>NC_045559.1:160008037-160349287 GCF_009819795.1 Aythya fuligula
TTGGTACTCAATGTGAGGATCAAAGGGTTTGAGATGATGATGTATTTGATTGGAATGTGGGGTGTGCTAGACCAAATTTATGGATGTTATGGCTATTTGGCGGCTAATTGGCAAGTTTGTGTGCTTGGCTTATTTGTCTTACTGTATGTTTGAGACCAGTGTTAATTAATGTCTGCTTTTACTTCTACCGTTTTATTGACTCATTACCATCTTTGCTTTTAACACTTTGATAACAGCTATAGCCACACACCTGGGCTGGTGTCTGGGTATAAAATAAAACAACAACGTGTTGCACAATTCAATTGCTTACCAGCTGCGGAATTATGCCCATCCAGTCCCTGAGCAATGGTAGCCCCCACAGCCAACTTCTCCCCAGTTTTATTGTTCAGCATGATGTGTTGAAGGGACCCTCCCTTTGAACATCCATCCCTGCACTGGCACTTGGGGTGCCTAGAGCAGCTGTGCTTCAATACAAAACACATCTGAAGCAGCTTGAACCACTTCATATGCTGCCAATATCTTTTTCCCACTCAGGAATGCTGGTACCACATGGCCAATCACTCACTGTACTCAGATGGGATGGAGGAGAGAATCAGAAAGGCAAAAGTGTGAGAATTCATGGGCTGAGATAAAGATAATTTGCTAGGTCTTGAACTCAAAATCTGAGGGTTCAAGCAAGGCAACAGCATGGAATTCATCGTTACTTCCCATCAACAGTTTTCAGATTATTCACTGAGTAGCCCAAATGGGGTTGGAAAATTGCCATTAGGTATATGATCATGTTTTCTTAGGCTACCAGTAAGGATAAAGATATTTTTAATAGCAGCATTTTAAAATGTAAACTATCAAGTTAAATAACTATTAAAAATTCTTCATGCTCAATAAGTGTTTATTCAGGGAAAATCAAATAAAGAAAGAAAGAAACAAACAAACAAAAGGCCCAAACAAGCAAGCCCCTTTCTCCCTCAGTTGGAATATGTTTATTTCATATTTACTTGTATCAGGTTTTCTGTATAAAGAGGTAACTTAATTACAAAGTGTTCCAACACATTTTTCACCCATAGTCAGCAATTTGCTAAAAGCCCTTAGGGATCAATAGCTTACTAGTGACTCTCTAGTTGTAGTTAGGTGGTAAGATGGAGTATAAAGAAATTATCAAAAAGATTTGTTGTAGTTTCTCCACCCTCCCTCCCCTTAAGACTTTATTTTCATCTATTGATTATGAGAAAGTATTTTTGTTCAATAGGTCTGTTTGGTCTCTCGGGATCATTTCAGGAATTAATTACTTAAAAGACTTTTCAAGTTATTTTATATTACCATTTTTTTGGAGTGGAAAACATCTATCTATCTATCTATCTATCTATCTATCTATCTATCTATCATCTATCTTGTTTGACTGCAGGACAAGTGAAATGAAAGCTCTTTTATCCTTTTATTATTTTATTTTATTTTATTTTATTTTATTTTATTTTATTTTATTTTATTTTATTTTATTTTATTTTATTTTATTTTATTTTATTTTATTTTATTTTATTTTATTTTATTTTATTCCCAGCCATATAGTAACAGGACATTTGTAGTTTACCAGGAGACAAACAATCTGTTCATATTCCCAATAAATGAACAGTGTGATCTTTGCGATCTTCTGGGTTACCATGGATACCAACATGCATTCTCAAACACTAAGTCACAAGATGTATTTACAGTGTTTCTGAATTAAAAATCAAATTTCGGAGTTGTTAAACACAGTAGAACAGTATTTATTTATTTGTTTATTTTTTCCCAAAAAGGCACACTAATATTTTAGGTGGCAAAAAAAAAAAAAAATAAAAAAATTAAAAAATAAAAAGATACTGCCTGGTAGTCATTTACAACTTGGCATCTTCATCTGCTGAGCTGCCTTCCTTAGTTGCTGAGTGATAATGACTTCATTTTATACAATTTTACTTTGAACTACTAAAGGTTACTATGGAAACCTCTACTCCTTTCCCCTCTTCACATTCTTTGAACAGGTAGCAAGTTTCGTAGTGTGGGGGAAGTGGCATATCCACTGAGACATTACTTGGAAATCAACTCCAAATTGCTTTTACCATTCATGAATCTACGTTTAAGGTTTTTCACATGGTATAACAGAAGACGAGGGTAAGAAGATATCTTTATGGGGAAAAACAAAACAAAACAAAACAAAACAAAACAAAACAAAAAAACACTCTAAATCTTTAATATCTGCCTAAGCCCTGTCTTTTCTCTTACTGAAATTTTACGTAACTTGATTAACATGGTTTATTTTTATATTTTATATTTTATATCGATTTTATATTTTATATTTTTTATTTTGTATTTTATATTTTATTTTATATTTTATATTTCTATTGTATTTATATTTACTACAAATTTTCCATGATGAAATATAAACAATTCTAACATTACTCAACATAATGTTGAGTACATTAACACAACAAGTACAGTACTTAACAACCCCAACATTTTGGGGGTTGGACACAATGATCTCTTGAGGTCCCTTTCAACCCCTACAGTTCTGTGACTTTGTGATTCTGTGATTCTATGATAATTACAATGGTGTATATGGTCATTATGGATTTTGGAATTTTATTACCTTATCATTCTTATTTTTGACTTTTTCATCATATTATCTGACTTGTCTTGAAACTTTACAAGCTTTACTACACTCTTTTTCCCATCTGTATCATATTAACAAGTCACTGTCACACTACAAGTAATGGACAGCATTATCCAGATCTTCTTTTCTCATTTCCAATTTACTTCTGGCATTACCAGGATTTTCTAGTCCAGAATTCATGAAGTCTTACAAGAACCTACAACTATGTTCCTAACTTCTCTTAATGTGAGAACCTTTGGTTCATGATCTAAAATCTGACACATTTAATTTCAGACTAGTCTTTACCTTTGGGTACCAAATGTATTTCTTCTGCTATTATGATTTACTGCTGAATCTCATTTTCTATAAAAGCAAGACAATGACCTGGGACTCTTGTTTAAATTTCTATTTATTCAAGTAGCAAGATAAAAACTAACTAACTAGCTAACTAATCTAAAATGAAATTGATATTTTTACTCATTGACTGTTTAGGGCTTTGTCCTTTATTTGGGTTTATCTACTTTGGTTCGAAAACTTCCAATGTCAAAATTAAACAACACTCAAAAATGAAGCAAATAATTTCTACTCAAAAATGAAGCAAATAATTTCTACAAAGTTCTTGACTGCCAGAATTTAATCTAGTATTTTTGGAAGAGCCTTCAGGAAAGATTATACTTCACATTTTAATTTGTATTTAGTGTGAAATTAGGAGAAAATTCTTCTCAGAATGAGTGGTTAGGCATTGGAATGGGCTGCCCAGGGATATGGTAAAGTCACCATCTCTTGGAGTGTTTAAGGAAAGGTTGGATATGGTACTTAGGGACATGATTTAGTGGGTGATATTGGTAGTAGGTGGACAGTTAGACCAGATGATCTTGGAGGTCTTTTCCAACCTTAATGATTTTTTGATTCTATGATTATTCATCTCTGAAATGTGACAGTGTGCTCTGTAGTCCCTGCCTTCAGTCTGACCATTATTTTGTTTAAACAGTGGTCATTGCACCCAAGGCCTTGTCCAGGTAGATAGTGAACAGTGTACTGGCTATATCTAAGTCCTTGCTTAGGAAGATAGAAATCACAGTATTGGCTCAAACTGGGTGATGAGGAAACTGACAGACAGATGTCTTGGTCAACAAATGAGGGCCAATGGAGCATGCGCTAAAACACATTATGACTATTTTGAGAGCCTTCTAAGCTTTTCTGCATGGCAGATGGCTGCATGACAGACCCCCCCTTGAGTAGGGATACCTCTTAAGGTCATACCTTCTGCAATGACCTCTCTCCTCACTTGAGATTCCTTGCTGCAATAGATTCTCAGTAAGCGACTAAAGGGTTACTAAACTTTGTAAATTTTGCTAAGATTATATCTTTGATTGTGCATAAATAATCTTTAGACATAAACTGTTGAACAAGTCTGGAACTGGGATTGAATTCAGCTGCACCTAGGCCCCTTATCCTTATTCCTTCAAAAAATTAAGAAAGCAAAGGGGTTTGTTTACTCTGAATTTAGTGACTCAAAGGGAGGGTCTCCCTGATGCATCTGACTTACCCTGTCCTTTATGCAGTAAATGCTCAAGTGTACCTTGCCATCTTGAATCTAGTTAAGTTGTTGTCTTACTTTTGATTGAGCTATGTTAGATCACATTCATACAAAAATATATTGCTGCTTCTCTCATACAATTGAAGTATATAATTTCATCCATGACACCAAAGTTGCTCAGGCAATATCCAACTATAAATTATTCTGTTCTGCTACATCTAAGACTTAGACTTCTTCATCACCATCAAGCAACTACCACATTCAAGTATTGTATTTTGTATTCTCTATTCACTCTGCCTAGCAAGCCTGGACAAAGTTCATTCTCTATCCTTTATTCACTTATTGTAATCATTCATTGTTGTGGTGGTTTGGTTTTCTAAGCAAATAATTAAATAGCTTAATTCAAAACTTTATTTACTAAACAAAGGAATTTTCCTCATATATACATATATATATATTCTACATCATCATTTGATATGACATTTGCTCTTAGAACTAAGAAAAGATAAGTATCTGATAGTCAAAACTGATTAACATTTAGATAGGCACCATGTCAACACAATTGATATTACACTCCCAGCCTTGTATGAAAACTGTCACATCACGTTTTTAGACCTTTGATTATTAGCTCTAAACCAGAATAAACAAATTGAATATATGAAGAAAGCTATTAATTTCAGTCTCTTTGTTAATGGACAATACATCTCTAGGGACAGATTAGGGTTAAGGAAATATGATAAAAATACATTGCTGACATGTTCAGCGGTCTCTATTTGGTCTTTTAGAACAGGTATTAGTACATACTTTCATAAATTTAAGAATAACATGTAAGAATCACTACTTACTGTAATCTTAACAACAACAGTAAATAATATTTTTAATAGATCTTATTTACTGCCAATATTTTTTTTTTCTTATTAAACAAATAAATAACGTAAGATTCATCATCTTTCTTTTTTCAAGCTTGTGTGTTTTCATAATCACATGCAAAGCAATTTACTTAAAAACTATCTCTAAGGAATTTGAAATAAAAACCTTGACATTTTGTATTTTGGTTTCAAAAATTACTTATTTGTATTTCGTCTTAATACAACTCCAAAATATTTCACTACCACATATGGGAATGCTTTATGAATGTACTTAATTAATGCACATAGAATTAAAGCTGAGGAGGAAGATGGGAACTCTGGGAAGTACACAAAGAAAAGAAAAAAAATAAAGAAGAAAAAATAATAAGATCAGGCATACACTCCTGAAAAAAAAAAAAAAAAAAAAAAAAAAAAAATATTGGACCTAGACCAAAGATTTAGACAATAATCTTATCATACTGTGTTTAAAATCAGTATTTCCTATGTGCTTGATGATGAATGTCAGTGAATTAAAATAGTCAATACAACCTGTATTTGACTGGTTAATACTAGTAGGTACAGCAGTACATAGTGAATACTATCTACAATATCTACCTGTTGGGCTGAAGACGGGCAGGAAATTTGACCATCATGAGCCTGAGGTTTATGGTGCAACTGTTATATATGTTTTCCACATCAGGTTTCCAGTTAGGTCACTCACTTGTACTGGTCTGTGTCAACCAGGAGAACTTCATAAACATAAAATGTTTGGCAAAGGTGATAGAAGCTTGACAACTCCTTCTGCTTTCAGCATTGGGTTATGAGGAACAAAAAGCTATGAAGAATGGAGAGGAGAGGAGAGGAGAGGAGAGGAGAGGAGAGGAGAGGAGAGGAGAGGAGAGGAGAGGAGAGGAGAGGAGAGGAGAGGAGAGGAGAGGAGAGGAGAGGAGAGGAGAGGAGAGGAGAGGAGAGGAGAGGAGAGGAGAGGAGAGGAGAGGAGAGGAGAGGAGAGGAGAGGAGAGGAGAGGAGAGGAGAGGAGAGGAGAGGAGAGGAGAGGAGAGGAGAGGAGAGGAGAGGAGAGGAGAGGAGAGGAGAGGAGAGGAGAGGGGAGGGGAGGGGAGGGGAGGGGAGGGGAGGGGAGGGGAGGGGAGGGGAGGGGAGGGGAGGGGAGGGGAGGGGAGGGGAGGGGAGGGGAGGGGAGGGGAGGGGAGGGGAGGGGAGGGGAGGGGAGGGGAGGGGAGGGGAGGGGAGGGGAGGGGAGGGGAGGGGAGGGGAGGGGAGGGGAGGGGAGGGGAGGGGAGGGGAGGGGAGGGGAGGGGAGGGGAGGGGAGGGGAGGGGAGGGGAGGGGAGGGGAGGGGAGGGGAGGGGAGGGGAGGGGAGGGGAGAATAGTACGGGGCTAATAAGAATCAGCAATTTGGAAATGCAGACTTGGATGTCCGAGGATGCCTTTGTATTTTTAATTATGATGTTACTAACAGGAGTAGTAAGGGAGCAGGATCAACATCAAATCAAAGCAAATCTCTTCCAGACTATATACATGTAATTATGGAGGTAAATTCTTAATGTCTACCTTTAATTGTCTGTAACAGGCTTTACAGATGTTGCTACAGTGATCGCTGAGATAGAAATATATGGGTTAGATGTCGCTATGGACAGCAATTTGTAGAGTATATTGGTCTTTAGTGAGAATCTGATTAAAGAAACACTGTGACCTGGTGCTGCAATCTCTTTCTGAACTGTTTACATCCTGTAGCAATGTTTCAGTACAGAAGAAAAGATGATAGAAGATCTGCTGTAGTTCAGTGGTGATCAGTACAGGTAAAGAACAGCTCAAGATAAATTTGAAAGCAGTGACAGAGAGTTTAAGGTGTTAGAGGCTTGTTGCTATGACCATCTCCCTGGGGAGCCTGTTCCAGTGCCTGACCACCCTCCCAGTGAAGAACTTTTTCCTAACATCCAACCTGAACCCCTCCTGTCCTATCTTCATGCCATTCCCTCAGGTCCTATTACTTGTCATCAGAGAGAAATCAACACGTCCCCCTACACTTCATATTGTGAGGAAGCCATAGACTGCAATGAGGTCTCTCTCATCTACAAGGTGAACAAACCAAATGATCTCAGATGCTGCTCACACTTCTTGTCTTCTTCACCATTTTGTTACCCTCATTTTGTTGCCCTCATTTGGATACTAATAGTTCTGTCCTTCTAATATTGTGACTCAAGGGAGTCAACAGCTCCTTCTAATTTAATATTATCTGCAAATTTACTTAGTTCAACTCCTGCATCCAGATATATATATATATATAAGATATAAAAATATTAAGAATATATTCTAAAATATTAACTGGCCCTAAAATAGAGCCTTGGGGAACCCCACTAGTGACTGGTTGCCAGACTGATGTAACTGTTCACTATAACCATTTGAGTTGACCCGTCAGCCAATTGTTCACCCATTGTATCTTGTATTTGTCACAGTTGTATTGTGGGTATTTTGTCCAGAAGGATACTATTAGAAACAATGTCAAAAACTGTGCTGAAATCTAAAAAGATCACATCAACTAGATAGTCAATTACATGGGTAACCTTACCATAGAAGGAAATTGAGTTATTTAAACAGGACTTTCCCGTCATGAATCCATGTTGACTATGACCAAAGACTGTATTGTCTTTCAGGTGTTTTTCAACAACTCACAGAACAATCTTTTCATTAATTTTGCCAGACACTGAAGTGAAACTGACAGGCCTATAATTACCAGAGTATTTTTTCTTACCCTTCTCAGGGTAAAAAAATTGGACAAATTGGAAAAATCTTGTCCAAATTGGGTCATTTCCCAGCTTCCCATTTATTGGGACCTCTCCAGATTCCCAAGACCATTGAAAAATAATTGATGAGAAATCATGTGTTAAAAACTTGCAAGGTCAAAGAGGATCGTAGCCCCTTTGTCCACTCCCCCTGCCCCCCCAACCGTACCACCCCACCCCTTCCCCTCCTTCTCGTCTGGCTGAGTCAAAATAAAAATCATAACATCTCAGTGACCAAAGCTATATTTTCATACAGTATAATGACTCCGGCATTGTAAAGAGGTTCCTGATTGCTGTACTTTCATACAATGTAGTGACTTTCAGCATAATGGAGATTTCTGACTCCTTTCATCCCTATCACAGCTGCATATTTTGTCCTCCAATTGTATATGAAGCTATTTGAGACTAAAACTGGTTACGAGTCTCCTAATTATAGACTTACCATGTAATTTTTAAAGTCTTCAATCTATAATTAAGATTCCTGAATGAAAAAGCAAGGTATTAAGGCCTTTTGCACAGGTTCTATCTCAGGTGATCCTTTGATTGATTTATCAAAGAGAAGCTGAAAATCAGATTACTTATAAATAATTTCTCATAACAAAGTGTAATGTGTTTGCCACAGAAGAGTTCCCAGTTACCATTTGGAGTGGCAATGGTGAGTTTTATAAATATATATTCTTGCCAGCACCTGTAGTCTAGTTTTGCAGAGAATCTATTTTAAAAGCAAAACAAAGCAGAAAGGTAATGTTTTAGAGGCTCCATGTCTTGTGACGGCTTAGCCAGTTAATATTATATCAAATAAGCTATTTTGAATTTTCAGTTTCACTTTTTTTTTTTTTTTTAAATAAATATATACTTTTTTTTTCCACCTCACGGAAGAGTATAGGCCCGATGTTTTCTGTCTTCAGTTCCCAGAAAGCAAACTAGCAAACAATTTTTATCCTTTTTAGCAATCACTGAGAACTATTAAAGTCTTTTGTTTCTGAGAACAAAAAATGGTGAGAGACTGTCAGATGTATTCGAAGCTAGTGTAAACTTTCACTGTAAATATTTCAGCATAAATGACTGAGCCCAATACACCTCTAACTCTTTACTTCATAAAGATATCATCCTTAATAGACTCTATCCTGACTCACACCATTGTTAGTGCAAAAATGAAAAGATTTACAGAAAAGGAAATTGTAATGCCTGCATTTGCTGATATGTGTAAATATTCCAAGAATATTTATTGATGAGGAATTGCATTGATGAGGAATTAATATAAAACAAAATTACTCCAATTAAACTAAACAACTATAGATAAAGTCAAGAGAGTAAAATGATTACAAATACAGCTGCTAAAGGCAAGTATCTTTTTTTAAGGAAACCTTACCTGGAAATCCCAAAACATCCAGTGAGAAAAAATAAAATAAAATCATATAATTCTAAATTCTGACAGTGTTTATAATAGTAGTTCTATAGCTTTCAAAAACATATATGCTTGTTTTTTCTTGGCATTCATGCACTGAATTTTTAGAAGTAAAAAGGAAATAAATGACAAAGCAGAATATTCTGGAAAGAAGTTCATAGCAGTTATAAAATATTATTCAAACTTCTGTGTTTTATCACTTTGTTATTTACTTTATTAACCTTAATATGGTATTTTTTTTATTTATTTATTTATATAATGTCCTTAAGTCTGGACAGAGTGATTGACATACTTTATGCAGGAAGAGTTCTTTCACCTTTGCTTAATCCATAGCATAGTTTAATATTTCATTAAAAAATAAAAGTTGCAAAGCAAAATACTTGAAAGTAAGAAAAAATAAGCTCAGATTGTCTGTGGAATGTGATAAAAGTCATCTTATATGGTTCTCTGCATGTAGTCACATTAAACTCTCCAAACTACAGTCACATGATTGTATCTTTTTTCTAGCTTCCTTAGTTGTCAATTCATCTCCTGTTCTTCCAATAGCTGAACTTTACTTAGTGGGAGCTTTTCAAAAGCTATTGCCCTATTCAAGACCACAACTATTTCCCTAGAGGAGAAAAATAAATAAATAAATAAATAAATACATAAGTACATAAATATATAAATGTGTTTTGATGGAGAGATTTAGATTAAGAAATGTTCTTTTTTCTCTTAACCTTTCTCCATCAGTATGGCAAAGTTCTCTTGGGAGTTTTAAGTTTTGTAATGCAAATGGATGTATCTATTAAATAAATAAATAAAAAGTAAAACAGTAAAGTTTTACTGTATTCTGCAGTAGCCGTACCACTATAACACGGGAGCTCCCTTTTCTGACCTTTGAAGATGACTCCCAAAGGCAATATGCTGAATCTAGTTCTAGTCTCCAAATAGTTTCATGCATAGATTTCCAAGTCATTCTAAATATCACCTTTAAACAACTTTGTGTTCTCCAGGCCTTTTTTGCTTCATAGTGCACATTGGACATGACATAAATAAACATTTTATATTGTTCCTTCCTTGTCATTAAGGTGTCATAACAATAAACAACAACTATCATAAGGAATTCCTCTGTTCTGGAAAGGGCTGTTACATACTTATCATCCTTTGTCTCTAAACCTAGGACATAAAGTTGTTAAAACATAAGAAGTCTAATCACTTGACAACCTTGTTTTCAAAATAAAAGAAGGTAAAGCAAAACTGAATTTAAAATAATTTATTCCAATTTCAAAAGAAAGCTGGAGCAGAGGCAAATTCTTGTTCCCTTCCATCTATAACAAAATAAAGAAATGTAACAAAGAATAAAATGGGGTCAAGTGTACAGTAGAACATTCTATGTCAATATACTAACTGTCAAACTTTTGAAATGTGTTTTGTAAGGACAACTACCTCATTACAAGACTGAAATCTAACTGCCTTTTAAACATTCTAGTTAAATCTAACTGCTAAAACTAACTGATAAACAGTCTGATGAGAAAATCTGATATCTGTATGATTTTGATATCCCTCTCCTTCATGAGATTTTCCAGTTATATTGATTTTATTTTTTATAATAAAGTGTCATCATAGTTATAAATAACAATTCACAGTTCTATTTGCTTGCCACTTAAAATGTTTCAGGTCTGGAAAGGAAATACACTGAAAGAACTGCTCAAATTGTTATACAACGTTTTTGTCAGCAAATGTACATTTGCTGTTAGGAAACACTTCTTGACATACCTTTCTATTGACAGAATGAAGATATTGCTATGATGGAAACATAACATACTCATTCCTAACAACCCCTACAGTTACACAGTTGCCCACTCTGTGAATGTTGTAAGATGCATGGTATTTCCACTATGATGATCCTCAAAAGCCACATTTTCAGCATGGCTAGGGAACTATGAACCCAGTTTCTGAAAAGATCAACAACTGAACTTGAAAGACAATCAGTAGATACAGGAGGTGAAATCCCTGAGCTCTCTAACTAGGTAAATCAGTCCAATAAGGTTTTGTGGCTTTGAAAATTCCGCAACCACTGTGTAAAATCATGTTTTCCCATTTTGTGTCAGTGAACATCAGTACTAAATTTGATTTAAAACATCTTAAATTCTCTTCACCATTTCAAGATACAGAAGTATATTAATTCCAGAAATTTTATGTATCACTGTTTTCAAAGCAACACAGACTTTTTTGGAGTGTGTGTGATTTTGGGTGGGAGAGATCACTGTTCTGAATTAAAAGTTCATATTTGAGTCCAACTTTCAAAATGAACCACAAAAACTGTTCCCATTTTGTCCACTGGCAATAACATTTCCAGAGGATATAAGAAAACAGTCAAGAAGACAAGGAAAACTTTGCTTAACTATCAATTTTTCAGACTCCTTTCAGAATATTTATTTATCCTTGAGCCAGTGGGTAAAGTTAAAATTCTTTAAAAAGGTGTCTACAAGAATTACTTTCATATGAGCTGTACAATCATGCTTTTGTATTTAAGTAAGTTTCAGTAGTCATGTACCTGTTTTTATTTGGCTCACAGCAGGTATTAGATGAATGAAGAATAATTTAATCCACAGAAGAGAATATCAGTGCTAAAATGAATTGTCTCACATTTGCCAGGGGCTATCAACATTCAAATCAGAGAGACTCATTTAAAAATGCAGGCTCATTAAATTGCTAAGTAATATGATGAAATGTCAAAGGAGGCAAGAAGGTAGTTATTTTAGAATACAGACAGTAAAAATTTCCTATCTTACAAAATAAAATATTTCTCTTATTTGTATATATATGTATATATATAAACCTCCCTGCTTCAGGAAGGACTTGTCTCTATAATGCTACCAAGTAGGTATGCATCCATTATTTATTATTATTGATAATGTTTTCATTTAATATTTCAGGGTTTATATCACCATGCTAGCCAAACAAATGAACAGTGAGGGCATATTTTCAGTCTAGAAAGTGTCTCCAAAACAAAATTATCCATTTCAACTCTCCGTGATTTGCACACAGCATCCTGCTCAAAAAAAGCTGAACACATTAACTATTGCATATTACTCAGTTGCTATGTCCACACAGACAGTTGTCTCTTACAATCAGATACAGAAGAAAAGCTTCTTCACTTTGCACTTGTCATTGGCAGCTCATATCCCAAGTTTCTTAGCTCATCTTTTGGCCTTTAGTCACGCATGGGATGCAACAGATTACCATCTGGAAATAGGACCTAGGACCTCAGAAATTCCTACCTAGCACAACTCTCAAGCTACTATAGCAACAAATGAAAAGTGCTCCCTGGTAGGATGCCATTATTACAAATAAGCAGCATCTTGTATTCAGCAGCTCACTGCCAGACAGCTTTGGTTGGCTGAATAGTTTGTGCAGCTGTTTTCACAACATCATCAGCAGTTATCCCACCCCAGCTGCACCAGAAGGAAATGACAACAACTTAAATCAGTTGCTGTTGAAGGTTCTTGTATCCACTTTATTTCATGGAGTACTATTTATAGGCTCATAAAATAATTATCACCACATCTTTTGGAATCTTCTTTGTCTGAAGCAGTCTAGGAAAAAAAGCAAAAATACTTACCAACACACGAAGGAAATCTGTCTAGTAAAAGCAGTTATTGGGTCCCATAAATATAGTTATCATGGGTAACATGGCATACATGAAAGATTTGTGGGCACATCAGCACAAATACCTAGCCCTTTATACAAAAGTGGTTATGACAGTGGATTGTTCTCTGTTTGAGAGTTGCTTTCTGGATTAGTAAAGTATAAAAATAGCTGAAATAATAACTAAGTAATGGCTATAAGGTAAGAGGTTCCAGCATAGGCTTAAGGAAGCTTCTATTAAGGAAAGCTTCTAACTGAAAATCTATTTTATGTCTTAATGATACCAGATACTGACACAGTGTACAAATATTGTGGAAAATATGATTATGCAAAATATTAAAATAAGTATATAAAAATTTCTACATGCTTTGTAATTGAAAACTTCCTTTCACAACTGTGAGTCTACTATTCCTATATGAAGTATTAAAACAAAGATTTAAGTATTAGAATAATAAGAAACATGGAATGGTTCTGGACTATTGTATCATTTTGTTTCTTAAGGAAATATATATTTTTTTCTGTGTTAAATAATAGAAGACTAATTCACTTCATCTGTTTTTATTTCTGTAAAACATTTATGACTTACTTCAATATTCTAGTGTCAGAGACAAATGGTCTGGAAAGACAATAAATCAGTTTCAGCTACAAAACCATCAATCTCTTGCAATCATCTTCTTTTTAGGAACTGTGTGTTCTACTTTTGGGTATTTTTAGACATGACTCCAATGTCATCTATCCTGGAGAATACTGAACTCATAACTCCAAGGGGAAAAAAATCAACAACAAAACAACAACAAAATGTTCATCATTCTGTTCCCTGAAGGAATATTTCCGGAAGTATTTAGCAATAACTAATATTATACATTAACTATGGAAGAGTCTCCTACCATCACCCCTTGCTTTTGATTGCAACCTGTTTAGGAGAGTTTAAAATAGGCTAGTTGTTCTCTCTAATAAAATAAATAAATAAATAAATAAATAATCAAATATGCCACTGAAACTAGGAAAATTTTGAGAAAAAAATACAAAAGAAAAAAAAAAAAAAGGAAATTTGGGTCTTCAGGTCATTGATAAAGCTTCAGTAATCATACTTTGGACTTTTTTATATCTATATATATCGAAGAACACTCCGATCCACATTTATGATCCAATATCATATTTATGATCTAATCTTGTGCTGTCTCCCTATAGCGCATTGACCAAATAGCATAAAATATATTTACTGATCAGAAGAACAGTAATAAAACTGTGTTTTTAAAGAATAAACTTTAGTTTAAATCATACTCCAATTCAATCAAATGCTACTAATAGTCATTCATTATTAGATTTTTTTTTTTTTTTCTTTTTTCATAGCATGTATAATGGCATGTATAAAGTGCCCCAGGTACTTCTTACAGCAAATGTTTTAGGATATACACTTCATTGCAATTGTAATAATCTAGTTTTATTTTCACCTGTTCTTAATCAGGAAATTGATCTATATTTGCAAGGAAATATTTTAATACATAGACATAGTCATTATAATAAGGATTGCAAGAATTCACAGCAATATAATATATTCTAAGTAGTACTCTATACAGTAGTATAGTACTCAAGGTACAATATGTTAATATACAAACTGATCATAAAGCCAGAAGTTACTAATAGGTGACCATTTTCTTTAAGATACATATACTATATACATCCCTGAAATTAAGCCTTGTTTGAATAAAAACAAATTCTCAAAGAAAACAACTCTTCATAAAGATTTTGTCAGTCTCTCTCACTAATTGTTCTGAAGTGTCTATTTAACATTACTCTGAATTTGTTTAGACCTAGCTTCAGTTCCATCATAACCTCTGTGTGATAAACTGAAGAAGCCTCTGTCATTAGAGTTCAATTCTCCACGTGGGCATTTAAAACTGCTAGATGTTACCCTTTAACTTTTTTTTTTTTTTTTTAATTGTTATTATTTTTAATTCAGTGATCAGACTTAACTGTTGGAGCCTTTCACTATATTCAGTTTATGCTTTAAACATGGGGGTAACATAACGGATTGGAAAGTCAAGAATTAGATGGTAAAACTACAGCTTCAGTTTTTCACTACTCAGTGTTCATTTCCATCCAATTTCAGCAGAGCATTGTTAAACTTGGATTAACTATTTCACCTGTCCCATCACCTTGAAGTTACTCTAACCGTAGTTATCAGGAATTATCTTGTCCCTTGCACAGAAGCATAAACTGGACCATAACTCTCTTTAGAGATCAAAGTTTTAATTTTTGCATAGTAATGGCTTGAATATTTGGACTTCAATGTACAACATCTTTACCCCTTCCTAGTAGCAAGTAAAAAAATAAATAATAAAAATAATAAATTCTTTCTAATTTTACTTTGAGGGATAGCTTCTAAAATCTAAACTGATAATAACTAAGCAGAAAACTACATACATGTTCCTACCTTCCCTGTTTTAATTGTATATATACACATATATATATCAACTTCCAAATTGTTTGTAATTGCTGTCAATATTCTGGGGGAGCTGATCAAATACCGTGATGAGCAACTACATGAAATCAAACAATATAATACATTTGTTTATCCAACTATGATCACTTTAAATATGTATTGATAATTATGTCTTTAGAGTTGGTTACCATCCCTTTACAAATATTGCTGTATGAAGAGAAGATTTGTTAGAACTCTGAAAGTTCTGTAAAAGACAATGTAAACCAATATATATATATTCCATACTTCACATCACAGCTTTACCCCTGAACTTCTGAAAACAGACAACATTTTTGTGGCAAAATGACATGACAGGAATTATCATGACAAGAAATTGTGTATCAAAGTTTTCAGATATCAATAATCTGTCTTTTTGATCGCTGAACATGTATAGTCAAACTGATTTTGGTGTGATAATATTGGATTATAAATACAAAAAAATATTCAAAGGTGAAGCTGCACCAATGCTAAACACAAAGGGAAAATCACTTCTTTTGACTGGATGGCTGTGCTGTGTTTAATGCATCCCCAAATGCTGTTTGTCCTCTTGGTTGCCAGGACACACCGTTTATCCATGTTGAGCCTGCTGTCAACCGGCACCACCAGATCCCTTTATACAGAACTGTTCTCTAGTCAACCATATCCCAACCTGTTCCTGTGTCCAGTATTACCTTGCCCCAGGTACATCATTTTCTTTTGTTGAACTTCATGTCATGGATGATCATCCCATGCTCCAATCTAGACTCCTCTGCATGGCCTCTTATCCCTCCAGGGAGTCAATTGTATCATCAGTTTAGGGAGTCAGGAAGTCAGTTTAGTCAGTTTAGTATCAGCAAACTTGCTGAGGATACTCTCCACTGCTGCATCCAAATCATTGACAAAAATAGTGAATAAGACTGGCCCAAGAATGTTGCTAGTGACAGTCTACCAGCCAGATGCAGCCCATTCACCACAACACTTTGAGCTCTACTGTTGAGCAAGGTCATCACCAAGTGTAGAATGAAATTGTTCTTCTCATAGTTGGACAATTTGTCCAGAAGGATCCTTGAAGGACAAGAATTTTCTATAAATGCTGTCTTCTTCATCTTAGTTTATTGCTTTTTATGTTATTTTAAAATTTTTCCTATATAGATCAGGCACTGACGCTTGAAATGCTGTCATGTAAGAAAACCACTTTTAGTCACACATTTTTTTCAAAACCACAGTTATATCTTTCAGATGATATAAACCCACCTAGATCTACAAGATACAAATCTGGTTCACTGTGAAAATATTTAAATTTTATTGTTATAAATGTTGTCTTGAAAAAATGAAGAAGTTCAAGAAGTTCAGATTTAAATTTAAAACATTCCAGGTAAAGCTATTATACACACACACATATACACACATATATACACACACATATACACACATATATACACACACATATTACACACACACACACGCACACATATATATATATAATGTACATAATATTTGGGGCCCCAGCACAAGAAGGACATGGAAGTATTAGAACGAGTCCAGAGGAGGGACACAAAGATGTCTGCAAAGGGCTGGAACATGTCTCTTATGAAGACAGGCTGAGAGCTTGGGTTGTTCAGACTTGGGAGGCTTTTTAAGGCTCAAATGCTTCTTCAAATACTTCAAATACGGCCTTCCAATACCTGAAATGGGTCTCCAATACCTGAAATGGGCCTAGAGGAAAACTGGGGAGGGACTCTTCATCACGGCGCATGGTGATAAGACGAGTAATGGTTTTAAACTGAAAGAGGGTAGGTTTAGATTATATATGCGGAAAGAATTCTTTATTCAGAGGGTGCTGAAGCACTAGAACACCTTGTCCAGAGAAGTTGTGGATGCTCCACCCCTGGCAGAGTTCAAGGCCAGGTTGGATGGAGCTTTGAAAAACCTGGTCTAGTGGAAGGTGTCCCTGCCCATGGCTGGGGTTTGGAACTAGATGATCTTTAAGGTCCCTTCCAACCAAAATCATTCTGTGATTCTATGATAATATACAAAATATTTTTTCCAAAGCCCTTTGAAAATTGGAATATACAGTCTACTTCTTACTTCTTGTAAATATTTGTTTTTTATTGTACTGTTTCACAAAATACCACATATCTAGACATAAATTAAGTGGCCAGAACTTATACAATAGAAAAAAAAATAAAAATAAAATGGAAATTCTGAGCTCTAAGTGTTAAAAATATTTCATATTGAAATTCCTGGCAAAAGACATTGTAAATGATTCTATATACACAAAGAACATTTAAAAAAAAAAAGAACATACTTAACATTTCTTTTCATACATCATAAGTATGAAGATGAAAAGATGATCCTATTATGGCTACCATGTCTAAAACAAATGGCATCATTAACTTCACAGCAAAGTGAATGCCTTGTAACATAATAATTTCAATGCTGGAAATTTTTATTTGGAAACAGTTTATTTCTTCAAAAATATGTACTTATGCAGGCCTTTTTGAAAATATTTGTACTTATTATGGACATATTACAAGGCGAGAATGAAAACAGTGTTTTTTCTTTTATCACTAAAGGAAACATATTAACCTGGCTTATTAAGGAATAAATCATTACCTGAGTCTTGAGACCTAGTATAACACATTGGAATAAAAAGTTCCTCTTTGCAGTACTCTGAAATGGTGGAGTCTCCATGCAAAGGCAAACTCAGAGTAAGACTTGCCCACTTAAAAAATAAATGGAGGAAATTTACTAACTTGCTGACCTCAACAGGTTTTAAACTGCCTGTAACTTGACTGAACATGACAAAATACGAAATATAAAGTAATATGAAATAAAAAGATATTTTATTAAAAAATAAAAAAAGATGATGACATGTATGCCAGGGTCCTGAGAATACTTGCTAATGGAGTTGCCAAGCCTCTCTCTGTGGAAGTGTGGTCATGGGGGTCAACAAGCCCCATGGTTGGTGATAACATCAGACTCTTAACGATGAGGCCAGGAAGGTAAAGAGTTTTGAAGGAACAAAGATTGGTGATTCAGGACATGAATTGCTGTCTCGACCGCTTGTTCTCCAGCCATTAAGACATGGAAGTTGCTGGGTGTTTGCTGTTGCCAGGCAAAGTTTTTGACCATTGAAAAGTTAGTGGAAAAGTACTGCTGTAGAGCGAATCATATAAGAAGGGAGCCTGACCTCAATAAGGGAGTTAGAGTTGAAGTTATGTCATTGTAGTGGGTTTACATGGCAAGGTTTTGGTAGCAGGGCGCCATAGGGGTGGTTTCTGTGAGAAGAATCCAGAAGCTGCCCCATGTTAGGTCAGGGCCCCACTGCTGACCAGGGTTGAGCCAATAAGTGATGTCTTTTGTGCCTCAGTGAAAGCATATTTAAAACAGGGAAAAAACAAACAAAACAAACAAACAAACAAACAAACAAACAAAAACTGCACCACACAGCAGCTGGGAGAGTGAGAGGAGTGAAGAACAGCCTTGCATGTGCCAAGGTCACTGAAGAAGGAGGGGGAGAGCTGCTTCAGGCACCAGAGCAGAAGTCCCCTGCGGCCTGTGGTGAGGACCATGGTGAAGGACCAGGCTGTCCCCCTGCAGCCCATGGAGTACCACGGTGGAGCAGGATTCCATGCTGCAGCCCATGGAGGAGACTATGGTGGAGCAGACAGACCTGCACTGACACAGGCTGCGGCCTGTGGAAGACACCTGCTGGAACAGATTCTGGGCCTGACCTGTAGCCCATGGAGAGCAGGTGCTCTCCAGGCAGGAGCAGGTGACCTGGCAGGAGCTGCTGCCAGTGGGGGACCTAGGTTGAAGTAGTTTACTCCTAAGGGATGGACCCTGTGGTACGGACCCATATCTGGAACAGTTCTTGAAGAGCTGCTGCCTGTAGGAAGCCTATGTCAGATCAATTCACCAAGGACTGCATGCCGTGGGAGGGACCGCAGAACACAGGGGACAAGAGTGACCGAGAAAGAGTGGCAGAGAAGAAGCATTATAGACTGACCATAACCCATTTTCCCCCATTCCCCTGCACCGCAGAGGAGGTGGAAGAGGGCGGATGGGGGAAAAGTGCTTTTGGTTTCTTTCCCTTGTTTCTCACTTCTTTAGGTTGTTAGTAGTAAGCAATAAATCTTACTGTCTCCCTATGCTGAGTCTGTTTTGCCCATGACGATAATTACTGTGCAATCTCCCTGTTCTCAACCCTTGAGCCTTTTTCATTGTATTTGAGGAGGAGGAGTGAGAGCAGTTGTGGTGGAGCTTGGCCACCCATCACAGTCATCAATAAAGTAGTAGCAGTTACTGATCCTAGAAGAACCCTGGTGTCCATGTGCTTTTTATGCCACATCTCTCCATCATATTTGAAAAATCCTAGCAGTGAGGTGAAGTCCCTAGTAACTGGAAAAAGGAGATTTTTTTTTTTGTATTTTAAATGTCGAGACACATACAAAACAAAGAGGTCTTCTGAGACAGCCAGCATGTTTTCACCAGGGGCAAATCATGCCTGACTAATCTTATGGACTTTTACAATGGAATGACTGCATCAGTTGACAAAGCGAGACCAACTGATGTCATCTACCTGGATTTCTGTAAGGCCTTTGACACTGTCCCACATAATATCCTGATCTCCAGATTGGAGAGAGATAGATTTGATGGGTGGACCATTCATTGGATAAGGAATTTGCTTGAAGGCTGCATAAAGAAATTGGTGGTCAATGTCTCTATGTCCAGGTGGAGGTCGGTGACAAATGGTGTCCCTCAGGGTTCTGTCCAGGAACCAGTACTATTTAATGCCTTTATAAATGACATAAACAGTGGAATCAAGTGCACCCTCAGCAAGTTTGAGGATGACACCAAGCAGTGTGGTGCAGTCGATACAACAGAAGTGGTAACAGGAGTGGCTATACTGCCTGATTTGGCTGTGCATAAAGCAAGTGCAAAGCTCTTGAGAAGGTGATGCTCTCACTCAATCATTTTGCACTGTGTCAGAGATCATGATGCTAGTTCCCCTCCACACCATGACCAACATCTTCAAACCTGTAATGCTTGATAACTCAACTGGATGTTTACTTTTAGGATGCTGGCATATGCCTGCATGTCCAAGCAAAGGATCCAGGCATAACTAAATGTCCATATGGATCCTACCTGTGTGAGCAGTTATAGTGAGCTCACTAAGTATTTTCACATGGGATTACAGTTCAAAAGTTAGACTAATTCTAGGGCAAGTTAAGATATTCAAGCTCACTGAAAATGTCCAGCAATTTCAATTCATTTTGTATTATGCCTTTTAACATAAACTTAGGTTTGCTTTAAATAGGTCTAATGATCGCAGATAAAACCATTAATTTGTCTGTTTGGTATCTGTAGATGAATAAGACAATTTTTTATTTTTTTTTTTTTCTTTTTTTTTTTTTTTTTTTTTCCTGTGCTCTTGATTTATAATACAGGGCAAAGATTTTGACTTAAGTGATGCTGAATAATGTCTGATAATTGAATAAATGATCCTTTACTAAAATACCTTTCAGATATACTTTGAATTTCTAAGATGGACTTGAATAGTGTTTCTGGATAAGACCTTGGGTAATAACTAAATATATAAATAATTTTGTTATTTCCCTTTTTAATGAACCTTAACTCAACTAACTTAAAATTTTTTGTTTTCAGTTTAAGACTACAGAGTAAAATAACATAGAAACATGCTTTTGTTTTGTATATATCATGAGCCAGAAAATTAAATGCTGAGTGCATGCTGAGAAATAAGAACTTTGAAATTTTACAGTGATTAGTCAAAAATCTTCATCATTTAAAAGACCTCTTAATGAAGACACTTCTGTGTCCCTTCATAAAAGTTTGTAGTATTAAATGTCTTTAATTACAGTCAATGCCAAGAGAAATAAAGTTAAAACAAATTTTAAATTAGTTATTTACTGTAGGGACATTGAACTTTACCCTTATGTTTTATCATCTTACTGGATGAAGAAAGGAAAATCTTGGCTGCCTCGATATTCAGGAGATACAAATCTCTTAGGCTGATAGAAAAATGCAATTTCATTCACTTTTAAGAATCATTTCATTTAGTGAGGTTATTTCAATGATGATACAATACATTATACAACAGCAATGGAAGTACTGAAGCTATACTGGAATCAAAAGTGTTTCTCTAACACTCTCTTCAATTATTCAAATCATGGTTATATTAGATCTCATTTAAGTGCATACAAAGAGTAGAATCAAATTCTTGGCCTACAACAAAGCCAAAATTATTCTCATCAATTTTATCAGGTTGTAAAACATATCTAGATGGTAACTTAAATTGAAATTTGAATTGAACTCTGAAGGTACTCACTTTCCATTTTAAGAGCAGCAGGATTTATAATGACAAGAAGATAAATTTATGTCATTTCACATTCATATTATTGGAAAGCATGTGGTTAAGTTGGTGTTTAAGTTCCTTTAACTACCAAAGAAGAAAGAAAGCTCTTCCTTTTCAGAGAATGAAACCCTTCCAAATGTATTCTATGTTAGGTCTGAGTGATAATAGGTAAGTGAAAACCTACGTATTTGTATGAATATAAAAAGAATTTGGCAAATAATGATGTAATGAAAACAAAAAAAACTTTACAGTCTGTCTCAGAACATATAATTCATTAGGTTAGTTAAAAGTACAATACCTTAATTATGCTGAGTTTAAACAGAATAATTAAACAAAAAGATAGAAATTATTAATCCAAGTTAATAATTTCTGGCAATTGGTCAGAAAATGTGTCATTTAATTCCATGTCATTGAATACATGTATGAAAGATGTATTAGGACTATCTGTTACTTGTCATTTTTGAACCTTCCTTTCATGTACATTAGAATAGTAGCAGTATTTGTACAAAAACAAACAAACAAACAAACAAAAAGTTCAAAGGACTTTTTAACTTTAAATGTACTACTGGATTATACACTTTTAAAGGTATAAATACAATATCATCTTCCTGTTGTCATTAGCAGTTGCATTGTATATAGTACAAAAGCAGTTTAATGAGCTGGATTTTAACCATAATTTAGCACAGTTAGCTTATGGTTTGTATAACTTAAACGTTCTGTGCTGAATCAAATTGTATGAATATACTGTTCAAATATATATACTCAGGCTAATTAAGCTTTGAAATGATGTGTCTTGCTACAAAGGCAGAAATGCTGAAAACAATGCTCTAATACCTTCTCCCCCACACCACCACCCCCGTGATAAAAGGTCATTATGTTTTGCTGGTTTATTGCTCTGTGATTTTAATGGCAAAAAGAAGTCTTTGGATTTGGCTGAATGTGGCATCTGAATAAACTATTAAAATATATTGCTGTGATTTATTTTGGATGTAAATTATGCTTCTAGATGAGTATATGAGTAAAAGAAAAAAAAATTTATTACACCAAACAGAATATTTTGCAACTAGAAGATAACAGAAAGAATATGAAACAGGCTCTCCAGAGATGTAGTCACAGCACCAAGCCTGTCAAAGTTTAAGAAGCATTTGGACTTTCATATGGTCTGTATTTTTCATATGGTCTGTATTTTTCATATAGTCATATGGTCTGTATTTTTGTGTAGACCTGTGTGGTGCCAGGAGTTGGACTTGATGATCCTTATGGGTCCCTTCCAACTCGAGATATTCTATGATAATATCCTGAGTGATCTAGAATCTTATAAATCAGAAATAACAGGAGAAGGGAAAGTTTCATGGATGTCTGTTGAATTACAGAAAAGATATATGCAAAAGGTAAAGTGTGATCCTAGAATGTATCACCGAAAGTATAATAGCAGAAGTATCAAGTTCAGTATATAAAAACCTAATATAAATTAAATTAGCCATTAAGCTGAAGTTCAGTGCCAGGGGAGGAGGAAAACAAAAGCCCCATTTTAAAAACATTTGCTAAATCACTGAATATGAGTATGCAATGTAGTAGTGTGTCCTCAATGACAATGGAAACTGCTTTGAGTTATAAATCATTCTTCTTCAATGACAATAGCTGCTTGTCCAAATTTGTTGGTGATCCCTGAGATCACCACAGATTTCATGATAATGCATTCAACTTGAATAAATAAATAAATAAATAAATAAAAGAAAAAACATACAATATTTTTATTGTTAGATTCACAGAAGTTGTCAAATGTTGTTTACAACAGCAAAGTACAGTCAGGATTTTAAAATGCAACTTTTTGTTTGTTGCATCTACTAATGGCTCTTTTAAATCAGCAAATAACAGTGGCAAAATAGAATCAAGTATATGGGTCCGGTAGTTCATTGAATTCAATGGCAAAACTTATGTTATTTTTAGTAGCAAAAAAAGTGAGCAAAAAGAAGAAAAACTTGAGATTGATAGGGAAGTATAAGAGAATAATATATGGCACACACACACACAAAAATAATGTAAGAAAAAAGAGATAAACATTTAAATCTGCAATAAACAAATACATAAATAAATATTCCAAAGCTACAATAAGAAAATGTATTTTTCAATTTGAGTATTACAGTAATATATATAAATGAAAAATTAAAGTTCAAGACAATCTTCAATGAAATAACGGCCTGTTAACTAATGACTCTTAGAAAAGAAATGATCACACGTTGATGAAGTTTTCAGTCAGATTTCAGCTTCAAAACTATGAGGTTATCTTAAAGTACCAAAGTTTAAGTATCAAACTTTAAGTATCTGGAATGCTTCAGAACCCAAAGGTTCCTCTGTACGTAATGTTATTCTAACAGCATAGTTATTACTTGATTATTAAGGGGACAGGAAGAATTTTATTTTCTGAAATAGGGAAATCTACAACCAAAAAAACTTCTCTCACCTGGGATTTCTTAGTAGTACTTTAATATAAATAATAATATGGGAATAACACTTTGCATTTAGATACTATTCACCTCTGATTGGGTATCTAGTCAAAAGAGTAGAAAGGAAACAGTAAAATACTTCATGCCCTCTTTCTTATTTCCCCAAGTTATTTATATTTTTCTCTAATTCTATCTTTTCATACAATTTCCAGAGAGGTTCAGCTTGCTGTCATCAATTTTGTTAGTGTCGTGGTTTAACCCGGCCGGCAGCTAAACACCACACAGCCATTCGCTCACCCTCCCCCCTCCCTCTCTGGGACGGGGGAGAGAAATGGAAAGTGAAGCCCGTGGGTTGAGATAAAGACAGTTTAATAAGACAGGAAAATAATAACAACAACAACAACAACAACAACAACAACAATAATAATAATAATAATAATAATAATAATACAATTATGATAATAGTACTACTACTAATAATATGTACAAACAAGTGATGCACAATGCAATTGCTCAACACCCGCTGACCGATGCCCAGCCTAACCCCGAGCAGTCTGGCCCCCTCACCCCAGCTAGCCACCCCTATATATTGTTTAGCATGACGTCAGATGGCATGGAATACCCTTTTGGCTAGTTTGGGTCACCTGTCCTGGGTCTGTCCCCTCCCAGCTCTTGCTGCACACCCAGCCTGCCTGTTGGCAGGACAGAGCAAGAAGCTGAGATGTCCTTGGCTTAGTATAAGCACTGCTCTGCAACAATTAAAACATCGGGGTGTTATCAGCACTCTTCTCATCCTAAGCCAAAACACAGCATTCCACCAGCTACTAGGAAGAAAATTAATTCTGTTCTAACTGAAACCAGGACAGTTAGAAAAGATTGGCAAGATGTAAACGAAGAAAATAGATCCAAGGGAGCCCGTATTCAGTAGAGAACTTGACCGTCTTGGTATATTTGAATCAATTTGCTTTATTTCTTGACAAGAATTTTGAAGTAGAGATCTTTGTTGCTCTAGAGAGAAAGAAGCAGTAGGGAAGGAGAAAATAAAAGTTCACCCTGCACCAAGGTCTGTTGACAATAGTAGATCATCAGCATTAAAGAGTCCTGTTTAGGTAAAACGCTTTTCATTTTTACCAGTTAATGTATAATTATTTATATCCTTTATTAACAATTCTTCAGAAACTCCACTGGTATATTCTAAAAACAGTAAACCAGACAATCTTAAAACATGGTGTGGAAGCTTTATATAGGGGGAAGGATCAATCTCTTTTAATTTACTCATAAAATAAATACGACTTTAGTAAATATGAGTTTAGTAAAGTTGGTTTTAGTAGTCAACTAAAAAGAAGAAAAATACCCTCATAGGGAAAACCAGTTTTTGAATACTGAACTGCTGAAATACTTTCAATTATTGAGGCAGACATGATAAATGACAACTGTCTAATATAAAAATAACTCACTCACACTGCTAAGGATTTTTTTATTACTTTTTCTTATAAAAATAAAACAGAAATATATGTTTAAACTGTGTTTTGCTTGTTAATCATTTACTCCATGAAATAAAATAATAGTAATAAAATTAAATAAATAAATAAATAAATACAAGGATTAAATGACAAACAATATTGTAATTACTCATCTTTTTTGACTGAATGTTTTTACTTTGAGGTCAGTAGTGGTCTGGCTTTGTTTGCCCTTTAAAATCAATCAATCAATCAAACAAACAAAAAAGCACCTTTTTTTCCCCTTTTATGGGATTCATAAATCCCTGCTTAAGAAAAATTCACTTTTTAAAAAAGATGATTTTAAAAAGACAAGACAAGGCAAGGCAAAGGGCAAGGCAAAAAAACAAGGCAAAGGGAAAGGCAACGCAAAGGGAAAGGCAAGGCAAAGGGAAAGGCAAAGAAAATAGAGGCGAGGCAAGGCAAGGCAAGGCAAGGCAAGGCAAGGCAAGGCAAGGCAAGGCAAGGCAAGGCAAGGCAAGGCAAGGCAAGGCAAGGCAAGGCAAGGAAAGGAAAGGAAAGGAAAGGAAAGGAAAGGAAAGGAAAGGAAAGGAAAGGAAAGGAAAGGAAAGGAAAGGAAAGGAAAGGAAAGGAAAGGAAAGGAAAGGAAAGGAAAGGAAAGGAAAGGAAAGGAAAGGAAAGGAAAGGAAAGGAAAAAGAAATGAGACTGTGTATAGCTGCATTCCCGGTACAGTATGAATATAGTCAGTGGATATGGATGTAATTGAAGGTGCTGAAAGTAAGCACAATTTGTAGCAAATGCACAGTATTACACATGAACTCCTACAAAGCATATGGAATAGCCACAGTCCTTTCAATCAAGGTCTATCAAGGTCTTTATTAGGCTATCATCTGTAGATACAGATTTTTGGTCAATTATGTATCTTCTTTCCTCCCAACCCCCCCAATTTACACTTTTTTTTTTTTTTTTTGATTGCTTTTTTATTTGACATAATGGAATGAATTTGAAGGAATTGACCCCCTTCTCCGTAGCTCACACATTATGCATGTCAGTTCTCTCATAGTGTCTCACTCCTATTCATGTTTATAGTATAACTTTCTGCAGAGAGTCTCCTTTAAAGTGAGTATTTTATTTTATCTCGTCTAAGCTTGGAAGTAGTTAGCATCTTCGAGGACCTTATCTTCATTCCCTCTGCTCTTGCTGTCTACCCTTCAGCCCTTCAGGTCGTTTTCCCCACCCCCACCCCCCCCTTAATTTTCCTTTCTCTCTCTTTCTCTCCTGAAAATGTCTGTGCCCTCTAGAGACCAGGAAAGCTACATATACAGAATTTTTGATCTTTGCTTCTTCCAAATAGAGTGAATTTTATCTGTAAGCTTCAAGGACTTCTTTTTATTTGAAACAGACTAAATAGATATAGTCTCCATCAGAGGTCCATTCCATGTAGCTTGCATCTTTCTAAGAGGCATGGGGAGATAAAGTGAGCAATAACCACCTTTGTACTGTATCCATGAAGCAGTAGGTGATCAGTGTCAGAAAGGAGTGTCAGTGAGAGATTAGTCTTGCCTACTCCTCTCACGCTCATCCCTGAACATTCAAAATACTTTCCTTATTGCTCATTATGATATTATTTTTATTTATTGATTTATTTTTCATAATTAGCTTTCCTATAAACATTACTGCTTTTGAGAAAAACGGCCTCAGGAACTGCCAACAAATGATGTAGAGCCTCCTCTAAAGTATGGTTTTGCCTTGTAGACAGGAGTTCTAAAAGAAACCACAAAGTCTTCAAATGCCATAACTGCAGCAAGAATAAAAGCTATTAATTTCCAAATACCAGATATGGTACATATGACAGTATAAATGACTCTGCATTAACATGATGACAAAATAGAACAACATATTTTACACTTTTGATTATATATTCTTGATTAATCATACTTTAATTATGCTGTCAAAATCCAAATATAATTTGGTTACTTATTTGGGAGGAGAGATAAAACTGGCTGAATGACTAAAATGACTAAGAATCATCTAATTTTTGTTCGCTTAAGTGTTTGAAACTACATCTTAAAAGAATTCAATTTTCACACTCCTATGACTATTCACATTTCTTGAGAGAAAAATATAAACTTTAATTGATCTTATGGACAGATGCAGAGCTGTTCTCTTTGGCAATTTCAGTATGTTCAAGTTAGTTTGAAATTTATTTACTGCCAGACCATAGGCTGGTCTGGTTCTGATATGAAACAATTTATTCCTCTTGAAAACAAGAAATATAATCAAGAGGCATTCATTTTTAAAAGACTTTAATTTAAATCAAAATGACACAGCAAAACTTTGTGTTCATATCAGATCTGATACAAAATAAATGGTCACATGTACCATGAAAAAAAATGTCTAATGTACCTTTTGCTTTCTTAGACAATAAATTTCATCATCTGTTTAGAAAGTTTGTAGTTTCACTTAGATGTACAGTAATAACTAATAGTTCCTCAGAACCAAATTTAGCAACCAAAAAATATACATGGGAAAATTTATTTCTCTTTTAATCATTACTATACACAGATGAAGGATCGTATATACTGAGAGCTTTCTCTGTTGATTACAATTGATTTTCATTACATTTTATTACATGATTTCCCGATCCTGTTTCTTCTTGCCTATTACCTTATTAACATTTAACATTGAGTTTGAGGTTTATATATATCTAGGTTAGGTCTAGACTATCAGGTTGGGATTTTTTTTTATTTTTATTTAAAAAAAAAATCACTTATTTTTGAGGATAGAGCTAAAATATGAACTTCTTCTATTTTGTTTAAATACTTGTATGTACCTTTACTGATAACTTTGATTTTGAAGTGGTAGTTGCTCTTTACTTTGTAGTAAGAAAATTGGAATTCACTTCTTGGAAGAACTGCAAATTGTTGTATCATAATGTATGTGCACATGTAAGCAAATTTACCCTATACAGGAATCCTCAGTTTTTACATTTTCTGTCTTCTGAGTACTTTGCACTTTTTCTTTTTTATTATTTTATTTTATTTTTCCTCGCAATTCTGATGAGGAAAATATTTATTTTTTTTTTTCCAGATGGCACTGGAACACAAAATCTTGTAGATATGATTGTAGCACTGAAGAATCTGAAAATACTTCATTCTGAAGCAAACATACCATAAGATTCCATAACCTGCACTCTCAGCTTAAACAGCCTCTGTAGTATCAGAGAAGACAGTATTTATTATTATTATTACTATTATTACAATTACTACTACTACTACTACTACTACTACTACTACTACTACTACATTTTAGAAAGTTATCTATATAATCAAAGTGTGAGTGGGGGGAGTTTAGATTCTGCTGAACTGAAATATTGAGCAAGCCGCTTATATTGATTGAACAGGGCAGATCACAGTCAGAAGTTGTTTGCTTAGCATCTTTTTTCTGATAGCTCATCAGAAAGCAGGAGAAAATAATCTCTCATCTTCACTTTACTCAAAAATCAAAGATAAAAGGCAAAGAAACTCATGAATAAATCATAACTGAGAAGAAATATTTTGAATGAGGAGTTAGGAGTTTTCTATATTAGTTTATAGCCTTTGACTAGAAACCTATTGTAGGCCATTTCTACTTCCTCACTAGAATTTGAAATCCAAACTTTATACTGAGGTAGAGAATCAAAAGGGTCTTAGTGGATTAATCTCACTTAAATAGATGTGCATAAAGAGACACATACATCTGATACTCACTTTAACCATCTTTTTGATTAGAGATGAAAAGGCACTTTGAGAGAAGCTATACAGTAGTATACCCACTTGAAGACTAAATGACTTCAGTCATTGATGTTTAATGACTTCAGTGTCTACACTATCTAAATACATCTTAAATTGCAGAAAAATAATTTCAGACATTGCACATTGACTTCAACTTTTATTTATGTCCTTTTAAAATGCATAGATTTTACTGCTGTAAACATGAAGGAAAATGCATGAATTTAATTGTAATCTCATTCATAAGAGTATAGTTCTAATGATTTGCCCAATTCATGCTAATATTCTCTAAGAAAATGCCAATTTTTCATGCACTTTTTTTTTTTTTTTTTTTAAATACTAATTTTATAAAGAAATTGATTAGTCCAGGAGAAGTAGAAATAAATATCACTATAAGGGATCTTGTTATTGGCTAAATTGGAAGTCAGAGCTCAAGATAAACTGCTTAATTTGGAACACAAGCCAAATAACTGTATTAACCTTTTCCAGCTTATTTTCTCTTAAACTGTAGATTTAACATTTTTTTTTTTTTTTTGGAGAAAGATTATATTTAAAATAGTTCTGCATGATTTTCTATACAACAAAGTTGAAAACTTTTATTTGTGCTAAACTATGAATAGTGGCCTGTATTAAAAAAAAAAAAAAAAAAAAAAAAAAAAAAAAAAAAGTGAAAAGTGAAAACATAGACAAAACAGCTCCAAAAAGGATGTCTTGTAAGTGACATAACTATTACTTCAAGCAAATAAACAGCCTATTTGTAGAAATAAAATATTCAGAAAAAGTATTATATAATTATTTGATGATATTACTTTTATCTTCTTTAGATAATTCACATTCCTTTATAAGAGATTTTAGGTGATGCAAACTTACATGAAATGAGAACAAAAACAACCAAAACATCGGTAGAACAGCCAGAAGATTGCATGTTTTTGAAAATGTAACTCACTTTTAGGAAATAACAAATGCAGTTCAAACGATCTCTGTGTTGAAGAGATGGTAGCATCTTTAAAACTCAGTTTTAACAGGGAATTTTAAAATATATAATTTAAATTTTATATTTCATTTGGTCAATATTATTGAATTCTGACACAAGACTCTACATAATACTGACAACTTGAAACTTTTAAGTGTTAAATACCTGCAGGTTATCACTGTTTTCACAGTATGGGAAAGCTGTTGATCTATTGGTATGTGTGTGACTTTTCAGAGAACTGTGCCAATCTTCAATATGACTTGATGATATTTTGGTCCCTTGGAAGGAAACTTAAAGATCACAACACTCACTTGTGAATCCACTATTCAACTTCAGCCAAAGCTGACAGAAGAAGATATTTCAAAGACAATAATTTCCATCAGGTTTACTCAAGATTAGCATCTATGTAGAGAGAAAAAGTACAAATTAAAGAAAGCCTGTCATGGTAAATGCAGCAGTTAATCACCAAGTGAAAGTTTGAGAATTGGGCCCACGTGAACCTCACGAGGTTCAACAAGTCTAAGTGCAAGGTGCTGCACCTGGGCAACCACAGACATTAGTACAGACTGAGAGAAGAACACATTAAGAGCAGCCCTGCAGAGAAGGATTTGCAGAGGTCTGGTGGACAAAAAGCTCAACATGAGCCTGCAGTATGTACTGGCAGCCTGAAAAGCCAACTGTATCCTGGGCTTTATCAAAAGAAGAGTGGCCAGCAGGTCAAGGGAGGTGACTGTGCCCCTCTACTCTGCCCTTGTGAGGCCCCGCTTGAATTGCTGTGTTCAGATGTGGGGCCCCCAGAACAAGAAGGGTGCTGATCTGTTAGAATGGGTCCAGAGGAGGGCCATGAAGATGATCAGAGGGCTACAAAGACAGGCTGAGAGAACTGGGATTGTTCTGCCTAAAGAAGAGAAGGCTCCGGGGTGACCTTACTGCAACTTTTAAATACTTAAAGGGGGCTTATAAAAAAGACAAGGAAGAACTTTTTACTCAGTCATTACTCAATGATAGGACAAGGGAGAATGGTTTTAAACTAAAAGAGATCTAGATTAGAGGTTAGGAGGAAATTCCTTATTCAGAGGGTGGTGAGACTCTGGAACAGGTTACCCAGAGAAGATGTGGATGCCCCATCCCATGGAGGTGTTGAAGAGGAGACTCAACAAAGCCCTGGGCAACCTGATCTAGTGGGTGGCATCCCTTACCATGGTGGCGGTGGGGGGGGGGGGAGGTCGGAACAAGATGATCTTTAAGGTCCCTTCCAACCTGCCATTCTATGATATTTTGGAGTGAAGAAGTTCATTAGGAGCAGGCAGAGTTGCAGTGAAAACACTTGATGGTTTAGTGTAAGGACAATAATTACTGCCATACATTGTCATGGTTAAAAAAAATGGTTAAAAATGGTTAAAAAATCTCTAACATTTTTTCTCCTGCATGATATAAAAAGAGTCAATTACATAACACAAGTAAAGGCAGACAATAGCAGTGTGCCTTCACTTTTGTTGTTTAAATAAATATTTTCAAAGTAATATTGCTGTGAAAATTATCCTAACCTAGATGTTGCATATTTTTTGAGATGATACCTAATTTAATCCATAACAAACAAGCAAACAACACAAAACAAAGCAGAAACAATATAGTGGCAATTTTAATTATATAGATGAGTAAAAACAAAATCCATTCTCTAAAGAGCAAAAAATATGAGATCGAAATCCAAACTTGTTTTACGAGTGAAGACATTTCATTCTGCAAAGCTAAAAGAGAATATAATATGTTTCAAAGCTTTAACAAAAAAAATGTTTAAAGAAACATTTTTAAAAATTTGGAAGATGAAAGGCTTTTGCATTATTTTTTTTCTATAAAGTCAGTGGTTTGCTGATCTGATCTGTGAAAAGCTTGGTTCAGGAGAAAACAACAAGTAATTAGCAAGAAATCATATTCACAGCCAATGGGAGCCAATTAGGCTTATCATAAAAATAGTGATTTTTGTAGCCACCGTTTTTAAACAAACTGTCTCAGCATGCTATGTATCCGCAATACTGATAACTATTTTGACAAAAATAACATCAATGCACAAGACAACATATTCAGTACCTTTCAAAAGAATTTATGCAACAAATGATTATCATTTATGATCGTTCTTAGATTAGCTAAAAAAAAAAAAAAAAAAAAAAAAAGCATTTGGTAGGGTAAGAAGGATTATGTAAAACTCATATTGGACAAAATTCTAATCAGATGGCAGATGGTTTATAATATTATATATACCCTTTTTTTTTTTTTTTCCTTTTCTGAATAATAGCGGGACTGATTCAGTAGCTGTGCCATTTTCATCATGAAAATTGAGTTTGACAATTAATTTAAAGGAAGTATTTCTAATTTAAAATCTTTATTGTTTTTAAAATTTTATATATTTTCACCAATGTCATGTACTGTTTAATAAGGATTCTTTACCCATGCCTCAGAGAGCTTATTGAGTCCATTAACTGACATAGATAAAGAGAAAAATGAAACAGGTGGAGGGATGAGGAAATAAAGATGATGAAATATGACATTATCAAAAGAATTTTCTGATTCTTTTCTTTGGGGAATGATATAGAAGAAAATGAGGAGGCGATAATCAAAGAACTGGTTTTGAAAAAGTACGCTGCAGTGCAGACAAATAATTCCATGTGAAGGACAGAAGGAAGGAAAAAAGATAAGCTTGATAGTAACAGTGGAAGGAAAAGATAAATAGACCAAAAAGATGGGCAGAGTATTCAAGCTACAAAGAAAAGTGTGGTGAGAGAACAGATACAAGTAGGGAATTAGGAATTACTCATTCCACTGAGAAAAATAAAGCTAGAATTAGGGAAGAGATATGGAAATAAATCAAGGAAAGAATACCAAAAGAAAGAGCGTGATACTAGAGAAAGGCTGAGAAGAATGCTGTGGCTGTAGATATTGCTGTCTTTCTGTGTGTTTGTGTGTGTGAAAATAATTGGAGGGGCTATAGGTGAATGAAATAGGTTTTGAAAAACTGTGTTAGAATACAACAAGGAGAGTAGAAATGGGATAATTTAGAAAAATCTGAATATGAGAATTTAGAAAAATCTGAACATGAGGATATGATGAAAGTGATAAAGTTGTTTCTGTAGCTTTGCTTTTGGGAAGAAGAGAATAATGTATTCATCATAAATCAACACAAATACAACATGAAAACTCAGACACATTTGATTAAAGTATCCTAGCACTTGGTTAACCTTATGATTCTGGTGACAAATTCTTTGGAGTACTCATTTTTGTTTGTTATCCCTTACTCATTCAGCTAGTTTTGGTAAAGTACACAGAAGGAATTTTGCTATTATTTGGTACCTGGACCATATTCTGCTGGAGAAAAAGTACAGAAAAAAAGAAAAAAGACAAAGAGAGAGAGAGAGAAAAATGTTACATACAGATCCCTCTCAAAACATTGGTCTGCTTAAGGTAAAGTCAGGTTTATAGTGTTCTGGGAAGAAATACAGTAAACCCTCCACTCAAATAGTCTAGTACAGAAAATGTCCAAGTAAACTGGATTATTTATTTTGTACATAGAATAATACATACTAGCTCATAAAGAAAAAAAAATATATATATACAATTGAAAAATTAATTCCTGGAGTAACATCAAATGTGGAACACGCTGAAGTTTCTTACATCACTTCTTTTTTCCCCTAAATACTGAAATTTCTGAATGAAATGAGCTCACGATCTTATTAGTGTGCATGACCATTTTGGTTTTAGCAATGACTTAGCATGTTAAGTATAAATTTTTAATTGCAGTTGTGTTTCTATTCTGTATTATAGTACCAGTTGCAACATAAAATTTTATTTTCTTTAAATGGCACTGAATAATTTTAATGGTTGTATTGATACAAGAAAGAATTTTTAGATACGAGATAGTTTATATACAAGAAAGAATATTTAAAGCGATAGACCATCCCTACACATTCTAAAGGGAGAACATAGATGTTGAACAACATTTCTGTCCTGAAATGAAACAAGCATGTTTTATTTAACAGAGGTGTTGCATACATTGTAATGAATATTACTTGACTGATATTTTTCTGTGTTTGTTTCTACCTGTTTTGTCCTGAAGAATAGCATGAAATAATGATTCCTTCCCACACAATTGGAGAAATTGGGTTTAAATTCTGGATATTGCATTGGGATAGAACTAAAGACTCCATAAACAAGACATTCATTTGTACTTTTATTATATTACTCTTGGTATTAAAAATAAATAAATAAATAAATAAATAAATAAATAAATAAATAAATATAAAAGGCTGAATGTCAGCCTTCTGGAGAAAAATAAACACAAAAATGTGTAAAAAGTATTTAACTATTTAACTTAAACCCTTACATTTTGATGACATATTCAAATGACTACACAACACTAATGTTAGAAAAGTGTTCTGGGAAAAGATTCATATACTATGCTATACTTAATTTGAAAACTCAATTGCTAGCCATAACCGATATCTCAAAGAGTATACAAAACAAAGATATAACAGCATCTGTTTTTTGTTTAGCTGTCCACTAAAGGTCACTGTAGTCACCACTACAGCTGCAGTCACAACTGTAGCTGTCCAGTACCCAAACACAATGACCTGGTTAGATATATTTTAATTTTACTAGTACATCTGTTTTTATGCTAAGGAGATCTTCATTGACTACTGCCTTAGTAAATTTGTACTGTTTCAAAGCATGAACTTTCTTCTTTTAATTGTGCCTCCTGTAGGAAAACAATTGACTTATGCCATCCCCACTGATAGTTCAGCTGATCAATCCAGAGAAAGGAAATATTTTAAAGAGACTAGTGATATAAGCAGTACAGAAAGGGAACATTTATAGCAGTATCAACTTGTTTTGCTATCTATGAAAAAGAATAGGTGATTGTTTAAATTATGATGATCTTAACTTTCTTTCAAGAAGAAAGGAAAAGGAATTAAAAATAAATGCTTTTTTATTTTTTGCTTCACTTTTGACTAACTAACCATCTGTACTAGGCCAAGCCCTTGTCTCTCATCTTGTCACCTGTAGAAAAGTTAGATTGCATGCAGTCCAATTGTATGCCCAATTAGAAAAGCAATAGTCAGTGTCAGCTGCGACAACCTAATGTGACAACCTAAATGTAGTGCTAGGAATCAATATAAAACAAAGATAAATGAGACCAACATAATATGATTTAGCTATGCATTTCTCTTCCTTATGAGTTCATTCCTAGTTTATGCCCTTACAAAGAAATATTTTGAAACAGTATTAACAACATGGTGTAAGAAGCTATTTTTAAAAATGACTCAAAACTACATATAAGTTACAGATCATTTTCCTTGAGAAGTCTCCCAATAAATGTATTGCAGCCAAGTGGAAAACATATTCCTTTTCCTGCTGTGATTGCACATTTGTACTCTTGAGTGCAGGCACATGGATTTGCAATTCCTTTCTGACAGCTTGATTAACCTTGAAAAGTTGCAAAATGAAAAACAAACAAACAAACTTTGATAGTTAACTTTCTAAGTATGTTATATGTATATGTATACATATATATAACCAAAGATGCTATAAATAGCTGCTAACAACTACATCTTCTTCCTATTTAATATATACAATTTGCATTTATAAAATAAAAATACCAAAATAAGAGAATTGAGGGTACATATAGGTACAGAGAATTTGTATATTGGCCCTTGTATTGACTGCATGTCAGGTGTTGGCAGTAGGTGGGCTGTAGGGAGCCTCCATGAGGAGAGGCTGTGGCTGCACCATGCCAGACACAGCCGGTTCCAGCCACTTCCAACAGCCCCATTACAGGGGCACAGCTGAGCTCAGCAGCCATGAGTATGTAGTAAATGCATGTAGGAAAACAGATTTAAGAAAGGACAATACAGTGCTTGAGAGGGGGAAGGGTCTAAGAAGTGTGAAAAACAGTTCCACAGAAGTCAGAGAATAAGGAAGGGGAGGATGTGCTCAAGGTGCTAGAACAGAGGTTGCCCTGCAGTTCCAGGAGAGGTCCAGGAGGGGACCCTGGTGCAGGTAGATACTTCCTGAATGGATCTATGGACTCATGGAGGACCCACACTAGAGCAAATTTTTTCCTGAAGGGCCATGGGGTTCCTGTGGGAGGAACCCCATGCTGGAGCAGGAGAAAAGTGTGAGGAGGATGAGGCAGAAGTGTGAGACAGAAAGGAGCTGTTAAGAACTGACCACAACACCCATTATTCAATCTCCTGCACTGATCAGGGAGGGGAGGAAGTAGAGGAGTTGGATAGAGAAGAATGAAGATAAGCCTGGAAAAAGGGGTTACAGGAAATGTGTTTTAATTTGTCTTTGTTTCTCACTACTCAGATCTATTTTAATTAGCAATACATTAAATTAATTCTCCCAGAGCTGAATCTCTTTCAACTGCAACACTAATTGGTGAGCAATCTCTTTGTCTTTATCTTAACCCATGAGTTTTTTTGATTTTATTTTTTCTTATTTTCTTCTCCTGTACTGTAGAGAGGTTAATGAGAAAACACGTGAGTGGGCATCTGGCCAACGTAACCTGCCACAGCTATAAACCAAAGTATCTTTGATATTGGTCTGTGCTATTAATTGAGTGAAAATAGTTTTAAAAAAAAAAAAAAACCTTAAAAACACTCACTATCATGAACAAAAGTAGGCTCTAATTGATACAAATGTCTTTTACTTTGTTGTTATTGTTGTTTTCCCATATATGATCGACTATATCTATATTAATGTTATATTTACATATAATTAACGATATTATTGAATTAGGCATGTTCAGCTTCCTTCTTTGGAAAACATTATTACTGCAGATAAATAAAATTTAGTCAAGCCCCTGTTTCCTATCTAATCCAACTGTTTTTAAGCAGAAACATTAGAAGTGCTACATTACTGCATACAAGAATGCAGGCTGAATTGTTACAGCAATAACATCTACAGTTTTCTGTGTTGACTTCAGCACGGTAGAAACTATATCTTTAGCCCATTTCCTTTTTCACATTTCTATGGCAGTTACAAAGTTATCCACCGGTACATAAACCTGTATATCTTGCCAGAACAGATGTTTTGTGACAAAATAGTAGTCCAGGTATTTTATGGACTGAATTTACTCTGTGAACAATTAGCTCAGTATTACTCAATGAACACTTGAGGATATAATTGTGGTGCGATGTAATTATGTACACAGAGATGCTTAGAGGAGAGCATTTTACTGCACTTTATCTTCTAATCCCAGGAAAACTAACAACTGTTAGATGAAATTACATATGTGCTAAAGTTACATAGATTCGTTACATGATCCATACTAAAATAGTAAGGAAAAGGAATTAAAAGAAAGAAATGTCAATTAAGTGTTGTAACAAATATATTTGTGCCCATAGGTTGATTGAAAAAATAAATAAATATATAAATATATGAACTAACTCAGGAGTTAGAATGCAGATATATAAAAAACAACCACCTTAGATGCATCTGCATCAAAATCTTTGTCCTCAGTCTAAATCTCTTAAAGGTTGAGGCTCTAGAACAATTGATAAAAAAAAATAAAAAATAGTGGTAATTTGTCTATTTATTATGAAATAGATTTCAAACTTGCTTTACAGGGAGTAGCTGAACTTACATTTTTATACGAAATTTTGAGTTTCAAATCTTCATGTGGCCACACTGAAATCTGTGACCTGAGCAAAACAAGAATGTTATCCCAAGATGAGCTTGAAAAGTAGTGACAGTTCAGGGTCATTTTTTAAAGATTATTCTATTAGCATTTAATTGAGAAATATAATCCAATCCATCCAATATAGTCCAGTCCATCATCGAGTCTGATACCAATTCAGACAGCTCAGGTGGAAGGAAGTCTGGTGAATATCTCTTCAGAATTCAGCTTGAATTTTAGAGCATAGTCTATCCCAGCACAGTATAGCTATAAATAGCTATTTCTGTTTAGATACCAGTTTGCTGTGCTGTCCTTTACAGTTAAAATTGGTATGCATGAGTAATGATATTTCCAAATATGTAAATTTATTCCTTTTTTTTTTTCTTTAGTGTTGAACAGGAAGTACAGAAATGTTTCATGTGTAACACATGCAATTACACTCCTTTATAGTTTGTACTTAAAAAGGCAAGGCATCATTATAATAAAACCTAATGAACTGTATAGAACATTAGGTTTTGTTTTCTTTTGTTTTTAAAGTGAGAACAGTGCATACCATGCTAATGTATTACTGCATGTTACTTTCTGATCTTTGTAGTAGAAATATGAAAGAGTAGATTCATGACTACTTACACCTTAACTTTGAGAGGTTTGTCTATTCATTCTGCTCACATCTGCTGCTACGAAAAAAAGATCAGTTAAAATATTCATGAAGTAGACAGTGTGTCTTTGAGAAATCTTCTCTGAAAAGATGCCTTTATTATTAGAAAGATATATCTTTGGACTATAGACTATCATGATAAACTAAAACTGAAACAAAAATGGAAAAAAATATATCTTCTGAGACTGCTTCTACAGAGTGCTCATTATATCAGTTTTAATAAAATTATTTTATAGTCTAGGGACAAGATTTTAAAAAAGCTAAGATTATCGTTCTGTATTTAGGAAAAGTTTGAGCTATTTTTTTTAATTGCTTAGAGCAATAACGGTCTTACTGAATTTATATATGAATAATGTACAGTTTTAGGAAAAAATCAATTATTAAAAATACAATTTTCTGTTTAGTGAATCTGAAAATTTTCAGAGCTTCATTACAAGAAAGAAAATCATTTATTGAAGACTGTTGATGATATATTAGTGACTGATTCATGTTTAGCTTCATATACAGCTATGAAATAGACACGTGTAGATATGCAACTAAAAATCTGAGTTTTTTGTATCTGATGTTTTTTAGATTCCACATTTTTGTGTGCATGTGTGTTTTTTTCAGTGTGGCTATAGGCACATCTGCAACCCAAGACTCTAATGGTATAGGATGCAGACTTCTCAGCTTCTCTGGGCAACCTGCTCCAGTGTTTGATTTCTGTCACAATAAAATAAAGCCAAATCTTGTTGCTAACAGGTTATACAAGATCTGCTACTGACAGGTAGGACATGTTAACTTTTCCTGAAGTCTTTCATCCTACGAGATGGTAGATCAAGGAAAACACAACCTTGACCTCTATGTTCTTGGTTCCCTGGGCCAACCTCACCTCTAGAGCCTTGTAAATCTGTTTCGGTTCCCTGAGAATTTCCCCTGACAGTGTAATTGGTACTCACATACAAAAACAAACAACAGTATAACAGTCCAAAAGTCAGATAAGCCATAGCAAATTTCCAGTGACATCTTCTAAGGCCCAAGCAAGAAGCTAAATTCTCCCAAAATCTAAAATAATGGACAGATCTGTCTGTAGCAGGCTACCTGACTGGGAAGAATGAGCAGATGAGGCTTTCTACAGAGATAAAAAGGCAGACTCTAATCACAAGCTCTGATCCTCATGGGAGACTTCACCACAATATCTGTTGGAGGTACAATACAGCAGAGCATACGCAATCCAGCAGATTCCTGGAATGCATTGATGATAACTTTCTTCTCCAAGTGATGGAGGAGCCAACAAGAAGAGGTTTTATGTTGGACCTCATTCTCAAAAAGAATGGTCTTGTTGGGAATGTATAGGTCAAAGGCAGCCTTGGGTGCATTTACTATGAACTGGTACAGTTTAAGATTCTTAGGGAAGTGTGGATGGCATGGAGCAAACTCACAACCATGAATTTTGGGAGAACAGACTTTGGCCTCTTCCGGGATTTATTTGGTAGAAAAAGTCCTGGAGGGAAGGGGGACCCATGAAAGCTGGTTAATAATCAAGGATCAGCTCTTCTCCATGTGCAAGAGCAATGTATCCCAACAAAGAAAAAGTCACAAAAAAATTGCATGGGTGAACAAGGAGCTCCTGTCCAAACTCAAACACACACACACACACAAAAAGTGTACAGAGGGTGGAAGGCAAGGGCAGCTAACCTGCAAGGAATACAGAGACATTGTCTGAGCAGCTAGGGATTAAATTTGGAAAGCTAAAGCTTTGATAGTGTTGAATCTGGCCAGGGACATCAAGGGCAACAGGAATGCAAGCACATCAGTGATAAAAGGAAGACTAGGGAAAATGTGGGCCTTCTTCTGAAGGAAAGTGGAGATTTAGTTACCCAGGAAATGAAGAAGTCCAAGGTACTCAATGACTTTAGCTTCATTCTTCACTGGAAAGTGCTCTAGCCATGCTGCTCATTCACCAAATCCAAAGGCAGGGACTAGGAAAATGAACTATTACCCACTGTAGGAGAAGTCTGTGTTCAAGACAGCCAAGTATGTGCACAGGTCCTTGGGGCCTGATGGGATGCATCTGAGGATCCTGAAGGAACTGGCAGATGAAGTTGTTAATCCATAACATCTGAGAATACATAATATCTGAGAAATCATGGCAATCAAATAAAGTAACAAGTGACAGAAAAAAAAAAAAAAAAAGGAAATTAAAACCTTACTTTTTAAAAGGGGAGAAAAGGAAGACCCAGAAAACTACAGGCCAGTCAGTCTCACCTCTATGTGCCTGGCAAGATCATGGAGCAGAGTCTCCTGGAAACTTGTGCTAAGGCACATGGAAAACAGAGATAATTAGTGACAGCCAACATGACTTCAATAAGGGAAATTCATGCCTGACAAATTTGGTGGCATTCTATGATGGGGTTATAGCATTGGCAGATAAAGGAAGAGCAATTGACAACATCTACCTGGACTTGTGCAAAGCTTTTGACAATGTACTACACAACATTCTAAAATGTTGTCTCTAAAATGTAGAGATATGAATTTGACAGATGAACTACTCAGTGGATAAGGAATTGACTGGATGGTTGCATTCAAAGAGTTGAGGTCAACAGCTTGATGTCCAGGTGGAGACCAGTGATGAGTGGTGTTCCTCAGAGGTTGGTGTTGAGACTGGTAGTACTTAACATCATTAAACCCTCTATGAAGAACATGAATATAAATTTACAGTTTGTACTTTGTTGTGATATTTTAATTTCCTGGAATACCTGACATCTTCCAAGGAATTCAAGGGGAAAAAAAAATTATTTGTATCTGGTAAAGAATCACACTTTCAAAAACTAATCATCTGATTCATATATTGTTAATCAAAATTGCATTGTTTCCTACAACCAGCATTCTCCTGTCAGTTCTGCTGATAAATATTATCCATAAAATAATTATTATTTTCCCTACTTTGGCCATCAACTTTGTATGTTTTTAATGAAGAGTTGAGATGTGATGAAAATTGCATATGGGACTGAGTATCTTTTCATTTCTTTCATAGTGGAGTTTTTCTATTTCTGCCATACCTTCTTCCAATTTTAGTTCCCTAATACTAAATAATTATAGTTTTTATTTTGAAAGTATCCTTATTAAGAATTTGTGAAAGAAGTTGGTTGAGAGCTGCAGGTATGGGAAGGAAGAGGCTGTGAGATATGAATGGAGAAGAGAAATTTTTTTTTTTTTTTTTTTTTTGTATGCTCATTCAAAATATCTCTCAGATGTAATCTTTTAGAAATAAATAGATTGAAAACTGGTTTGCTGCTTTATATGCTGTTCCCCCAAAACTGTACATTTTGAGCGGGCCTATGAAGTTTCATTATATGGAGTTAAAACTATTAGGTAAAGCCACCTCCTATAACTGAAACAAACTTTTAATTCATTTGTAAAGAAGTATAAGTATTTTCTGAGTAAGTTCAAGTGATGAACTTCCATTACTAAAATGTATTTTCATGTGAAAAGTGAAGAATATAGATCATTAGAGTAAGATTTAAAAGCTTGCTGTTTTAAGGGGTCTTCACCTGAATTTTTACAAATTTCAGTTTTGGTCTTTTCTATTGTGTGAAACTCTTATGAAAGGCATTGTGAGTCTTAAAGTCTCAATATGAGGTAAGAGTAATGTCACACCTAAACAATTAGGAGAGTTCTTAAGAAACTTAAAGGTCATATAGACACTTCTATTTTTCAATGAAGTATAATGCTCAAGTCTAATTTCTATCTAGAAAGAAAATTGAGATGAAGATCTGGGCCTGAAATCCCTTACTTATAAAAAGTTCAGTTTAATCTTTGTAATGAAAGGTTCAGTTATACAGATAAGAGATCCATAATATCCAGACTTAAATTTCATTCACCTCTTGATAGATGTGTAAAAGTAGAATTGATTTGAATTACTTTTCTTTTTCTTTTTTATTTTAAGTAAAACTTTTGAATTCGCAAGTTACAAATTTCTTAAGTAACACTTTTGAATTCACATTCCACAAATCTTCACTGAAAACTTCTAGAAATATACTATTTTAGATGCTACCAAAACAATTTATTTTTATTCATATTACAGGATAAAAATCTTTGTATTTAGATAAGGGGAATTAAGAGATGGATGTACCATCTTCTCTTTGCTTTTACACCTTCTGGGAGAACAAGCTTAGATCTTCTTGAAGAAATAATTGTAGTTGTAGATCATTATAATTCATAATTTCACAGAAAGATCTTTAGTTACTTGTGTTGTTTTACCACAGTGATTTTTGTTGTTTCTAATTCATTATTCCGAAACTTTAAACATACTATAAATTCAGTGGGTTATTCTTGGGGAATACCTGATGGAAAAACTACGGAATGAGTAAGTAAATGTTAATCTACCACATACTGTGCAACTTGCAGCCTTGCAGATTTGAACCAGCAGGTGAACCATGTGCACTAAACCATATTTCTCAACATCCTTTACAAATATTCATAAATTGTGTCTGGTTACTCCCATCTCTTCTTTACTTCTGGCAGCTTACTCATACTGCTCCACCCATGAACAAAAGCATACCTGGGATATGGAGAAGGATGAGGTACTTAATGACTATTGTGCCTCAGTCTTCACCAACAAGAACCCCAGCTGCATGGCCCAGGCCCCAGAAGGAAAAAGCAGAGACAGGAAGAATGATGAAGCACTGAGTGCAGGAGAAGATCAGGGTCAGGACCATCTAAGGAACCTGAAGGTGCGCAAATCCATAGGACCTGGGGAGATACATCCATGAGTCCTGAAGGAACTGGCAGATGTAATTACTAAGCCACTGTTCATCATATTTGAGAAGCTGTGGCAGTCCACTCCCTTAATCACCTTTGTGGCTCTGCGCTGGACACTCAACCAGTTTACACTCAGAGAATCAAATCTTAAAACCTTAAGAAAAGGTTTTACTTAAGAAAAAAAATATAAAGGAAGAAAACAAACAAACAAACACCCTTCAGAATAATGCCATTAGTATTTAAAGAAAACAACAGTAATAATTGTTATTCATATAAAGGTCAATATATATATATTTCATTTTAGAAAGATATTTAAAGCATTCCGTTGGCTATCAGGAAAACAATTTGTTCTCTTAATGTTTTAAGATAATATGATGTTATAGTAAAAATAAAATTGTTTGAAATATTAAGCATGTTTGATCAATGTTATTTTAATACTTAAAAGCAGACTTTTTGTCTGCTTAATAGAAAAAAAACTATACTGTTATGTGTAGTGGATTCTCTGAAACTAGATTTTTTTCCAAAATATTAGTACCTATATGGGGTGTAGGTTTTATTGCCACCTGGCTCTTACTGTGTTTGAATGTAGCCTATAGTGGTTTCATACTGCCAGTTTTATTTATTAATTTATTTATTTATTTGCTATTAAAACAGCAACCACAAATATATATATATATTTATAATTATATTTAGTTTACATCACTAGTGGTAAAATTTACTTTTGGTTGGAGACCAGTAAAAATGAATGAAAATGTATTTTTTTCTGTTCTCAGTGTTAATGTGGTTATTGCAAAGACAATTAATTATTTTATCATACTGTAGTGTATGTGTATGTATATATATATAAATCTAACATTTGTTTAAATTGTGCATTAATACAACAAATATGCAACATTTATAATATATATGCATTATGAACTCTGTATCTATGGTATACATACAGATTTGACATAATTATTTGAACCTGAAGCAAACAATTCTTTTCACATATGTGTTCTTACCTCATTTACCAGTCTTCCATATAAATGTATGAGTCCCTTTCAATAGGAACAAATATATGTCTGTGTGTGTGTATTTTCTGAACTGTGGAGACCTGAGGAGTGATTCTAAAGGAAATTGATAGGAATTACCAACTTCAGTGTGGTAGTTACTCCTTCCAGTGAAAGGAAATTGTCCTGTCCATATAAGATTAGATCAAAATTTGGTTGGAGGTGGTCATTGTTTGATTGTTTGTTTGTTTGTATGTTTGTTTTAGACTTTTAGCCCTTAGAAACCATTTAAATCTTTGCAAGACATTTATTTATTCTTATTTATTTTACAGAATAAGAAAAGTTCAGAATTCATTAGTCTTTTGTTTGTTTGTTTGTTTGTTTGTTTGTTTGTCTTCGTAGAAGTTCCTGGAAAGAAAAGGAAAATGTTTGTTTTTTGTTGAATTGAACTTAAGATTTTGTGCCTTGTTTTGTTTTTTTCACCTTCCACCTTCCCTTGTGTTATATTTATTCCAAATACCTGAAGATCATAAGTTTTAAGTTTTCTAGCAGTTTCACAAAAATGCAGCCATACAGCATGACATTTCCTCATAGCTGGCATCTAGACCACTTATTTTTGTGAACAGAGAAGAGCTTATGGGTGATGTGAAAGACGGAGTCCATCTTGGGCATAGCAATCATGAATTAATAGTTTTCATTTCTTGGAATTTTAAGGAGGGGATTGGGGGGGGGGGGGGGGGGAGAGGGAAGAACTGCCACCCTGGACAGACTCTGAGGGCAGACTCTGTTCTGTTTAGGAGACTGGTTGACAGAGTCCCTTGGGAGGCAGTCCTGAAGGGCAAAGGAGTCTGAAAAGCTGAACATTCTACAAGAAATAAATTAGAAAGGCACAGGAGCAGGCTTTCTGCATGTCTCTCCCAAAAGACAAGACATCAGGGAATCAGGGAAGAAGACCGACTTGGATGAACAAAGACCTTTGTCTAGAACTCAGGAAGAAAAAGATAGTTTATGATCTTTGAAAGAAGTGGCAGGCCACTTAGGAGGGCTACAGAGATGTTGTGAAGCTGTACAGGGAGAAAATTAGAAGAGCTAAAGCCCAGATGGATCTTAATATGGCTACTGCCATTAAGGACAGGGTTTTTTTTTGTTTGTTTGGTTGTTTTTTTTTTGTTTGTTTGTTTTTTGTTATTAATACATAAATAAAAGAAGGAGGACTAAGGAATCCATCCTTTGTTGGATGTGGGGGAAAACATAGTGACAAGAGATAAAAGAAAGTCTGAGGTTCTTGATGCCTTCTTGACAGCAAGACCAGTTATTCTCTGGGTATCCAATCCCCTGAGTTGGTAGATAGGAATGGGGAGCAGCACAAGGTTGGAAGGGACCTCGACAGATCATCAGATCCAACCCTCCTGCCAAAGCAGTTTCTTTAGAGCAGGCTGCCCAGGTAGGCATCCAGATGGGCCTTAAATATCTCCAGAGAAGGAGACTCCACAACCTCCCTGGGCAGCCTGTTCCAATACTCCTTCACCCTCACCGTGAAGAAGTTCTTTTGCATGTTGGTGCGGAACTTCCTGTGCTCTATCTTGTGGCCATTACTCCTTGTCCTGTCCCCACAAACCACTGAGAAGAGGTTGGCCAAATCCCACTGTCTCCCACACATCAGGTAAATACACATTGATGAGATCCCCTCTCAGTCTTCTTTTCTCCAGGCTGAACTGACCCAGGTCTCTCAGCCTTTCCTCATAGGGAAGATGCTCCAGGCCCCATGTCATCTTTGTGGCCCTCTGCTGGACTCTTTCCAGGAGATCCCTGTCTTTCTTGTAGCAGGGAGCCCAGAACTGGACACAGTACTCCAGGTGAGGCCTGACCAGGGCAGAGTAGAGGGGGAGGGTCACCTCCCTTGACCTGCTGGCCATGCTCCTTTTAATGCATGCCAGGATCCCATTGGCCCTCTTGGCCATGAAGACAGAGTGCTGGCTCATGGTCAACCTGTTATCGATGTGGTGCTTAGGGATATGGTTTAGTGGTGGACTTGGTAGTGATCTGTTAACAGTTGGACAGATGATCTTGGGGGTCTTTTCCAGTCTAAATGATTCTATGATTTACCTGCTAAGCAAAATTTTGCATACAATACAATTGTTTGAAGATGTACAATTATAAAAGAGAGGAAAGAAGAAATTCAGTTACTGTAATGGGAATATGGTGTTGTGTCATTCCTGCTTCTTGATAGCATATAATAACTACATTTTGTGAGTAAAGATGGATTAATTTGAGGAAGCCGGTCCTGCTGCATTGGCATAACTTCTCTGCATTAGTATAACATATTTTTGCTCTTTAGATTGTTGAAGTACTACACTGAAAAATTTTGAGCTGAACTTTTTAAAGATAGATTTATAAATATAAAAATTCCTAATTTGTATTTATTTTCTTACAAATCTTTGCAATGGTAAAATAGAATAAGATTGTTAGTTATGATTAGAAAGAGAAAATTGCAATCTGTTGTCTTTGTTACAACTATTTCACAAGGTCATTTAAAGAATGTAGAGGTGTAGCAAATTACTGAGAACATTGATTTGCAGATAGCACTAAGCTTTTATGAGAAAACAAACAGACAATTCCTTTTTTATCAAAATCAGTTACCTGGGCTCTCTTTTTCTTGAGTTAGTATAGACATGGATTATTCCCCCCTCCTTCTCCCAAAAAGTGTCCCCCCCTCTTTTTTTTGCGTAATCTACAAAAAATGTATAGTCCCAGACTGTCAAAAATAAAAGTAGAGTAGTCCAGGTAGAAAAAAAAATAAAATAAGAATAGAATTAGTATAAATGAGTACAAAATAACTGCAAAAATCATAAATTACATTGAAAGTATGTTAGGCTTTGTCTCTTGACAATCTGTCAAAAAGACCTATCTTGAGCTGAGTAAGTAACACTGTTTTAGATATTTGTATACATGGGTAATAATTGGTTAATCAGGACAGGGAGGGGGAACTAGAGGAGGAGTATTTAGTACTTACTGCATCCAGGACTTGTCTTACATGATAATTCACAAAGGTGAATTATCACGCCCAGAATTTAGACCTAAAGCTATAATTCCATCTACCTTTCTTAAAAAAGTTCATCCAGTAGCACTTTTTTAATGCAAGACCTACAGAAACTGAGATTGCTACCGTATCTGAAGGCTGTACAGGTTTCACTGTGATTAAAACTGACAACTAACTTTCCCTCTCAGCAGTGCATTGAGTTGACCTTATTGTGCTTTTCCTCTACACTCACTCATTTGCACTTGTAATAAAGCTTTGTTGAGATTATTAATGGTAATTGTTATTTATAGCATTTCATGACAGAAATATAGCTAAGTATTCTTCATTCTTCAATGATTAATTCTGTGCAACTTAAGGGATCCTCAAAATGTGATCTTTTTTCTTGGTGTCATTTCCATTTGTCCATACAAAATATGTCTTTGATTACAGAAAGTCAATATTAAACACAAATAAAGACAGCATTTTGGAATGACAGTCATTTCAAGAATACTGAAAGCAGAAATAATATGAAATTTTATTGTTTTGTAATTATAAGTGTTTTTTTTTTTTTTTCCAAAAATCTGTAGCTTATTTATTTTATTATTTTATTTATTTTATTTTATTTTATTTTATTTTATTTATTTTATTTTATTTTATTTTATTTTATTTTATTTTATTTTATTTTATTTATTTTATTTTATTTTATTTTATTTTTAATGTGGGGAAAAAACAAACCAAGATAAGCATGTTATTAACATGCTTAACAACAGAATAAAACAATTCATGAGGACATAATGAAATGAAACAGAATTCTCCCCAATCTCATCTCTATAAAGCTACATTTATGGCCCTATGTAAAATCATATGAATAATAAAGTACAGTTTTCAGTTTTGTAAGAATGCATGTGTCAGAACTGAGTCCCCTAATAATTAATTTTGTTCTTCTAACCTTATTCTTTGACTTACAAATTTAAATACTCAGCCATTCTTCTGCAGTTATTTTTCAACCACATCAATTTACAGGGAAGTTGTGCACATGCACATATAAGCGCAGCACAGCTGATATTCAGCTAACTAGGCAAGGGCAAAAACCTCTTAACACAGAAAAAAATCAGGATGTGAGAATCCAGCAGTCTGTAATTATTAATTCTTTGCTTTTCTACAGTTCTGGAACAATGAATGTAGTAAAATTTTTGTAATTATACTGGGATGAGATATCTAGATTTGCAGCTTCAAAACCTTGAAAGTAATTTAGTGTTATAGTCTTGAACTACAAGGATTTCAGGGTTATGTTCCAGATCCATCTTTCAGTATCTTTCAGTACAACTTCAATATTTTCACATATATTTCTGAATATTTTAACCTTGGCCAAAGTTTTTTGGAAAAAAAACTTTGAAAGTTTTAAAAAAAAAAAAAAAAAAAAAAGAGTTCTGACATATCATTCCTCAGTTTCTTTCTAGAATGAATCAATTCCCTTCTCCCTACTGAAACAATCTGTTCTTCCAAAATAGTAGATGTAGTTTTGAAGAGCAAATAACTTTTTTTTTTTTCCGTTAACCTTAGGAAGGTCCATCTGAATATATATATATATATATATATACACACATATACATATATTTTTCCCCTGCACCTGATAAAGCAGCTAAAATTTCTCCAGTGTACTTACAACTTGCTGTAGCAACTTAACATGTTAAATTTCTTTGGGTGTGTAGTGAGCTGTGCAGAAGTGTGATTTTTTGCATTATTCTGTTAACTCAAAGTCGTAAAGAAAAGTGAATACTCAGAAACAGAAGTGTTTCATAAAGGGCCATGTGAAATTCTTTGCAGGACTCTCATGCCATTAACTATGAAGAAATTCAAATGTTGAGCCAGATCAAGTGCAAGTGCAAGTGCAAGTGCAAGTCAGTGTGAATTTAGTGAATTTGGGAAAGCCTGATCAGGCCCCATGTTGAGACTCTATTGGGAGGCATATATACTGTGGTGTAAAAAGCTAAAAAAGAATGGAATGTGATGATGCAAAAAGCCCATTCCATTCAATGTTTTGTATTCTTATGCATAATCTGTATTTGTATATGTATTTTTTTAATAGATCTAACCAAATATTTTTGACATATATTCTGTGCAGTGTTGTTTAAGTGCAATTTTTCCTCTTAAGGAATAACCAATGGTATGAACTGATGCTGACAACCCAAAAGCTTTGCTTTAAGAGGTTACAGCTCTTTGGAAGTGATAATAGTGTCAATTTAAGTTTTCTAATCTGCTAGTCAAATCATAGAAGAAAGAAAAAATGAACAAGAAAGGTTTTTATGCTCACATAAATTTCTGTATTCTTGTAACATGTATCCTAAAATTTAACAGAAAGTGAAAGCAAGATCCACACTCTTTTTAATACTGATTAAATGCTTTTATGTATATTTTACATTAAAAGTGGGATGTATTTATTTATTTTTAATGCTTAAAATCAAGCTAAAATGGAATGTATATAGTTTAAGAGAATACAACTAAGTAGTGCATACTGAATCCTATTTTTAACAGCCAGTTATCAAAGGCAGGGTAGCAGACAAAGTACCGTGCTACTGTACTTTGTACTACAAAGTACTACAAAGTACACTTTGTACTACTTTGCACTACAAAGTACAAAGTACAAAGTACAAAGTACTGTAAGTACTACAACTGTACAGTACAGTACTTTGTGCTACAGTAAATAAATAAACAAAAAATATTAAACTAAGAATTCATTGGTAGTCCAATTAAAGCCATTCAAAGAATTATTACTGGTCTAATCAGAATACTAATACTTTTATTTGAAATCACTCAATTATTACACTTCATTGATAATGATGACAGTTAAAACACAACTTTTTAGCATCTATTACCTCTCTCCCGTGTTATATGCCACCTTTCTTTCCTCCTCCATGTCCTACAGCTGATGCTTATAGTTTTCCTCAAGAAAGAGGAGTGTTCAAATCACTATTGTGTTTCACCAGAATAAGATGGTAGTGTTTGTAGCAGTGTTTTCTTCCCCTTCATTCTGGAATATGCTTTTAGACAGATGCTTGTTACTAGCGTCCACTTCTTTCTTTGTTGGTTATTCTTAAAACTGTTTTCATCTGGTTAATAAGATACCATCCCTTTAGTGATTTGTACAAATGATGTTCTTGTATTTTCTAGGCTTCTGTTGTTTATATTTTTCAGGACTCCTGGTACAACCTCATGTTTTTTCTCAACAAATTCAGGTATCTTGTTGAGCTAATTAATGTTTTATTACCACAGATTAGTCACTGACACATCTTTGTTCAAATAGTTTGCAAGAAAAAGAAATCATTAGAAATAATGTGTGTATCTACAGTCTTAAGCTTTGGTGGCAACTTATTAATATTTACTACTAAAATTTACTTACTAAAAATTTACTTACTAAAATTTATTAGCTGCAATAATATAATATTACCAAAGTTGCTTTACAACAGCCAAACATGAAAAATGAAAAATGCATTTCTCAAATAAATAAAAAGAGTGCTGAATCATAGCATTACTAGCATAACAGCAAATGGCCTTCCCTAAGAAAAAAATATCATATGAAATGCAATTAATTACAAATATTCCTTTAAAAAACAAGATTTTCTTGGTAAACCAAGAAATCATGTTTTGAAATGTCAGAGAATGAGTCAAATTCAATGCCACCAACATGAAATAACCATTACGGTGCCTAAAGAGTTTTAAGATATATTAGTTGATGTATTTCTGGTATAAATGGGAAAGAAGATTTTGCATCACAGTATTATTCTTCCGGAATAATACTGTTCAAGAAAAAACAAACTCAAAAAATACAGCAAGGTTTCTGGAACAACCTTGAGGATCTAGAGGTGAAAATTTAGAAGCAAAGGTTAAAAACAGCTAAAATGAGAAATATATATAATATTTGATATAATGAGAAAAAATTCAATTGCCTTACTGAAACTTATATTCCAAGGAGATCTGTTTGATTTTTTTTTTTTTTTTCAGAACTGCATTATAATGCTACTTAAAAATATATTTATATGAAATTATTTTGCCTTATGGTAGAAGAGAAATAATATCATTTTAGTAAAAGTCCTGAGGAAAGGGTCCAGAGTATTGCTTTTGTTATAAGGGCAGTGCAGACAAAACGGGAAAACAAAGCCAGATGAAGCAGGAAAATGCATACAAAAGAAAGGGTATTAATTCTAACTATACAGCCTTAGATACACAAATCATATGTTCTTACATACGTATAGGAGCAAGTTTAATGCAGTTGGAACTGAGAACATTTCTGTACCTAACTTTGTTAGGGTCTAAGTGAAGGATCTTGAAGCACCTAAGTTCTTCTTTCAAGATAAAAAAGTTTATCAGAAGGAGGTCATCTATTATCTATGTGCCATTTATCTATGTGTCTAAATATAGTTGAACTGGATCTCAGCTTTATGTTAGGACTTATATTAAGAAAGGGTAAAAGCAGTCAGATCAGCACAAACAAAGTAGACATACAAAGACAGAATTCATTATAAATTAATTCTTGTTATGCATTGATCTTTTTTAAATGTGATTTTGTTTTCATAGAGAAAAAAAAAAAAATCTTTTTTTGGAGGGTTAGACCCGATGATCTCTTGAGGTTCCTTCCAAACCCTACAATTCTGTGTTTGTCTCTATGTGTGTGATGCTACTATGAGCATATAAAAACATAGACTAGGATAAACATGCTGATGCCAATGTATTTTAAGAAAATGCAGCGAAATGAATTATTTATTTTTATATACAGAACAGTATTTTTTTTTATGTTTTGTAAATTTTCATTATTACACTTAGACAGTTTGAGATACTTTTAACTAAGAAAATACTTTAAAAAAAAAAAAAAAAAGTAGGAATATGTTTACTGTTTTTTATGCAACTTCCAGGATCTTACAGATGATACGATCTGAGGTCATTTATGAGATGTTTTGATATATGTTATTTATAAGAGAAAACAGAATTGAATATTGGAATAGAATAAATGAAGGGTTTATTTATGTGCACATCTACCAGTTAGAAACAAAATTTTTGTTTACCTCTGAAAACTTAATCCAAAGCAGAGAGTTAGCTCTCTGCTAACTCGGAAGATTAAGAAATTGGACGTTTGCATTTAAGTTAGCTGTTGATATCTTTGAAAAGAAATATGTCTGCCTAGGGAATGGATTCTGTCCTCCTGCTCTAGTTCTAGAGTACATCACTAGAACAAATATTGCCTTTTTGGTTGTAAGCGTAGCCTTTTCTGACAAGCTCAGATGAATTCCATCTTTCACAGCAGCCTGAAATTGTACTGAAATTATAATAATAGAAACAAACAATCAACAACAACAACAAAAATAAAACACTTTCCCAAGCAATTACAATAGCTGAAGCTGATATTTTTTGTTAATTATATGAACGTTTGTGTTGTTTCTTGTTATATTAATAATTTTTCCCCATTTTTACTTAGTTCAGGCAATGCCACTATTAACCTTGATACAAAGGCCTGCATTTGTATTGTGAACATGAGTCCCCCAGCCTGCAGGCACCTTTGATTATCTGAGGGCAAATTGCTGAGACTGCAAATGGGACTTACTAATGTCACTGACTTGTGAATACTCTATTACTTATCTTTTTTAATTTTTAATTTATGGTAGTAGGCTTGTTGTTTGGTTGGTTCTTGTTTTCTGTTTCTTTCCCTTTCTCTTCATCTCTTCCTCTTCCATTTTTTTTTCTTTTCCTTTTATTTTTGTTTTCCTTTTTCCTCTTCTTATTTTTCCTGAGCTAGTTATATATATATATATATATATGCACACACATATATACACACATGTGTATATATATATATAGAGAGAGAAAGAGACTTATATATCAATGAAGAAGATAGAAGAAGAAAGCAGAAACATTGTTGATATGTTTTCATGGGTAATGTCCCAGTAGGATGTACAAAATGTAAAGCATGCACATAAGACACATTATTCCAAACTAGCCTGCAGACATGCTATTATGATTGAAGAAGGTACTTCCACCAGCTGTGGAAGCAGGAGCTTAAAGACTTAAGATAATGAGTAATTCCACAAAGGTTTCATTTCAACTTTCACTTATAGTGAAGTTACTCTGAAACGACTGCATCTACTGCAGTTAGTGTTGATTTATTCTTGGTACGTGATAAGCCAGTTTCTTATATGGAGATTTATCCAATGTTACTGAAATAAATGAAAATTCTTCCACTTAAACTGATAGACAAAGAAACAATATTTATGGGTGTACTCCCCATAACTTTGGTGGTACTTATATAAAGACAACATTATAATCCCTTTTTAATTGCAAGGAAAAGTTGGCATTTCTTTATATATATATATATTTTTTTATTTATTTATTTTTTTTTTTTTCTGAAAAAGTCTCCTAATCTTGTAAATGGAAAGGAAACAAAAAAAAATAATAATAATAATAAAAAAATAAAAAGAGGGAGTGTCAGAATAGAGTTTTGTTTTGTTTTTGTTTTGTTTTGTTTTTGTTTTTGTTTTTGTTTTTGTTTTTCCCTTCTCTCCAATGCAATTACAGGGTTTTCATCTTCTCAGAATATTATTATCATGAAAAAAATTAATATGCCATTACTAAATTAGATGCTCCAATTATGCACCCTGTTGGGATGGGATAACGAAATAATAATGGGATAACAAAATAATAAAAAAACTCTTTATTGAAACTTTGGTAATATATACCTTATTTTTGCCACTGAATTTTAGACTGCATTGTGTACAAATTACATTAAAACATTATTAATTAGTAGAGCTGAAGAATTCTGTTTGGGCTCATTTCTCTTTCTCTTCCCTTCCCTCTCTTCCTCCCTTCCCTCCCTTGTTTTGCATAAATAAAATTCAGCCATAAGGCAGAACAAAATCTAGCATCAAGTGGTCAGGAATCTATAAGCTAACATGCATCTGACTGTTTACAAGTCTAAAAATAGCACTAAAGTTTTTCTGTATTTGAGACACGAAATCCAGAAAGGAAGCAAGTATAAAAGAAGGCTATAGCTTATTTAGCCTTTATTCTTCATTTCTTATTCCACTAATATGTACGTTGGAAGCAAAACTAATTAAACTAATTAAGTTAGTTATTGTCTTCTTTTTTTTTTTTTTTCTTTTTTCTTTAGATTATTTGAAAGAAACAATAGATGACCCCAAACCTTAAAGGGACACATGTAATTATTTAAAATAAGTATGTAAACAAATTCAGTAATAAGTGCTGCATAGATTCTTGTTTTTCTGTTAGACTTTGATGAGTAGCAATCTATGAGCATGTTTGTGCTTGTTGTGAGTCAAAGCAGTAGTGAGAAATTGAATAAGACAGTATGGACACAGCTGGGGGAAACAGAATATGCACTGTCCTGAAAGGAACCCACAGAGAAGTCTTACATCATCTACTGCCTGAAAAACCCTTGAAGATGTGAGCAAGGAGCTTGTCTCCTATAATTTGTTTACTCCTGTTCTCAGGGATACAACATTTCATTTATTTGTAGTGATTTAAAAATAAATTTGACACGCCTGTGTCAAATAAATATATGACCTTGTCATTAACATCTCCTAATTGCAACAGTACAAAAAGATTCCAAAGTCTCACTGTTTTCTAGGCTAAGAGAGGTAATCTTTTCAAATTCTCTATTGTGGTCAGGAATATTTTTTATATTTAATGTTTTTAAAGGTTTTAAAACTGGTAAATTGAAATAAAGTTAAGAGTAAGATCTTACTATTCAGTAAGATATATAAATAACTACACGTTCAAATCTGCAATTTTTTGGTACTGCCCTACAGAAATGGCCCTCTAGATTTGCAATTTTAAAATTAAATCAGATTCATCATTTTACCAGGAAGCCCATTTGCTCAGCAGAAAGGTACCAGAAGATAAACAACAGAAGTCCTGAGATACTGGGAAATATATATATATTTTTCTTTTCCCTTTCCTTTTTCACTTCATGGAGAAAGCAGTTATTCAAAGTCAAAGACAACTGGTATTTAGAATACAGTGTGGACCTTTCTTCTGAAATTAGGTGCCAACAGAAATTCTTCCAAATAATTAAACAGTTTAGTTGATATCAAATCTGAACAATTTTCTGTACATTTCTTCCTTCTGGGTATCTATTCATGGGACAGATCAATACAATGGGATTACTTTATAGTCAACTCAACATTTTCTGAGGTAGTAGGGAGATTAAATTATCCAGAAAATGAATATACATATATAATCTGACAATGGAGGTACCAGAAGTGTAGATACTCCCTACACATACTCATGTTATAAATGGCTCAGGATTCAAATTAGGATTAAATAAAAAAATAGGATTTATTGAAAGAATATAAAGGAATAGAGGTAAGCAAACAGCGCTGGGTGCACCGGGAGTCTCCGCTCCACCAGGACGCACACCAGTTACATCAAGCAGCTGATTTTTATGCTCCTAGACTAATACATATTCATTACTACTTCTAAAAAAAAATAGATTATTAAAATTAGCTTCCGGGGTGCAGTCCCTCCTACTGAAGCATGCGCAGTCTCCTCTGGGGTCTCTTCTGGGGGTCTCTAGGGGTCTTCCATGCTGAAGGCTTGCAGTCTTCCTCTCCCCCTTTGTACTTACTGGGCACCATCCCAAGTTTACGGAACACCTTCTTCAAATCTTGTCTCTCAGCCGCCGTTCAGCTTCTTTCTCCTTCCTCTTTATCTCTCAGCCCCCCCTAACCAGATACCAAAGATCCACATAGTATCCCATAACAGTCACTAGTTGTTATCAGTTGTTCTGAAACTCCCAGACACACGGGTAATTAAAACATTCTTCCCCAGCCATTCACAGACACATCTATAGCAGTGTTAGAAATAGAAGTCCAGAATAACAAAAGCAAACAGGTTCATAAATTTAAGAAGTGATAAATTGACTAGAATGAGGAATGAGGGGGAGACTGGGACACACTGCAGCTGTGGTTCAAGAATTAAATTGCCAGTGCAGGGCCCAGAGGCAGACAGGATTCAAACAGAATTGTTCTTTATGGACACGAATTGTTAAAACATTCCTCACAATCCCTTATCTTCTTTTTAATATCAACAATTCGTGTCACTTCTGTTGTTAATAACTGGATTTCATCAGTCCGTTCTTGGAGGGTCCAATTCTTAAACATCGTAATTGACATATCCCCTTCCTTTTTTAATGAAGTTATTACAAATGTACTATTTATCACCCAGTGTATTAATAACGTAAGGCAAGGTATCATACAAGGTATATACAATAACATAATTACACCATATGACAATAAAAATAACACTCTTTTAACCCATGGTCCACCAGGCAGTCATGAAAATAAATCCCATTCCATATCCTTCTAGGTTTGTGTTTGCTCACTCACCTCCCCCCTCCTTCTCTGGGATGGGAGAGAGAAATGGGAAAGTGAAGCCTGTGAGTTGAGATAAAAACAAGAAAATAATAACAATAATAATAACAATAATGATGATAATAGTACTACTAGTAATAATGTGTACGAAACAAGTGATGCACAATGCAATTGCTCACCACCTGCTGTCCGATGCCCAACCTAACCCCAAGCAGTCCGGCCCTCCTCCCAGCCTGCCTGCTGACAGGACAGTGAGAAGCTGAATTTGGCTTGGTCCTTGGCTTGGTGTAAGCACTGCTCTGTAACAATTAAAAACAATTAAAACATCATCATATTATTAACATTCTTCTCATCCTAAACCAGAACATAACATTCTATCAGCTACTAGGAAGAAACACCCTTTTTATCAATCTTTAAACAGCAATTACTAAAGCTAAATTTTCCACAGACTTCTCCTTCTTGTGCTAGTAAATAATCCAAAGCTAGGCAATTTTGATACAAAGCAGTTCTCATCTTTAAAACTCATTTAAATCAGTTCTCATCATTTATAACACTCAGAAGGATCTCTCAAAGCTTCTTCCTTCTGATCCAGCAACAATGCTACTAGGTCTTTCCTGACCAGGAAAGGGTCACTTGGAAATACCTGGTCCACTCTTCTTAGGCCTCCAGCTGTGCACTAGTTCATACTAATCAATCAGCTCCTACTTCCCGTAGCTTTCACTGAATAAAAATCACTTGTATTAGCTGTTAAATGATAAAAATAAAATTATAAAAAAATCCATTTTCTTAAAGCGTATTAATGAATGTGCTTATATAAACGTGTAAGGGTTACATGTATACATAATAATGTATTATTTTATGTGCAACATTATAAATGTTAATTCATAATACACAATACTTTGCAGCTTGCATTATGTTGCCTATTTCAGTGTTTAATACTGAAAAGTTAAGGAGCACAACTGGAAAATACATGAACCAACTAAAAGACAATATGTATGATTTAGTAGTGAATAGAAACTCTACAGTACATCTGAGTTTTAAATGCAGGATTTCAAGGCATAAAACTTTGAGATTCCTAATATTACTGTTTTAACCTGATTATTAATAGATATTTACAAAAATATAGTCTTTTTTCTTTGCAGCCATGTTTCCCATGTGTTTCAAATTAAGTTACAAATCCACAGGAAACATTTGCGCATGAAGGGAGAAATATTCAGTTTTGTATTTACAAGACTGTTTGTTTGTTTGTTTGTTTTTAAATTAGTTTAATCTCAGTTATTTCACATATTCTAGTTAAATGAAACAACAAAAAGAATCATCACCTATAATGTGAAAAAATGTTTATTTTCTTATTCTGTGAGTATAAGCATACATAATTTTCATTTTTAATAAAATTTCACTTTAGGATTTCAAAACTAACTCTTAAAAATATCAAATGGCTTACTTTTGGCTTTATTTCAATTTTGACTAAAAATGTTAATCTATTTGAATGGAGATCAGATTTTGTTTATTGTCTCATTCAAGGTACTTAACTAGTTTGTTTACTACTTATATAAATAGAAATAGAACAGATCCTGAAAATAACTTTAAGTAGGAATGGCATAGTTGGGATGACAAATGAGGACAATTTATTTCGAGTTACAGGTCATTTGTACCTTTGGTTGGGAAAGATTCTCCAGATTGTGGGGTGGCTTATGCAAAAAGGAGTGCTAGCTTCATTTCAGTTTCTGATGAAGTGTGTGGATAAAAAAGAGTGTCATTATCCAATCAAGAGTGACATTACCCAATCTGTGTAATCACAGATGAGAAAAAAAAATTCCACAAGACCAAAGCACAAATTAACTTCTCACCTCCTGCAATGTTTCCTCAGATCATATTTTAAATACGCTGTAAAGAAGAAAGATTGAAACCATGACATCTTCAGTTTTCTGCATCCTTTATTAATGACTCTGATTATCAAGATTGTCAATCAACTTGTTTCTTTCACATGAGATTATGTGAAATTAGTAACCAAATAAAACTAAAAATGAAAATAAAAGTAAAATTTAATAAGCAGAAAAAGTAATGAAAGCATGGAACACTTTCCTTTATTTTCTGTCATATTTCCTATAATTCATAACATTGTCAGTTGGCATTATTCTCAACTTTCTTCTTTACTTGTGTTATGTAATTGACTCTTTTTATATCATGCAGGAGAAAAAATGTTAGAGATAGTAGCAATAACAACAATGTATGGCAGTAATTATTGTCCTTACACTAAACCATCAAGTGTTTTCACTGCAACTCTGCCTGCTCCTAATGAACTTCTTCACTCCAAAATATCATAGAACGGCAGGTTGGAAGGGACCTTAAAGATCATCTTGTTCCGACCTCCCCCCCCCCCCACCGCCACCATGGTAAGGGATGCCACCCACTAGATCAGGTTGCCCAGGGCTTTGTTGAGTCTCCTCTTCAACACCTCCATGGGATGGGGCATCCACATCTTCTCTGGGTAACCTGTTCCAGAGTCTCACCACCCTCTGAATAAGGAATTTCCTCCTAACCTCTAATCTAGATCTCTTTTAGTTTAAAACCATTCTCCCTTGTCCTATCATTGAGTAATGACTGAGTAAAAAGTTCTTCCTTGTCTTTTTTATAAGCCCCCTTTAAGTATTTAAAAGTTGCAGTAAGGTCACCCCGGAGCCTTCTCTTCTTTAGGCAGAACAATCCCAGTTCTCTCAGCCTGTCTTTGTAGCCCTCTGATCATCTTCATGGCCCTCCTCTGGACCCATTCTAACAGATCAGCACCCTTCTTGTTCTGGGGGCCCCACATCTGAACACAGCAATTCAAGCGGGGCCTCACAAGGGCAGAGTAGAGGGGCACAGTCACCTCCCTTGACCTGCTGGCCACTCTTCTTTTGATAAAGCCCAGGATACAGTTGGCTTTTCAGGCTGCCAGTACATACTGCAGGCTCATGTTGAGCTTTTTGTCCACCAGACCTCTGCAAATCCTTCTCTGCAGGGCTGCTCTTAATGTGTTCTTCTCTCAGTCTGTACTAATGTCTGTGGTTGCCCAGGTGCAGCACCTTGCACTTAGACTTGTTGAACCTCGTGAGGTTCACATGGGCCCAATTCTCAAGCTTATCCAGGTCCCTCTGGATGGCATCCCTTCCTTCTGCTGTATCATTTGCACCACTCTGTTTGCTGTCATCCTCAAATTTGCTGAGGGTGCACTTGATCCCACTATGTCATTGAGAAAGTTATTAAATAGTACAGGTGTAAGGACAGACCCCTGAGGGGCACCACTCGTCACTGGCCTCCACCTGGACATAGAGACATTGACCACTAACCTCTGTGTGCAGCCTTCAAGCCAATTCCTTATCCCCTAAATAGTCCACCCATCAAATCCATATCTCTCATTTTTGGAGACCAGAATGATATGTGGGACCATGTCAAAGGCCTTACAGAAGTCCACATTAGATGACATCGGTTGGTCTTCCCTTGTCAACTGATGCAGCCACTCCATCGTAGAAGGCTACCAGATTGGTCAGGCATGATTTGTCCTTGGTGGAGCCATGATGGACATCTTGGAACATCTCTTTGCCTTGTATGTGCATTTACATTGCTTCCAGGAGAATCTTTTCCATGATCTTCCCAGGCACACAGGTGAGGATCACCAATTTGGAGTTCTTTGGTCCTTCTTTCTAACCATTTTAAAAATGGCAGAGATGTTTCCTTTTTTCCAGTCACCAGGGACTTCACCTAGCTTCCAGAACTTTTCAAATATATCTGGGCAACTCCGTATCTTGGAGTTTTGGCAACTCTATCAGCCATTTTCCTCAGAAAAAGGCAACTCCATCAACCAGTTTTCCTCAGGAAAGGCTCAGAAAAAGGCCCCTGGGATGCATGTCATCAGGCCCCATGGACCTGTTCAGTTTCATCAGGTGGTCTTGAACCTGCTCTTTGGTTACAGTGGAATAGACTTTGATCCCCTAGCCCTCACCTATACATTCAAGGACTTGAGAGCCATGGCAAGTGTGACTGGCAGTGAAAACAGAAGCAAAGAACTTGATGAGTACTTCAGCTTTCTCCATGTAACTACATAATATATATATATTATACAGTTATAACTATAATATAACTTATATATAACTATATAATTCTTTCTTGTTATTCTTTGCATCCCTTGCCAAGCTCAGTTCTATCTGTGTCTTGGCTTTCCTGATCCCATCCCTGCACATCCGGACAGCATCCTTGTACTCTTTACAGGACACATCTCTTTGCTTCCACTGCCTGTGCATTTCCTTCTTTCACCTCGGTTTGACCAACAGGTCAGCCGTCCTGGTTATCTGCACTCCTAAACAGGATACAGAAATAGATGATTAACATATACAACTTTTTGACACATTTAGGACCAGAATTCCTGTACAGAAATTGCTTCAGAAGCTTCTAACAGATGATGCTCTTTAGGAGATGTGGAGGAGAATAGCGATTTCTTTTGACTTCAGAAACCTTTGAGAGAACAGAAGGGTCTAAATTTAATAAGAGAAGGAGCACTTCTCTATTCAAAGATTCCCTCTTTAGGGAAGAGGTGAATATAGTACATAAAAAACCCATATCTTCTGTGCAGAAGGAAGCTACCTACATACAAAAATTCATAAGAAGTATTTGTAAATATTTTGAAAGTTTTTGTCATACTGGGTCAGTTATTTAAGAGGCTACACAACAGGTGAAGAAAACAAATAAGCATGCATCTCTAATTATTCTTTTATTTAATATCTTTATGCTAACAATTGTACATGGGTAGTTTTATTACTACATTTCTTGTATGTGTAGCTATACATATATATATATATATTTATAGCTACATATATATATAAATATATATATGTAGCTATATATATATATTCCTGTATTGCAGAATTACAAAATCTTGATCTGAAAAATTTGGGTGAGGGGAGGTGTAGAGGAGAAGGGAAGGAGGAGTTTCAATATATATTTTTTGAGGGCAGAATACACGACTATAGGATAACTTCAGTAATCTTTAAAAAGTCTTTTTAAATGTCAAATAACCAATCAGATTCTGCAGCAATCTACCTCCTTTCCATCTTAATCCTTACGCAAAAGAATGAGAATTTGTACATGAAAGACCCTACACCACTGGGGCTTAAAGAAATCGTGGAATAGTGGTGCCTGAACATAGCTCATAACAAACCTTGGTTACTCCTTATGAAATGTGATTTTCTTTGCGAAGTGGTAACTTTTACATCATAGAGAAAATCTATACAGTATGTGTTTAATCTTCTACAATATGCAGTATATATCAGCCAACAAAACTTCCCCTCGTGTCTGCAATTTTCAGGGAAGAAAGAAGTTAAACAAACAAACCAAAAAAAACTGAAAAACCCTGTCACTTTTTTTTGTCAACAAGTACGCCTGTTCATATTGTTCATGAGATTTCTTTCAAAATATAACTACTGAAGCAAATAAGTTAAACATTGAAAGATAGCATATGAAAGAGAAAGGAACTAGAAGACAGATGTAACTGTGGACTACAGTAAATTATTTCTCTGGGTACAAAGAATTAGTTGTAAACAAGTTTTATTTACATTTATATTTATAAAAGCCATTCTACAGCTTTATCAAACTAACGCAACCTCAAAGATTTCAAAAAGCATACAGAACATCTATAGAGAATAAGATGATCATGAAATACATTATTAGTGTTTTTTGAAATATACATACAGAACTTTGCTTTAGTAGTACTTTTTCACAGCTCTCCTCATATCAAGTTATTTCAAATATTACTGTATAAATTCTGATAAGAGAAGCATTATATTTTATTTCCTTTTACTAATTAGCTATCACTTGTCCTATCTTTGTCTACTGACTTTTTCTAGAGTTTGATAACAGAGTAATATCTTATGATACAAAATATAACTGCTATAACTTTTACAGATGTGTTAAGAAGTCCAAAAAAAGGCTATAAGGATGAAAATATATAAAGATGAATACAAGACCAGCAAATATATACACCTGTGTTAGCTCAGATAAAAAATAAAAATTAATTCAAAAAAAAAATTAAAAATAGTTATGTATTCATTGAAGACCTTACAGACTTATAAAGCCAATGATCAAGAGTCTTTGAATACTGAAGATATAAAGAAATTTCAGAATCCTGTAAGGCAGCAACCTTATAGGCTTATATTTCAATTATAAATTTAAGGAGATTATAACTAAGACGCTGTGGCAATAATTCTATCAATCTATCATTTTAACTATTAAGATATCAATCTATCAATTTAACTATTCTTTAAATGCAGTATGTTTTTCCTTCCCCCATTCCTCTCCCTCCCCCCATCTTCCCCCTACACACTGTAGGCCCAGAAGCTCATTGGTCAATAGTGGCACATTGCTATCAGACAATGCTCAAAACTGTTCTTAGTCCACAAACAGTAATCCAGTGGATTTGATCAAGTCTTTAGAGTGTCTTTTGACAGACCTTGCTCCCAGTGTATGCATTTGATTTCAATTAGTAGGTTTGTAAGAGGGCATGTCTACAATGCAATTACTGTTGTATTAGAATCATACTGAAGGATATCATTAAATTATTTAATGTGGGTACTGTTGTCGTTTTTGTTTATCTGTATAAGAATTTACATTGTGCAAGGACCTGGGAGGGCATTGCTCAAATTACCCCGAATCTGTCAGGGACATAAAGCTGAATGAAAATATGACCCAAAATTATTAAGGTAGCTAAGGATGTTCTTGTTGTAACCAAGAACATCCTGTAGATATTAAACTTAATGAAAAACCCTTACTTATAGCTTATGGTTATAGGTATGTTTTGGATCCTTATGTTAAAATAAGTACAGACACCTGTGAAGCTGTCCAAGATGTGCCCATTCTTTACAGGTTTATGACAGGTTCAAAACTGCTTTATCATCAGGAAAAGTTTAGGGTCATAGTTATTATGATGTACTTAAAATCAAAATGAGCTCTTTTCAAACAAGGTTATACCATCCAATTTAAACCCAGCTCTGCTGAATATCTGCTGAATAGGAGTATTGCTATTGAGTAAAATGAAAACACTTTCTTAGTGGTGTTTTTTTTTTTTTAATTTTTTTTTTTTTTTAATTTTTCCCCTTCTAGCTATTTTGCAAAGGTAAAACGTTTGTTTGTTTTTATACCCTACATATATTTTCTTACATTTGTAGATCAAATGAAGTTTCTATAAACTTCATTAAAAGGATTACACAAAACACAGTTAAAAGAACTGAAACAAATTCTTCAACATGGATATGAATTTCAGGGAAAATGTAGTTCTAATGAAAACAGACAATGACCTTAATCATTACAGTTTTAGGAGACTTTTTTCCCCTTAAAACAAACAAACGAACAAAACTAAAACCAAACAAATCAACAAGTGATTCCACTCAACCAACAAGTGATTCAAGGAATCATATAATTAGAAAAGGTTTTTAATATATTTTTTTTTTTCCTAGATCAGAACATCTTACTGAACTGACTTAAGGTACTGAACCAATTATTAGGTATTAGTGTGCCTTGTAATTAACATGTATTTCTTCAAAATTGAACTGCAAAAGTCATCATGTGCACTGTGATCCTGTTATTTTGCAGTATATATAGTACATTACAGTATAACAAGGTGTTCTTAAAAAGTGTACCTTCATGTTTGATGTACCTTTCAAGGTATTTAGAAATATCATATTACATCACTCAATTACGTTACTTTTCTGAAAAAAAAAAAAAAAATGGGAGAGGTACAATAAAATATAAATCTTTACCATACTAGCTTCTGCAGCGATGGCAGAATGTTATAAAATGAAATGTTTACCTTGACTTACAGAACCTCTGTTATTACAATAGAGGCTATTACAGTAAACTCTAACTCTAATATGAACATCCATTTCTTCAATAAAAAAAATATATATTAAAAATCATATACTTAACTATACTATACTTAACTATATACTATACTTAACTATACTATACTATACTATAAGGATTTTTTAAAAATCATAACAGTTCTTGGAGTACTATAGCAGAAGCTTAATTATTTAAAATTATGTGTGTATAAGTATTTTTAATATCTAGATGTGTCAAAAATGTGGCAAAAGATATGTTACAGTAACTCAACAAAATACTGAAATTCTCACTCATAAGTTATTTTTATTCATTAAACCAGTCTCACTGACACATATATATATCCATGACAGATACAAATAGACTGCCATTGAGGGCTCCAGGAGCAAAGTTCACTTTTTCCTTAGGTGAAAGCTGTCATGCATTTCAATGGTTATGAACAAATAGATAAATATCTGTTGAATTCCAAATAACATGGCACTACATCTCAGCAAGGAAGACGAGGTATATTCTTAAATTTTATCCCTAATATGGATATTAGGGACCAAATAATCTTCACCTCAGTCTTTTCACCTGTAAAATATGAATGAACCTTGTTACATAAAGAATTTTTACAGATTCAGTCTATCATAGATCATGAGACAAAAATGTCATAAAATAATAGCAATAATAAAATATTTCCCATGGTTGTTTTTGGGACTTGAGCAAGAAGAATACTCAAACCAGGACTATTTAAATATTTTGTCATAGTTATGATGGGGATTAATGCTCTGAAAGCAGATGAAATTTTTTTTTTTTTTTTTTTTTTTTTTTTAACCATTAAAATTTTATTTCCTTTCCCACAGCTAATTTATCTTCAGTCAGATGGGCCATATGACATGGGCCCAATTTACAGCTCCCTCTAGGGTTCTAGCAGATGGGAAGTGAGTGGTGGGCTAGGAGATTTGTACCATCCTTTTAAAGTCATAGAACCATACAATATCCCAAATTACAAGAAACCTACAAGGATCATCAAGTCCATCTCTTTGCTCCACACAGGATCATCCAAAAATGAAACCATATGTCCTAAACCCTGCTATCAAAAACAAAACAAAACAAAAAACCAAAACATAATAATAAACATAAAAACATAATAATAAGCTTAGTGAAGGATAAGTCATGAGAGCTAGGTGAATAATTAATTTTAACATAAAATGAAACTTCTACTGAAAACTCATAATTTATCTGACTCAAAAATATATGTATTTCCTTTTCTTGGCCTATTCTATAAATATATAATAATAATAATAATAATACCGAAAGAAAATATAGGACTTGGCTTACACAACCCTCTCACAACAAAGACTATGCTTGCAGTCTAAATCAAACTAAATTATATCCTATGATATTAAAGAAAACTTAAAAACAAACAAACAAACAAACACAACAACAACAACAAAACAACTATATGTTTTCATTGTTGAAGTTTGTATAGAATTTCTGAATAATCTGAATGTTGGGGAAGATAACAAAGGCAATGACTGAAAACAGAGGGTTAAGGTTTGAATCAAAGGATGCTTTGGGACAGCCAATAAAGAAGGAAAGGGTTTTTGTTTGTTTGTTTGTTTGCTTGTTTGTTTTAATCTCTTTCAAATCTTGGTATTTAAGAATGTTCTCTAGCAAATTCCAGGCCTAATTCTCCTGAGGCAATGGACTAAACTGAATAAAGTTTTCTTACATTGTATGTGAGTGCTCTAAGCACTGCACTCTTAATTTTCCAGTGATATTAGCTTTCACCATTTCACAAAAATGTACCATTTTTTTGAAACAAAAACAATTTGGTCAGTTCAAGTGAAATCCCTATACAGTGCATGTGCCAAATATATATTTACACAAATAATTAATGGCCAATTTAAAAAAAATAAAAAATAAAAAAAAATAAATAAAGTAAATCCAAACAAAAGTATCATATTACGGTAATAAATAAAGTTTATTTATAATAGCATACGTTGAAATATGTTGGAATTAATCTTTTATATAAACAAAAAATATATATTTTTGCTATCATTGCTAACAATATGGAGCACTGGGGGAACCTGGTGTGCTGACTCTAAGGAACAGTACAGAGTGTAGAGTGGAGTGGAGACACCACAGGTAGTCTCTGTGACAAGATGGGGAGTTGGTTGTTCTTGTGTACACTGAGGCTAATAAGCTGCACATTTGCTACCCTGAGCCAACGACCTGTCATGTTTTCTGACAAAATTCTGTACTCCAGTGAACTTTTGATCATTATAATAAATAATAACCAAAACACACCTCCATCCCAAAAGCCACCCACCTCCAAGGTGTGACCACTCCTCACTGAGCACACACTCTAAGTTTCTCAGAGCCTATACTTCAAATGAAAACAAGAAAACTTTTTACCAATCATAACCAAGATATGCATGACTAGAGTCACTCAAGCTCCACCTAAAAGACAGAAAATAGTATAAATTATCTTAAGAGAAAGGGGATGTTAGGGCAGATACCATCATGAAAGATATCTTCTGACTTCTGGGATAAGTCAACGGGCTGAGCCTCTCTTCCCCTTCCCCACTGGGATGTTGTGGGGTAAGTTTTGAACACGTGGTTATACTGGGTGTCTCTGTGGAAACTTAGAAATCTCTAGAGTCTTTGTGCCTTTTAATGTGTTAATAGCCAGATTGTCTACCTATGCATTTCATGCATGCTAGCTTGCTTTTGCAGACAGTGGATTTATTGCTGTCAATCCAAAGAACCTGTGTACCTGTTGCTGTAATAAATTGCACTTAATTACATTGTTTCTAGCTATTATAGCTCTGATTGAACACAACTAGCATCAGGGCATTTTATGTTATTGGTGAATCTGTGACTGATAGTTCAGTACCCTGAATCTGACCAGACCCATAATGGTTAATTGGCTATGCCCTTTAATGTGACACTACACTGCAGACATTAAAGGAAGTTGTGTGTGATGTTGGATCTAAGTCTTCTCAAAACAAATCTATGTGATGATTTTACCCAGTTAGGCAGCTGAGCTCCACCACAAGTATTCTCTCACTCCTCCTCCTCAAAGGGAAAGGGGGAGAAAATACAATGAAAAGGGCTCAGGATTGAGATAAGCACAGGGCTTGCCAATTACCACCACAGGCAGTGCAGACTCAGTATAGAGAGAGTACAGATATTTATTGCCTGTTACTAACAAGCTAGAGAAGTAAGAAACAGGAAACAAACTAAAAACACCTTCACTACATCCACCCTCTTCCAACTCCTCCCCCAAGCAACACAAGAAAACAGGGGAATGGGGGTTGCGGTTAGTCTATAGAGCTTTGCCTCCGTTGCTCTTTCATGGTCACTCTCTTCCATTCTTCCAACATGGAGTCCCTCCCGTGGGATTCAGTCCTTCCTGAACTGATTCTGCGTGGGCTTGCAACAGGCAGCTGCTCTTCAAGAACTGATCCAAATATAGGTCAATATCATGAGATCCATTTTTCAGGAGCAAACTGCTCCAGATCACCTTCTTCTGTACGGTCCCCTCTCCATGGGCTACACGTCTGGCCTGGAGTCGGCTCCAGTGGGGGTTCTCCACAGCTCTATCCTCCTTCAGGTCAGATTCACCTGCTCCACCATGGGCTTCTCCACATGCTGCATTGTAGAGATCTGCTCTGTCATGGTACACCATGGGCTGCAGGGGGACAGCCTGCTCCACCATGGGCCCCTCCACAGGCCACATGGGAATTTCTTCTCTGGCACCTGGAGCACCTCCTCACCCTTTTCTTCACTGATGTTGGTGTCTGCAAAGTTGTTTCTCACCTGCTGTTGCACAGCGTTTTTTGTTTGTTTTTCTTCCTTTCTTAAATATGCTCACGGAGGTATAAACAACATTGCTCTCTGACTCAGCTCTGGCCTGTGATGAGTCCCTTTGGAGCTGACTGGCCATTCTCTGACATGGGAAGCCAATGGGCTCTTCTCACAGAAGTCACCCCTGCTACCAAAACATTTCTATGTAAATCCATTACAAACTGTTCCCATAAAGAACAAGTAGTTGAATTCAATGCTATTCAAATATGAAAAACAAACAAACAAACAAACAAACAAAAAAAAAAAACAGTATGCACTAGTAAGATAAATATTTTCATCTAGTTAGTGAAAAGTATTATCTCTGTCACTATGCACTTTTATAGCAGATGTACTTAGTCTGTCACTATTATCTCATCACTTCGGATTAAAATATATCAAAATACTTTTACAGTCAGTCGTCTTGAACAGCTCCAACATGATTATATAATATCAAAAGACAGAAGACAGCAAACTTATTTTTCCCTTTTTCTATTCAAATACTGCTATTTGTGCTTCTTTAAAAACTCTAAACTTACTTGAAATTAAATTGTTAGGTGACTGGCTATATGTGCTTCTCACATAGTCAAAGCTTGATGTTAAGATAGAAGTTTTGCCTAAATCACACAGTATGCATCTTTGTGTTGTCCCTGTTTTGTTTCTGTAGCCTGTGTAGTATGCAGTATGGCAGACTGCAAAGAGTCTACTTAGGTTTGTAAAGTGCATCTTAACTCCAGGCAGGTGCAGTCATGATGCCCTGGCAGTCCTGCTTTTTGATTTTTCCCTGAGATTTCTTCAAATGCACTGCACTTGCCTCACTGACTGTACACTGACTGTACATCTGACCTTACAGAAGTGATAAGGAGATAATTCACATCTGAGAGGTTTCATCCCAAGTGGTCAGGATGCAGCCTTGTGCCGTGGTTCCGCTCGAGTGGGCAGCCAAGCTCCACCACAACCACTCTCTCACTCCCCCTCCTCAAAGAGGAATGGGGAGAAAATATGTGAAAAGGGCTCAAGGGCTGAGATAAGGACGAGAAAATCACGCAATAATTATTGTAACGGGCAAAACAGACTCGGCATAAGGAAATAGTAAGATTTATTGCCTATTACTAACAAGCGAGAAAAGTGAGAAAACAAAGGAAAAGAAAAAAAAAAAACAAAAGCACCTTCCCCCCCATCCACCCTCTTCCACCTCCTCCCCCCGAGCGGCGCAGGGGAACGGGGGAATGGGGGTTATGGTCAGTCTACAGCACTGCTTCTCTGCCGCTCCTTCTCGGTCACTCTCGTCCCCTGTGCTGTGGGGTCCCACCCACGGGATGCAGTCCTTGATGAACTGATCCGGTGTGGGCTTCCCACAGGCAGCAGCTCTTCCAGAACTGCTCCAGATACGGGTCTGTACCACGGGGTCCATCCCTCAGGAGAAAACTGCTCCAACCTGGCTCCCCTACGGGCAGCAGCTCCTGCCAGGTCACCTGCTCCTGCCTGGAGAGCACCTGCTCTCCATGGGCTACAGGTCAGGCCCAGAATCTGTTCCAGCAGGTGTCTTCCACTGGCCGCAGCCTCCTTCGGTGCAGGGCCACCTGCTCCACCGTGGTCTCCTCCACGGGCTGCAGCATGGAACCCTGCTCCACCGTGGTACTCCATGGGCTGCAGGGGGACATCCTGCTTCACCATGGTCCTCACCACAGGCCGCAGGGGACTTCTGCTCCGGCACCTGGAACACCTCTCCCCCTCCCTCTACACTGACCTTGGCACCTGCAAGGCTGTTCTCTCACTCCTGGCTGCTGTGTGGCGCAGCGTTTTTTTTTCCCTGTCTTAAATATGCTCTCACAGAGGCGCAAAACAACATCGCTTATTGGCTCAGCTCTGGAAAACAATGGGGCCCTTCCCAAACATGGGGCAGCTTCTAGATCTTTCTCACAGAAACCACCCCTATGGCTCCCTGCTACCAAAACCTTGCCACGTAAACCCACTACACCTTGACATACTAGGGAAATTTGAAACTGACCAGATAAATATTTAGTCATCTTTACCATCTAGAGACAAGTCTTTATGGCTAAATAAATGATAATAAAAAAGCTATGGAACAATCTCAGGCTTGGAGACTAGGTAGCACACACAGTATTTTGTAAATAGTAATATAATATATATATATATATAATATAATATATATTATATATAATTATATTATATATAATTATATATAATATATATAATATAATATATATATTATATCATATTATATATAATTATATATATAATATATATAATATATTATATTATATATTATATAATATATATATTATATAATATAATATATATTATATATAATATATTATATATATAATTGTATATATATAATATATAATATATAATATATATATATATAAAGAAAATCTGATATGTAGTAGAGTGATCTGTTCATAACAGCAAGTGATTCTACTTTATTTTGTAACTTATAATTCACAATTATAAGGTGATTTATGCATACATATAAATATATATATCTTTACTATCATCGTTGTTATGTTATTTTGTTGGGGGGGGGGAAAGAAAAAAAAAAGATATTCATGAAGGCACAAGGAGAAATCCTACTGAATTCATTTAAAAAAAAAAAAAATCCACACAACTATGAATTTCCAGGGCTGTGCATTTGCAAATTGTGCACGTAAAAAAAGAAAAGGTTAAATACCCAGATGTAACAGTATATGAATACATACACAACTAGTAGACCAAATCTTGAACAGTCAATCTATTCTGTCATTTTTTTAGAAGTTGTATAACATTAAGTTGAACAATAAAAGTATGTAATACAGAAATACATCTTTTAATTAGCATTTTTAAGTGTTTATTCTTGTTTGTTCTTTCTGTGTCATCCAGACATTTTAAAGGTGTAGTCTTTATTTTATTTAAACATATATTTGTTTTTAATGATCAATACTATTAATTATTTTTATTGCTCTTATAGTAGTTTGCAAGTGCAATTTATATGAAAATTTAATTCTGTATTATTCACCTTGTAAGCCTATCTTCCTGATAAGCCATGAGACAACTAACGTCTGATATGATTGTATTGTGTTACTGTTGTGTTTGCTGTTTTACACACAGACCTGATATTGATTTTTGAAAAAAATTTCCTGAATAAACCCCTTAACAAAAAATAGTGATAATGACTGAAAAAAAGAGCTAAGATGCCTTTAGAAGTAAATACGAATTCTAATACAGGGTTTGATTCCCAGATCTGAAGGGATCCTGTGTTCTACAATCTCTGTTTTGTATTAGACACTACAGGTAAGCAAAGCATACCAAAACAAAGAATAGTAGCCCCTTCCCCTGTAATAGAAATAGAACTAAGGATCCCCACTTTGGATAACTATAAAATCCAAATGTTATAGTATCCAAATCTAGGTGTAACCAGAAGGACCAGGGAGGTGATCATACCCTCGTACTCAGCTCTGGTGAGTCCGCACTTCAAGTACGGTGTTCAGCTTTTGGCCTCTCACTACAAGAAGGACATCGAGGCCCTGGACCAAGTCCAGAGAAGGGCTACGAAGCTGGTGAAGGGCCTAGAACATAAGTCCTGTGAGGAGCGGCTGAGGAAACTGGGGTTGTTTAGTCTGGAGAACAGGATGCTTCTTGCTCTCTACAACTACCTGAAAAGAAAGCGTAGGGTTGGCCTCTTCTCACAGGTAACTAGTGATAGGACTAAAAGGAATGGCCTCAAATTGCACCAGGGGAGGTTTACTTTAGAAATTGGGAGACATTTCTCCTCAGCAAAAGTAGTCAGGCATTAGAATGGGCTGCCCAGGGAAGTGGTGGCGTCACCATCCCTGGGGGTGTTCAAGGAAAGGTTGGACCTGGAGCTTAGGGACATGGCTTAGTGGGTGATATTAGTACTAGGGTGATGGTTGGACCAGATGATCTTGAAGGTCTCTTCCAACCTTAATGATTCTATGATTTACTGAATCACAGAAGCAGGCTTTTTGCTCTTCTGGAATTTTTGGCCCTACAATGGCTGAGTTCTGCAAGGAGGGAAGTATTCTTCTATCATACAAGAGATATAAATTTAAAGGCTGTAGATTTAAAGTCTGTGGATGTGGTCTACCTTGACTTCAGCAAGGCTTTTGACACTGTTTCCCACAGCATTCCCCTCAAAAAAAACTGGCTGCTAATGGCTTGGACAGGCATAAGCTTCATTGGGTTAAAAACTGGCTGGATAGCCGGGCCCAAAGAGTTGTGGTGAATGGAGTCAAATCCAGTTGGAGGCCAGTCACTAGTGGCATTCCCCAGGGCTCAGTACTGGGGCCAGTCCTCTTTAATATCTTCATCAATGATCTGGATGAGGGGATCGAGTACACCCTCAGTAAGTTTGCAGAAGACACTAAGTTAGATGCATGTGTCGATCTGCTCGAGGGTAGGAAGGCTCTGCAGGAGGATGTGGATAGGCTGCACCGAGGGGATGAGGTCAGCTGTATGAAGTTCAACAAGGCCAAGTGCCAGGTCCTCCACCTGGGACACAACAACCCCAAGCAGAGCTACAGGCTGGGAGATGAGTGATTGGAAAGCTGTCTGGCACAGAAGGACCTGGGAGTATTGGTGGATAGTCGGCTGAATATGAGCCAGCAGTGTGCTCAGGTGGCCAAGAAGGCCAGCGGCATCCTGGCTTGTATCAGAAGCAGTGTGGCCAGCAGGTCTAGGGAAGTGATTGTCCCCCTGTACTCAGCTCTGGTGAGGCTGCACTTTGAGTACTGTGTTCAGTTTTGGGCCCCTTGCTACAAGAAGGACATCGAGGTGCTCGAGCGAGTCCGGAGAAGGGTGACTAAGCTGGTGAGGTGTCTGGAGAACAAGTCCTACGAGGAGCGGCTTGTTCAGCCTGGAGAAAAGGAGGCTCAGGGGCAACCTTATCACTCTTTATAAGTACATTAAAGGAGGCTGTAGCGAGGTGGGGGTTGGTCTATTCTCCCACATGCCTGGTGAAAGGATGAGGGGGAGTGGTGTAAAGTTGCACCAGGAGTGTTTTAGGTTGGATGTTAGGAGGAACTTCTTTAATGAGAGGGTTGTGAGGCATTGGAATGGGCTGCCCAGGGAAGTGGTGGAGTCACCATCCCTGGAGGTCTTTAAAAGACATTTAGATGTTGAACTTAGTAATATGGTTTAGTGGAGGACTTGTTCGTGTTAGGTCAGAGGTTGGACTCAATGATCTTGAGGTCTCTTCCAACCTAGATAATTCTGTGATTCTGTGATATAAATTCACATCTTCACAGACTAGAATTGCTGTTGTGTTTCTTTCCCTATGTGTCCTGACTTAATACAGTCAGCTAACTGCCACCGGAAGTGAGATGCTTAAGTCTAAGAGTGATACATTTGCAGACATACAAGCATTTACCTCCAACATCACATACAGTCCCTCCAGCATTTCCCATTAGCTTACAAACTTGTTTTTATCTTATGCTTTAGCACATAATTATCCAATGTAATCTACCTATCTGTCTCTATATATAAGGTTTAATTTAACACTGTGAATTCTGATCCTGTAAAGAATTTTCTGACTTTTAGTCAATGAATACATTTCCAAGCATCACAATATACATGTATAAAGTCTTTCTAACTTTAATTCTAAATTCTATTTGTTTATCTGTTTCTGTACCCAGGCTCATTCCACCCTATTTTGAGCATCTTGTGGTACAAACAACGTTGTTTTTTATTTTGTTTTGTTTTGTTTTTGTTTTGTTTTGCTTTGCTTTGCTTTGTTTTGTTTTTGAAACAAATAGGGCAGAATGTTATCATGCCCGAGATTCTAGCAGTACTTCTATCTGGAGGATTCTGGTCATTAGTGACTGTGGCACATTCAAATACAGATACAGGTAGACTAAATATCATAACATTTGGGCTAAGTTGGTTAGGAATTAACAATTTGGAGACTACATTTTACATGAGCTTATTATGACATTGGCAGATCATATCTGGTTCTCTCCCCCTTGCTACTGAATAAAAAGTGAGCAAATAGCTGTGTGAAGTTTAGATGCCTGTTTGGTTAAACCACAACAGAGGTAGATATCTAAGTTTCTATTTTAAATCAAATACAGCCAGATACTAATGCCTTGGATACTAAATAAGGCTCATCGTATTTGGTATTTTGAACTACTTTCTGTCTTTATTGAGAAAGTGTAATTAGGCAGATGTGAATTTCTCTGTCTTAATTGGGAATTTGACTGACATTTGGGGTACAAGCCAAATGACACATCATGAGCATTATAGTGTCTCTAAATGATGTCCAACTTGCTAACTAACAGGATGAGAGTACTCCTTATGTTCTTTGTTAAATCAATTTGTTCTCTGCAAACCTCCCAGATATCACTGGATATCCAATTACATTGAATATATATATATATATATATATATATATATATATATATATATATATGTATGTATATACAAAAAGTTGTCTCTTTTACAATTGTTTTATTTCATATAGGTTAGAAACCAAATATGTATGGGGACATATCTTTTTACTGTCATTTAAAAGAAGAATATGAATTGATCCAGAAAACAAGTCTTGTTTTCTTTGTGTATTTTCACTAAGCTCAACCTTACCGAGAAAATGGTGTTTGAAAGCTTCTTGATAAAGTATTTATCTTCTGGGGATCATCAAATATAATCTTCAGGAGCATGGAGGGAGTGGGGGTAGAAATGCTGAACCTGTGTACAGCTTTCATGAAGAATAGTGCAAATATATGCTTTGCACAGATTTTGAACCAATAAGCTTTCCAGTGCTTAAAGGTAATGTGTAGAAGAAGGCACAACTAGTTGGCTATGTGAAGTGTTCTACTGGTTCAGTCTGAAATGCATACCACTGTTTTTATCTAGAGGAGAGACCTGTCAGAATGTGTCATGGGGCTCTCCCATCCACCATGTCTGAGTTTACTTTCTGTAGTAGTCAGAGTGCAACTTCATGCCAAGATCCTGCTTCAAAATATGGGGAAGACTCACTGACAAGGTTACCTTGTGTCCCGGTTTGGAGAAGCCTTCGAATTTCACCATTTCAAGGAAAATAAGTAAATAAATAAATCTATATGCCAGGTAAAAAAGGCAAAGATCAAAGATCTTTAATAATTTCCATTAAAAAAAAAAAATGTATGCAGGTTTTTTGTTTGTTTGTTTTTTAATTGCTTTTGGGAGGAGGGAAGGGCACAATGTGAGTAACAATAAATGTCTGCTTTCAAAATTGTATAGGCTTCACTTAAAATATAGTGAAAAAAAACTGAACTGCTGAAGAAATTAATGAATGGGTGATGCAGATGTTATTCAAAATACACTATTTTCGAAAGGTCCTTATGTACTGAAGTACTGAAATTTAGGGCCTAACAAGTGAATTTAATAACAAGAGATTTAGTACAGTTAGGGCACAGAAGACATCTGAAAGGAAACTAGAAATACTCGGTACACCAAATTACCTGCATTCCTGGGGAAAAAGAGTGGTGTTGCCAGCAATTAGATGTTCACAAATAGGGATGAGGCTGAAAAGCTAAACATTCATTCAGATAAAATACAGGGAAAGAAATGATGGGGAAAAGCTCCAGCTCCAGCTTTGTAACACGTTTTCATTGAATTGCACAAAAGAACTTTGAGAGAATAATACAGGAAGTATAACAAAGCAAGCCATTTCACTCAAGCAAGCACAGACAAAAGAGAAAAGTCTAGTGAATACAAACTTCTATGAGGCGAGCTCTATAGCAAAGATTATTTTGGCAAATGCTTAAAAAAAAAGAAAAAAAAAAAAAAAAGAAAGTTTTTTTAATGAGACATGAAAATTTCCACCAGACCATCTGTAACTCATGCATGTACCAGGAAAATGTCAAAATCAGATTTTCTGTAAAGTAGCCATAACAGCAGCACTCACTGGTACTGTGATATTTTACAGTCATTTCACAGCAAAACCTAACAATTACAAGGTTACAAATTTATTAAAATGATGACAAAAACAACAAAACACACACAAACACAACATCCCCAATACAGCTTGAGAGGAGCTCATAGACTGAAAAAATAGTTCTGATGTTTTAAGATATAATAACTTATAATAAGTCTTATAACTTAATAAGTCTAACTTGTTTTAAACATTTAATGCACATATTCACATATAAGCAAGTCTTCTACTGTTCTTTTATCTTAAATCTACCTTAACATGAAATCAAATACCACCCTAGGAATGCCTACTTCTATGAGTACTTATGAAAGTGTTCAAGTAGGAGGCTCAAATGTGGATCTCTATTCTGTGGACATTGAAAATTTGATCCAACCGAATGTCTACTGGAGTATTTTAGAATCAACCTGCTTTCCAAATTAGTGTAAACACAGTATTATCTGTTTTGACTGTCATTGAAAGTAAGGCCAAAACTGGAGAAAAAAAAAAAAAAAAAAGGAAAATATAAAGGACATCTGAAAAAGTACTGTATTGTGATATGCAACAGATTTTTTTTTAATGTTACTTATATACATGTGTATGAAAGAGTCACAATATGTATTTTCATTTCTCTCTATACATTCAAACATTAACTGAATAATGCTCTAATATATATATATATATAGTCTTCCTGGTAGCATAAGTTTTTCCATGGGAAAAGCATTCATGACAATATTAATCTTCCTCACTTCGAAGAAGAAAAAAAAAAAAAAAAAAAAAAAAAAAACTTTTTTGATTGAACTGAATCATTCTGTAAAGTTACTCTACCAATGACTTATAGAGATATCTTCAGTATTCAGCTGAACTGCCTTAAACATAGATGTGCACTGTCATCAAAGACATCCAAGGATATTTGTCTTGACTTATATTACTTCAGAAAGTCCTGTGACCCTATAAAACTATTTTATTATGAGGCAGCCTTATGCTGGGTACCATAAGAGTTTTCAAATCACAGTAGAGGACTATGTCTAAGCAACAGAATTGTCTCAAATGTCTAAAATGACATGACTACTCCCACCATAGGACCAGATGTTTTGTTAAGGAAGCTCCTCTGTGATTCCAAACACTGCTTTCAAATCTAGTCTAGGACTTTATAATAGCTTGTCAAACTTAAGATATTTTAAAAATTAAATAGTCAAGGCTAAGTGAACTAACATTTTTACTGATTGGTTGTTATTCAGCAAAAGTGGACTTAATTGAGCCAGGCTTCATTTTAGTTACTCTTTCCCTTCAGGTATGCATATATATTGATGAGATCTTCCCTCTGAGCCTTTTATTACCCAGCCTAAAAAGTCCTAGCCCTCTAAACCTCTAATCACAGTAGAGATGTTCCAGTCCCCTACCTTTGTGGTCCTTTGCTGGACTCTCTCCAATAGTTTCATGTCTCTCTTGTATTGTGGAGCCTTGAACTGAATGCAATACTCCAGGTGTGGCCTCACCAGTGCTGAGTAGAGGGGAAGGAGCACCTTCCTCTACCTACTGGCAATACTCCTTCTAATGCAGGGCAGGATACCATTGTGTTTATTTTTATAATGACACATTGATAGTTCATGTTTGTGTTCAAGTTAAGTGTTCCACGTTTCACGCTTAGTGTTTCATTTTTAAGTTAAAATTAGAACTGACCTATGACTTTCTTATGATCTTTGAATAAGAAACCTTAATTCATGATTTGAAATCTCCTGTGAATGACTAAAGCATACAACTGTCTTACCAACTTAGCCATTGTGTTTAGGGTCTGAGTTGAGATGAATTCAGGTTGCAACTGTAAAGTTGAGTATGATTTGAGTAGCATATATCAAATTGGATTAAAAATGCAAATAACATTTGAATAGATAATAATAATAGTAAAAGTAAATACAGAGTGAGTTTGAGTTTGAATCACTATATAAATTAATGGGTATATTTCTTTCTAGTTTACTGTGCATCCTTGGTTATCAAAGGCTTGTGAAAGACAAGAAACTGAGTTATAGGCATATCTGTGTTACATTTTATCCAGTTTGACTGACTGTGCTTCATCTTAGTTTTTTTGTATTATGAAAAGAACTTGCCAATAAATGTGCCTAATACACCAAAGATATGATATGAAACAATTACATCCCAACCCCTCCTTCTGGTGAAATTTGTTTTCTTGACTCTGTGGCCTCAAGAAACTGTATTTCATGCAACTGTAACCAGTGTACTAAGAACAGAACAAAGCAATTTTAAAGTTGAAAGAATAATCCACTTCACTGTTAACCAAACAATTAGGCTTTTCAGGGAAAATTGGAGTAGACCAAAATCCGCTGTAAAGCTCATGACTCATGAGTTACATAGAGTGGTAGAGAAATAAGTGTTTGGGGTAGATACAAAGCTATCACCCACCCCCACACACACACATACTAATACATGATTTGCTTATTGATGTGTAAATCTGAACTATTAAAATAAGGAAGAAAAAAATATTCAAGTGTTGAATTCCAGTTGTCTGCAGAATTTACCTCTTAGTCTGTTCCCTGTCTCTGAGTCTTGCCAACTACCTCTTTCCAAGTCAGGTTTTATACAGTGGGGTACAGCTCTGCTTATAGTGGGTGTGAAGCAGTGCCATTTGGCTTCAAGGTCACTGAGTAGTGTGTGTGTCTCTTAATTTATTAGCTATACAGTTGTATCATAGATCTATGTTACAATTGAAAACCCATGATTTTCAATATGCACAAATAGTTCTCTCTGTGCATACCCTGATTTGCCTCATTTTGATAATGTTATTACACATCGTATTCTATGCTTTCTTCAGATGCAAGACTTAAGTATTAAGCTACTGATGAGCTTAATCAGGAAGTTTTTATTTGTTTTTATTTGTTTTTTTTTTTTTTTTCCAAGTTATACCTGATGTCACCTAAAAAGATTCATTTCTCCAAAAAATGTCCTCCGTCTTCTTACTGTGTCATTCTGAAATGCAACAGCCTTAAGGTTAAAGTGCCTCCAAAATATATGGGGTTCAGATTCAGTTTACTCCCAGGTAACAGGTTAAATGTGAGGTGCATTAACTACTATTTTAGGAAGGGTGTGGTGTGAAGACAGTAATTTTTCACCTTTTTTTTTTTTTTTTCTACTATATTCTAATTATATTCTACTACCAATGCTACTACTACTACTGTAATTTCCTATGTTGGGGAGAAAAAAAAGAGGGCTAAAGAACACCCAAAGACATTTGTGTGGCCTAATGTTTAAGGGACTGATATGAATGGACAAAGTTCAGGGTCCTGGATGAAACAAACAAACAAACAAACAAAACCACCAACCCACAATTATAGGAGAAAGATACAAGTAGATATATTTTTTTTCTTTTTCCTATTCTCTAACCACAAGGTGGATAGAGAATCATGATTCTTGCACTCTCTTTTTTGTGATTTCTGTCCTTGGCAGAAATATTCTAATATTTTTCATAGTGACAATGTTAACAAAGTGTCTTCTCTTTAACCATACACAAGAGCCGTCTTTGTAAGCTGACGTGATATTTCTTTTTCTAAATAATTCTATTTAATGCAAAGAAAAAACACATTAATATTAATAAAAATACATAAGCAACGATGTCAAAATGTCCTTATTTGACAATTTCAGAGATCTTTTGCTGTGCATTTTCTAGATGAATTTCAGTAGCATCAAATGAATTTCACAAAACATAATGCACATTTCATATGATATCACTTAAAAATATATTCTTCCTTTTGTAAAAAACAACCTCATTAAAGAAACTTGACTAAATCATATCCTTGAAATACATGCAAGAACTGCAATGTTTTATTAACTGTTTTACACAACTTAGTTATGTTTGCTTCAGTACCACTTATATTGAAATATAAATGGTATAATACATATAGATATTATGTATATGTATATGTATATATATATATATATATGTATATGTGTATGTGTATGTGTATGTATATATTTCCCAGGCAAAACAATTATAATATTATTTTTTTTTCTGAGTATAGCAAACGACCACATACCTTCATTGCATTTTTAGGAATTGCTATGCTAAGAAGGCCCTCATTGGGTGTTGAAAATAATGCCATTAGGTACATTGATACTAATAAATACCACCTTGATTTTTTGCAACAGTCTCCCAAAATACTCATTTATCCAGATTAGGACATTATTGTCTGTATGGGTGAACAACTAGGTTGGCAAAAACTGACTTGAATGTTGAATCTCTGATGATAGTAGGTAATGTTTACTCTACCTAGAATACAGTAAAAATATGAGTACTGAATGAGACTATCCTAGAATGTGTTTTGTTTAACATCTTTACCATTGACCTGAAGAAGAAGACATATTGTACTCTGATCATGTTTGCAGATTGTGTTGGGAGGGGGGATGGGAGAGGACACTAACTGGCACACTGGAGGGCATGCCAGCCATTCAAGGAGACAGGCTGGAGACAGCCAGGCAAGGAGAGAGGAGGAATAGGACAACAAGAACCTCACAGAATTATACAAAGTCAAATGCAAATTCCTGCCTTTGGAAAGGAAGACCCCCTTGTAGCAATGCGGGCTGGGAAGCAACTTGCTGCCCCTCTGGACTCTTTGGGGTCCTCAGGAGCCCCTGGGCTCCTCCCAGCTGGGACTCGTGGCTTCTTTTGCCATTCGTGGAGTGATCAGAAACCAACCATTTCTTACTTGGTTAAGCACATAAGGTTATGCTACTCTTTAGTGCTTCCACTTCCCAGGCTTCTGTCATCATTTTCTGTGTACATTTTAGTTTCGCTTATTTGTCATTTTTTTCTAGGATCATTTAACAAATCTCTTGGTAGAAATACTCATCTGTGAGAAAGTATTGTTGCAGACAGATGTAACTGTCTTCAGTTACATCTTGTCTTCTTGTAAATCTTCATTAAATACTTGCAATTAGTACCTATTATTAATGACAATGTTAGTGAATACTACTTGCTGTACAGCTTGATATGTTTTCTTGTCTTTCAGAGACTTCTTCCACATACACTATGTATATCTTGACAAAATGGGGAAAAAAAACATCCTACTCAACTGGTACTCACCCCCTCACTTAGGTTTTCATACACAGATCTCAAAGATCTTTGTCAAGACAGCAGTATCACATCTTGGACTCTCTCATGAAGAATTTCTTCATGAAATCTTTGTGGATTCTTTCTATCTACTTAAGAAAAACATTGTAACATAAATTTTAAAATGAAGTTATTTTTTAAATAAAATAAATAAAGAGAATTAACAAATAAAACCAAAACGCAAGTAAATAAATTTTAACTTGTCGTGGTTCTGCTCGAGTGGGCAGCCGAGCTTCACCACAACCACTCTCTCACTCCCCCTCCTCAAAGAGGAAAGGGGAGAAAATATGATGAAAAGGGCTCAAAGGTTGAGATAAGGATGAGAAGATCACACAGTAATTATTGTAACGGGCAAAACAGACTCGGCATAGGGAGATAGTAAGATTTATTGCCTATTACTAACAAGCTAGAGAAGTGAGAAACAAAGGAAAGAAACCAAAAGCACCTTCCTCCCCACCATCCACCCTCTTCCACCTCCTCCCCCCGAGCGGCGCAGGGGAACGGGGGAATGGGGGTTATGGTCAGTCTACAGCACTGCTTCTCTGCCGCTCCTTCTCGGTCACTCTCGTCCCCTGTGCTGTGGGGTCCCACCCACAGGATGCAGTCCTTGATGAACTGATCCGGTGTGGGCTTCCCACAGGCAGCAGCTCTTCCAGAACTGCTCCAGATATGGGTCTGTACCACGGGGTCCATCCCTCAGGAGAAAACTGCTCCAACCTGGCTCCCCTACAGGCAGCAGCTCCTGCCAGGTCACCTGCTCCACCGTGGTCTCCTCTCCATGGGCTACAGGTCCAGCCCGGAATCTGCTCCGGCAGGGATCTTCCACAGGTGGCAGCCTCCTTCAGTGCAGGGCCACCTGCTCCACCGTGGTCTCCTCCATGGGCTGCAGCGTGGAACCCTGCTCCACCGTGGTACTCCATGGGCTGCAGGGGGACACCCTGCTTCACCATGGTCCTCACCACAGGCCGCAGAGGACTTCTGCTCCAGCGCCTGGAGCACCTCTCCCCCTCCTTCTTCCCTGACCTTGGCGCCTGCAATGCTGTTCCTCACTCCTCTCACTCTCCCAACTGCTGTGTGGCGCAGCGTTTTTTTTCCCTGTCTTAAATATGCTCTCACAGAGGCACAAAACAACATCGCTTATTGGCTCGGCTCTGGTCAGCAGTGGGGCCCTTACCAAACATGGGGCAGCTTCTAGATCCTTCTCACAGAAGCCACCCCTATGGCCCCCTGCTACCAAAACCTTGCCACGTAAACCCACTACATAACTATATTGACATTTGAGAACAAACAACTATTTCTGGCTTATTTGTCTATTTGCAGAAGTCCATATCCTTACAGAGAGAATTTTCTCTTGAATTCTGTCATCCACAAAAAGTGGAAAAAGTGGAAAATTTTAATGTGTTGTCCATATTATAAACATAATATGCACTATGAAATATAATGTATTTTAAAAGTGTACCATCAAAATCAGATTTCAAACTTCCATATGAAATTATTTTAGTATTACAAAAACACTGCCAGTTTTCTAATCATCAAGTTTTTCCTTCACGTTTGTGACCAAATTATAAGAAAGTTAGGTGAAATTTTGAAGCTGGCAGGGGCATTACAAACATTACAGTTTTATGTATACAACTTAGCTTTTTTTTTTTTTTTTTTTTTTTTTTTTTTTTTTCAATGCTATGAAAAGAATAAGAAAAATAGTGGAAAATGGGTATTAACAGGCAACAGCACATACAAAATTGTATTAAAGACGAAATTGGTAGCAGCTATAATTCTGTTATGTTTCACTGTTTACCCTGGCCAAAGGCTGAAAGTTAGAAGAAAATAAATAAATAAATAAATAACTTGTCCTATAGAAATATTATCATTCTTGAGTATCTAATGGGAAGGTTGTATAATACTCAGAGTGTATCACAAATATAGCATAATAATGATTTTTAATCAATTTAATCAGTTAGTCCTCTCAAGGTCATCACTCTCACAACAGCTCTCTCAAATGGATGAGAAATGTTGTACCTTGAAAGGGGGGTTCTTAACAACGTGTTAAATATTACACAGGAATATGTTGTAATTATTCATCCATAATGCATTGACATTACTGAATGTTTGCAAAATTAATGTGTAGAGGCATAATTTAATTTCACATTAAAGCACTCAGATGCCACCATATTAGTCACTATAAAAGAGCTTGAGAAGAATAACTTCCCTATCTACAGGCTGCTTTGAAATTAACATCATTTCAATAAACAAGTGCTGAGGCACATTTTTTCAGAGAAGACAAATCATTCATAAGCTGTTATTTAATAAACGGTTTTGTACTTAGCCCTATATTAAAGGAAGAAATTTGTTTGTTTATTTGTTTTGTTTTTATATGGTACTGGATTATCTGATGCTTGTAACAATTTGGCTTCTCTGGCCTAGAAATATGTACAGTATATAATATTTTCTGTATTTTTATATTTTGTTCATAAACTGCAATAAAAAATGAAAGATAAATAAAATAAAATAAAATAAAATAAAATAAAATAAAATAAAATAAAATAAAATAAAATAAAATAATACTGTTTTCCTTTTTGTCCTCTTCTTAGAACAGAGAATTTAAAACAAAACTCTGGTGAACATAGTCTACTATATTACTATTAATCTGAGACAATTACAGAAATTTCTACCTTCTGGAATATCAATAAATACATAAAAATCAGTAATCCTAGTATACACCCTATAATATATCAAATGGTTAACTCTTCTAATATTCTTGAAGATACATATTAATTCTATAAAATAAAATAAATAAACAAATCACTAGAAAATTAACATCTATATAGAGATTTACTGATGATACTAAACCTTGAGGAACAGCTTTGAGAATGTGCTGGAGGAATCAAGCCCTGAAGGATAAACTTTACTCATCTTGGAAGCTTTTTATCTCATATTTTTTGCAGAGACAGTGCACCAAATAGGTCAGAGGACCTTGGTGAAGCCAAGGACTCCAAATTTACATATGCTCTAGAAATTACATGGGTATTTAATGAGAAATCTAGTCCTCTCACCTATTCAAAGTAAGTAGTTCCTTCACAAACATTACTATAGCTGAGTAATAAATGAGAGAAGTTAAAGAGCATAAAAAATATAAACTGGCTTTATTAAGTAAACCATAATCTGAACTAAAGTATATGCCACTCTTACTAAGTAAATCCAGCAGTTTCTCATGTTAAATATAATTTGACACTTGCTAAAATATATTCAGCTATTAATTTTTTTTTCTTTATTTTTTATTGTTTTAATTATGACTTCTCTGCTGTTTGTGTTTAAGATTTAGGATCCTAAACATTAGGATTTGTTTTATTTCATTAAAATGTCACCTTATTGAATGAATAAATAAATAAATAAATAAATAAATAAATAAATAAATAAATAAAGTCCATCTTGAAGTTCTACTTTGCTAACAGAAGGTTCATATGTAGCTTTTTTTTTTTTTCTCATCATTAGACATCATGACAAATAACAATCATAATATAAGATCCTATTGGCAATGCAAAGACAAATATTGTACTTTGTACATTAAGAAAGCTAGGAAAATATCAAAAAACATTTGTTACAGCAGTTCTTATGACATTTAGACAGATGATCTTAGAAATATATTAATTATACATGAATATAGTTAAAAATTCATATTGCTAATAGCAGGACTCAAAAAAAAAAAAAGAAGAAAAAAAATAAAAGAAACAGCATTTTTTCATTCTCAGTTTTTCAGAGCAAACAGAGTGCAATCATATTTGCACTACAAAATGTAACATTTTTTGAGTAAAGTGCAAATATTTGTATTGTGTTTATGTGGTAAGGTTTTGTTAGCAGAAGGGCTGGCATCTGTGAAGAATCCAGAAGCTGTCCCATGTTAGATCAGAGCCAGTTCCAGCTGGCTCCTAAAAGGACCCACCACTGGACAAAAGTGAGCCAATGAGTAACACTAGTTGCATGTCTCTGACACCATATTTATGAAAGGAAAAACTTCTGTAGGAACAGAAGTGAGAGAGGAGTGAGAAAATATAGACCTAAATAACTCTGCAGAAACTAAGATCAGTGAAGAAGGAGGGAGAGAAGGTGCTCCAGCAAGAGTTCCTCTGCAGCCCATGGTGTACCATGGCAGAGCAGATATCCACACTGCAGCCCTTTGAAAAGCCCGTACTGGGGCAGGTAGATCTGGCCTGAAGGAGTCTTCAGCCCATGGACAGCCCACGCAGAAACAGACTCCAGACTGGAGAGGGACCTGTGGAGAGCAGGTGGGCTGCCAGAAGCTCCAGTGTATGGGGGACCTATGCTGGAGTAGTCTGTTCCTGAAGGACTTGGAGACCCAGAAGCTGGACTCGATGACCCTTGTGGGTCCCTTCCAATACCAATATTACAGAATCACAGAATCACAGAATTTCTAGGTTGGAAGAGACCTCAAGATCATTGAGTCCAACCTCTGACCTAACACTAACAGTCCCCACTAAACCATATCCCTAAGCTCTACATCTAAACATCTGTTAAAGACTTCCAGGGATGGTGACTCCACCACTTCCCTGGGCAGCCTGTTCCAATGTCTAACAACCCTTTCGGTAAAGTTCTTCCTAAGATCCAACCTAAAACTCCCCTGGCACAACTTAAGCCCATTCTCCCTCATCCTTTCACCAGGCACGTGGGAGAACAGACCAACCCCCACCTCGCTACAGCCTCCTTTAATGTACTTATAAAGAGCGATAAGGTCGCCCCGAGCCTCCTTTTCTCCAGGCTGAACAAGCCCAGCTCCCTCAGCCGCTCCTCGTAGGACTTGTTCTCCAGACACCTCACCAGCTTTGTCAACCTTCTCTGGACTCGCTCAAGCACCTCGATGTCCTGCTTGTAGCAAGGGGCCCAAAACTGAACACAGTACTCAAAGTGCAGCCTCACCAGAGCCGAGTACAGGGGGACAATCACTTCCCTAGACCTGCTGGCCACACTGCTTCTGATACAAGCCAGGATGCTGTTGGCCTTCTTGGCCACCTGAGCACACTGCTGGCTCATATTCAGCCGACTATCCACCATCACTCCCAGGTCCTTCTCTGCCTGGCAGCTCTCCAACCACTTATCTCCCAGTCTGTAGCTCTGCTTGGGGTTGCTGTGCCCCAGGTTCAGGAGCTGGCACTTGGCCTTGTTGAACTTCATACAGCTGACCTCATCCCATCAGTGCAGCCTATCCACATCCTCCTGCAGAGCCTTCCTACCCTCGAGCAGATCGACATATGCACCTAACTTGGTGTCATCTGCAAACCTACCGAGGGTGCACTCAATCCCCTCATCCAGATCATCGATGAAGATATTAAAGAGGACTGGCCCCAGCACAGAGCCCTGGGGAACGCCACTGGTGACCGGCCTCCAACTGGACTTGACTCCATTCACCACGACTCTTTGGGCCCGGCTATCCAGCCAGTTTCTAACCCAATGAAGCGTGCACCAGTACAAGCCAAGAGCAGCCAGTTTCTTGAGGAGAATGCTGTGGGAGATGGTGTCAAAAGCCTTGCTGAAGTCAAGGTAGACCACATCCACAGCCTTTCTCTCATTCACCCAGCGTGTCACTTTGTCATAGAAGGAGATCATGTTCATCAAGCAGGACCTGCCTTTCATAAACCCATGCTGACTGGGCCTGATCGCCTGCTTGCCCTGCAAGTGCTGCGTGATGACTCTCATGATAATCTGCTCCATGAGCTTCCCTGGCACTGAGGTCAAACTCTCAGGTCTATAGTTCTCCGGGTCTGCCCTCCAGCCCTTCTTGTAGATGGGCGTCATGTTTGCGAGCCACCAGTCAACTGGGACCTCCCCCATAGCCAGGACTGTTGATAAATGATGGTAAGCAGCTTGGCCAGCTCCTCTGCCCGTTCTCTCAGTGCCCTTGGGTGGATCCAATCCGGCCCCATCGACTTGTGCACATCCAAGTGCCGTAGCAGGTTACCAACCATTTCTTTGTGGATAGTGAGGGCCACATCCTGCTCCCCATCCCCTTCCACCAGCTCAGGGTACTGGGTATATTCTGTTCTATGATATGATATTCTATTCTATGATATTCTATGACTGCACTCCTTAGTACAGACCCATACTGGAGCAGTTCTTGAACAACTGATGTCTATGGGAACATCGAGAATCAATTTGGGAAAGACTACTTCCCAGAGATGTAGTCTTTCAAAGAAGGACCCCATGCTGGAACTCCAGAGGAGTGTGAAGAAAAAGGAACATCAGAGACAAAGCATTATGGACAGGCTGCAGCATCTATTCCCCTTTCCTTGTGCTGTTCAACGAGATAAATTAGAAGAGGGTGGATGGGGACAAGGCAGTTTTAGTTTGGTTTTAACTCTCTTTGCTCTCTACTGTTATTAATTGACAATAACATGCATTATTCTCTTAATTATCATCATAGTTTTACCTATGATGATAATTGGTGAATGATCTCGTTACCTCAATCCACAAGCTTTTTTCATTATATTTTCTCCCTCTGTATTTTTGAGGGGAAAATGAGACAGCAGTGTTGTGGAGTTTAGCTGCCTATCAGTGTGAAACCACAACAGTATAAAATAAGTATGTTGAACTTGTATGGATATATACTTGTGTAACCTTATTTCAGACTTAATTAATTAAGGACATAATTAATCATGACAATAATTGATCCTATTAGGAAGAAAAAACAAACAAACAAACAAACAGAAAAACACCTTAGCTCAAGAAATGTATAACAAAAACAACAGTATAAATGCATTATTAACATAACTATATATCAATACTCCTTACTTTTCTTTAATGTAATAATAATGCTAAAAGATTAGATTTTTTTTTAATTATTTTTATTTTAAGTAAAGATCAGTAACAGTAACAAGTTGGATCTCATATTTACTTGATATGAAATGTATGTAGAATTTCATTTTGGTAGGTCAAAAGTGATGAATTAGATTATTATTAATCTATGTTTTTATATATGTTTTAAATAACATAGAAAACTCCAAAGAAATTGTGAATTTTAAAGCATCACTAATCAATTCAACACAAATAATAGTGTAAACAAAATACTCTGTAAATTGTTGTTGTTATTATTATCATCCGTTTACTTATTTATTTTTTTGATATATAAAATATTTTTTTTCCCTTGCTGACTGTAGTAGTGATAAGAGTTACAAAATAGAGCAGTACTAGCTCTATTCTGCCAAACGTACCAATTCATTTTAGAGTAATGTAACTTCTAATATTCCAATGACACTTAAGTAAAATTATCAAATATTTCACTACATATTGTTTTATTTATTTTTATTTATTTATTTATTTTTAGTGAACATAAATCATTATAACTCTTTGTACTCATCATCCTTCTCTTTTACACTTCCAAATTTTTCTGCATGCTTGTCATTGAAGGCCACATTAAGATGGGCAACCAAAGGAAAACAGTAATTTTATTCAGTTCTTGACTGCATATGTTCTCAGACATCAAATTAATTCTCAGTGTATTCTGTGGACCTTCTAGCTGCCTATGATTCACTTAAGTCAGTCCACATTAGCTTTTCTTAGATAATTTATAAACAAATTACTGCTTACATAATAAATAACATACTGAAATCTTTTCTCAAGTGCTGCCTGTGGGGCTCTAAATGACATTGGAATTTGTTCACTGAATATCTGTCATATTAAATCAATATTGAATATATAGTTTATTTATTTATTTATTGATACAGAAAATATACATGTTAAAATAAGTAGCTATAATGTCAGATATAATCATCAGTGTTGTGAAAACAGACTTACAAAAATTTCTGCAGTCAAGAACTGTTCTGATGCAGCCCTAAACATTTCATGCTTTTTAATTGGTACCCCAAAAGAGGTATTTTAAGATAAAAGATTCAAAAATCATATTTCTCCAAAAGTTCATGTTGTCTCTTCTCTTCCCATTTTTGACACTCACTGTATGTGTGATTAATTATTAGCTGTAATAAATTACATATATTAATATATTTTATAGTTGATTTTTTTTCCTTTTTATTTCCTCTGCAGACTTCATTTCCATTTGTGGTCCTTTATGCTTCTGAGATAATTATATACAAAAGATTTGTTGAGTTATTTAGTCTCTGGTTTTGGCCATTAAACTTCTGACATATTTTTTATTTAAAACATCTTTTGTAGTTATTTCTTCCTGTTTTTGAATTTTGCTTCTTTCTTGTAATACTTATTTTATTTATTTATTTATTTTTATTTTCATTTTCACATTTTTGAATTATTTTTTATGTTTACTGAGATTGACTGGTAAGCATGTTTTTCAGCCTGCTAAGAATTACCTAAACATTTCAGGTTTTATGTTCTGTATAAAATGTATAAGAAAATGAATTATCTTACTATTCAATTCACTCATGAAAATATGAAGTATACTAGGATTCAGAACATATAATAGTTTGAATGAACTATTTGAGTGTGTGTCACAAGCTCTGAATACACTTTTAAAATTTCAGTGCTCACAGCTTTCAGTTGTGCCATGCATCAATGACTGTGTGGCAGAACAGCAAAACAGATCATGGCTGTCTTATAGTACAAGAACACTATCCTTGAGATTTATAGACAAGGTTTTGCATGCAGACACATATGCACTCAGACCCACCTGTGCATGCGTATGTATATCTCCTGAGCTCCCATGGGTGGTTTTCCTTAATCTTGTACCTGTGTGTACAATTTAGATCCAAAAAAGAAGGTGGTCTGTAAGGCCCTAGAGATTTTGGGCAACAAGGCATGAGCTACACAGTCCCAGGTGCTGCTTTTTTGTAGTTACCACACAGTCCAAACACTGTGTCTGGCTTCTTTTCATTATGTTCTGTGCTAGGTGCATCTGGATTGTTCCAATGAACCAGTATTAATTTGGCTAATAGATAAAATTTTCTTGTTGGTTGACACTTGACTGTTTCTAGGCAGATAATGGTGTTTTTTCTCTTTTTAGTGTTTCCATTTTGGGTTGTTGATTTTGCTTACTACAGGTTACAATGGTGCAAAACAAAGAGTTAAATGTTGTGAACTAATCCTACCAAATCCACATAAAAGGAAGACTGTCATGATGGCTAAGGAACTACAGGTATTCATTTACAAACCAAATAGATGTTACTTATTTAATGCAAAGGTAGCAATGCAAATATGATATATAAAACATGTGGAACAATAAAAGGCCCCATAAAACTCAAATATGTCACATTTACAATTTTCTGTTTATCTACTAGTTATCATAGAACCATAGAATCATAGAAGGGTTTGGATTGCAAAGGACTTTAAAGATCATCTGATGCCACTCACCTTGCCATGGGCAAGGACACCTTCCAGGTCGCTCAAAGCCCCATCCAACCTGGACTTCAGCACCTCCAGGGATGGGGCATCCATGTCTCTGGGCAATATGTTGCATCACCTCACCACCCTCTGAGTAAAGAATTTCTTCCTTATATCTAATCTAAATCTACTCTCTTCCCTAACAAAGAGTCCTGTCCCAGCTTTCCTGTAGGTCCCCTTCAGGTACTGGAAGGCTGCAATGAGGTCTCCCCAGAGCCTTCTCTTCTCCAGAGGACAACCTCAACTCCCTCAGCCTGTCCTCATAGGAGAGGTGCTCCAGCCCTTTGATCATCTCTGTGGCCCTTCTCTGGACTCATTCTAATACTTCTGTGTCCTTCTTGTGCTGGGGGCCCCAGAGCTGAAGACAGTACTCCAGGTGGGGTCTCAAAAGAGCAGAGTAGAGGGGGAGAATCACCTCCCTTGAACTACTGGCCATGCTTCTTTTGATGTAACACAGGATAAGGTTGGTTTTCTGGCCTGCAAGTACATATTGCAAGCTCATGTAAAGCTTCTTGTCAACCAGCACCTCCAGGTACTTCTCAGGGCTACCTAAATCCATTTTTTACCCAACCTGTATTTGAGCTTGGGATTACCCCAGCCTGGATGCAAGACCTTGCACTTGGCCTTCCTGAACTTCATGAAGTTCACAAAGGCTCACCTCTCAAGCCTGTTAAGGTTCCTCTGGATGGCATCCCTTCCCTCCAGTGTGTTGACTGCACCACACAGTTTGGTGTCATCAGTAAAGTTGCTGAAAGTGCACTCAATCCCACAGTACATGTCACCAACTGTTAAACAGGGACGGTCCCAATACTGACCCATGAGGAATACCACTTGTTACGGATCTCCACCTGGACACTGAACCATTGACCACAATTCTTTGAGTGTGACCATGCAGCAAATTCTTTACCTACTGAATGGCAGGTAAATCCATGGTACTAACTTCAACCCTACACTGTTATTGGAGGTCCACAATCTTCTTCATGGTTGTTTCTTCCCATAGAGACCGGGAAGCTGAACTTGTCCTTAAAAGTGGAGGTGAAGACAGGACTGAGAACTTCAGCCTTTTCTGTGTCATTTTTCCTTCCTTCCTTCCTTCCTTCCTTCCTTCCTTCCTTCCTTCCTTCCTTCCTTCCTTCCTTCCTTCCTTCCTTCCTTCCTTCCTTCCTTCCTTCCTTCCTTCCTTCCTTCCTTCCTTCCTTCCTTCCTTCCTTCCCTCTTTATTTTATTATTTTTTTATGCCATTACTCTTACCTATATTACCTTCCAATTTCAGATGTTCATTAACTTGCCTCTGAAGATACCTAAGATAGCTGTTCCATAACGATTTCTTCTATTCTATTAATCAAGATAGTCTTCCAGGAACTGCAACAAAACAGCTTCCAGACTGTCCAGTTTGATAGATTAATTTTGCAGCAGATAACCAAATATTTATTCTTTATTTCAGTACCAGCATGTCATTTATTCTGAATACATCTATTATAAAAGAATTGATAGTAGGGGAAAAAAAAAAACAAAACAAAACAAAACAAAACAACAACAACAAAAAAACAGGTTGTATCAATATGACCAAGAGTTTCCTTCATTAAAAAAATAATAATTAAAAATATTATTATTTAGGAGGAAATGTATAAGAATATTAATCTGAAATTAGGAGAAAAGGAAGACTACTTGATTTATATATTTACTGGATGAGTATTGTAATGAATAACAAGCCTAATAAATTTAATCTTTTGCTGTTCATACACATACATGTTCTCTTACACTTCTTATTTTATTCTATTTTTGACCATATGCTTTCTCATAATTTCATATGTCCTTCATATTTTCTGTGTATAATCAGAATGTACTTATTTAAGAATACTTCCTGTATATTTCAATTTCAAAATACTCTATTTTTGAACTTGTGGTGTTTTAACTGGACACAAAATAGTCTTCATTATTAGGGAAAGGGACACAATAGGCTGGGGAAATAGACCAGTAAGAATGTTCAACAAAAGGTAATGCTAAGCCCTGTATCTGGTGATGAATAAGCAGGACAGCCTCAGAGCTAAATGAACAGAAAACAGCTTTGCAGAACACATTGGTCATGAGGGAGCAACATGTGCTTACAGCAGAGGTGGCCAACAGTATCCTGGGAGGCACAAATGTTACCAGGATGTCAGGGTTGATGATCCTTTCTTTAAGGCCTGGTAAAGCCACATCTGGAGTACTGTGTCCGTTTCTGACCTCCCAGGTACAAGCAGATATGGACCTACAGGAAAAAAGTCCAGTGAATGACCATGATAATGATTAAGGGAGTGAAACATCTATCATTTAAGGAAAGACTGTGAAATATGGGATTATTTAGCCTGGGTAATAGAAGGCTCAAGAGGCATCTTTTCAGTACTTGTAGATACCTGATAGAGATGAGTAAAAAAGACTGAAATAGACTGCTCCCAGTGGAGGCAATGGTACAAACTGACATTCTGTTTAAACAGAAGAAAAAAATGTTCATTAGTATGTTGGTGATTAAACACTTTATAAGGTTGCCCAGAAGGGTCGTGGTGTTTTTATCTTTAGAGATACTCAAGACCCAACTGGACATGGTCCTGAGCAACTTGCTCAAGGTGACCTTGATTTGAGCATGACAGTTGGATAAAACCATCTCCAGAGGTACCTTCCAGCTTCACAGAATCATAGAATCACAGAACTGTAGGGGTTGGAAGGGACCTCGACAGATCATCAGATCCAACCCCCCTGCCAAAGCAGGTTCCTTAGAGCAGGCTGCCCAGGTAGATGTCTAGACAGGCCTTGAATATCTCCGGAGAAGAAGACTCCACAACTTCCCTGGGCAGCCTGTTCCAGTGCTCTGTCACCCTTACCATGAAGAAGTTCTTTCGCATGTTGGTGCAGAACGTCCTGAGATCCATTTTTAGGCCATTGCTCCTTGTCCTATCCCCACAAACCACTGAAAAGAGGCTGACCAAATCCCACTGTCTCCCACTAAAGATACTTGTAAACATTGATAAGATCCTCTCTCGGTCTTCTCTTCTCCAGGCTGAACAGACCCAGGTCTCTCTGCCTTTCCTCATAGGGAAGATGCTCCAGGCCCCGTATCATCTTTGTGGCCCTCTGCTGGACTCTTTCCAGGAGATCCCTGTCTTTCTTGTAGCAGGGAGCCCAGAACTGGACACAGTACTCCAGGTGAGGCCTGACCAGGGCAGAGTAGAGGGGGAGGATCACCTCCCTCGACCTGCTGGCCACACTCCTTTTAATGAACGCCAGGATCTCATTGGCCTTCTTGGACAGGAGAGCACACTGCTGGCTCATGGTCAACCTGTCGTCCACCAGGACTCCCAGGTCCTTCTCCTCAGAGCTCTTCTCCAGCAGGTCATCCCCCAGCCTGTACTGATACATGTGGTTGTTCCTTCCCAGGTGCAGGACTCTATACTTGCTCTTGTTGGGGAGGGGAGGGGAGTAGAGGAGGGGAAATAAAATGTTCTGAAGAGCACAGAACTAGACCCAGCACTCTAGATTTGACCTTAGCAGTGCTGTATAGAGGAGAAGGGTCACCTCCCTTGTCTTGTTGGTAATGATATTTGCAATACAGCCCAGGATACTACAGGCCACCTTTGCTGCAAGGCCTTATCGCTGCCTCATGGTCAATATGTCATCCACTAGGACACCTAGGTCTTTTTCTGTTCAGCTGCTTTTCAAACAGTTGTATCACAGACCTGGTGAAGGATATGACATTTCCATTCCCTGAAATGCATGAGAATCCTGTTGTCCCATTTCTCCAGCCTATTCTGAAAGAGTTATTTTCACAGTGCCAACTATTGTAAACTGATCTACAGTAAAGAAATCCACCTATTTTGCTTTGGAAATGGAGTAAAATAACTGTAATAATTATTATTATTATTATTATTATTTTCTATTGTACTGCAGTAGATTAAATCAATATATATATTTAATATATAATTATAATTTAGGATAATTCATCCACAAGATTAACAATTGATTGATGTAAAATAACTATTAACAATGCTCTATAGAAGACACTCCAATTGCATCAAGTAATACAATGCAATTTGTAATTTTTTTGATCCAGCACTGTAAATCAGCACACAATTTATTTCAGACAATTTACTTCATTTACACAGATTATTGGTTCATTAACACTAATATCCTGTCTTTGGCAGTGTTACTGAAAGATTATTCTCAAAACCAATTCACACAGCAATTTTGGTAATTTATCTAGACAGTCATGCTATGACTTTTGTTACCAGAAAATCACTTTATTCTGTATATAAAAAATAATTTAATACCTTGCCATGTCAGAGACTCAGGTTTTTAGCACACATAATGATGCATTTCAATGGTTAATCCAGTTAGCTAAAATATCATATGGCAAACTATATTCTCAGCTCCCATTGCTTTGAGATACATGTCAAAATATATGAGAAAAGAACCAAAAGCATGGTTAAATGTTAATAAACATATTTTTTATAGTAAAAATTCAAATATATATATATATTTCAACTTACTGTAGGTAAGGATGATGAGAGGAGAACAGGATGTCTTGATTACTTAATATATTTCTTAAAGAGAATGTTGTTAATATAACTATATTGTATGTATGAAAATCTAAAATTTGAAGTTTAAATTTTGTTTAGGCTATGGAAATGTTTCTGACTCTTTTAGCAAGGACTAAGTAGCCATAGGTAGATCAAAATAAAAATTACTTCATAATACATTCATATTACTAGATATTGTTGAAACCAAGAATCATAGGCATATTTTTGTACAGATAATCTTCATTTAAATATCAGTACAGGGTGCAAGAAACTATCACAAGAATATTCTATTGTCTGTTTTGTGTAATAAATAAATAAATAAATAAACATTGCATAGAAGACTAAAAGACTACATTTTGATTTTAAACCTTATCTCCTGAACACTACATTGTCTTCTTTCCTTCCTCTTGAACTGAGAAAAATGAAAGTCTCCCTGTCAAAAAAAAAATAAAAAAATTGTTTCTGTCAACACCTACTACACAGTTATGGTTCACTACACAGTTATGTACAATAGAGAGAATACAAGTACCTAGAATAAAGAGTGAGAAGATTGTTTTCTTAGGACACAATAGAGAACAATATTGACACTGACAACAATCTTGTATCCATTATTTCAGCTTTACATAACTCCTATTATTATCTCTTATTATTATATCTCTTAGTATTATATCTCTTATATCTCTTATTATATATTATCATATTTCAGTGTATAGTATACTAGAACATACATAATTTTAAATAATAAAAAAAAACATTTTTAACTAATAGAAATTAATTATAAAACAACACTATCTTTTATGAAGAATATGTTCTTCAAATAAATGAGTTAGTTCATTTCAGATATTTAGCACATTTTTGAAGATTGCCAAGGAGACATCATCTGAGATGAGTATTCTTTGTCTAGAGATAAAACAACTTCATTCATTTTAGAAAAAGACTTTTGTTTTTTCTTAACTCCAATCCTTTTCATATAATTTATTTTCTGAAATATTAATGAGGTAATTTTACCCTCAGTACTATGCATTTATCATCTACGGGGAACATATTAGTATTTTATCCATCTACTTATTTACTGTAAATTTGAAATTCCTTGTCACTTGATATGTGTTGAGTTACTTGTATAAACCATTATACCACATGCATAATGATATCACTTTTACTTCAAATATACACCATTTCCCAGAATCTGATTTGGTTTATTTTAACCGTTCTGTGTAGAATTGTGAGGAACAGAAAATACAGACAAGATGAGGATTAGTCAATAACACCAACATTTGCATTTCAGTGCTAAACGCTGCTGAAAATTAAGAGATTAAAAGGTTTTCATTTCCATAATCACTGTACACACCGGGAATGCCTGACCTAACTCTAATTATCCATCTATAGTTTCTTCTTTGACTATGATGGCCTTTCAATAAAGAAAAATATAACTGTTCAACCGATAATTTAATAGGAAAAATACATGCTTAAGAATAGATGATACATTTTTGTTATGTTTTAATCCACTGGCTTTACATGACAAAGTTTTGGTAGTATGTGTGTTTGCGTGTGTGCACACTCACAGTGAGAAGAGTCCAGGAGCTGTTCCATGTTCACAGAATCATAGAATCATCTAGGTTGGAAGAGACCTCAAGATCATTGAGTCCAACCTCTGACCTAACACTAATAAGTCCTCCACTAAATCATATCACTAAGCTGTACATCTAAACATCTTTTAAAGACCTCCAGGGATGGTGACTCAGACACTTCCCTGAGCAGCTCATTCTAAATGTTAGATAATAAATGCCTAAATAATAAATAGGTAAGAGCTAGATCCAGCCAGCTCAGAAAGAGACTTGCCACTGTCCAAAGCCAATGAGAGACAGTGGTTGTGCCTCTGTGAAAGCAGATTTAGGAAAGGGAAAAAAAATGTGGCAAAGTGGCTATGAGAGAGGAAGGAAAAACTGTGAGAGAAACCAATATGCAGTTAAAGGAGTTAGAAGATGTGCTCCAAGCACTGAAGCAGTCCATGTAGAACACAGTGGTGGGTTGTCCTCCTTGTGGCTCAGGGGGGACCATGCTGGAGCACCACACTGAAGCCTGTCAAAGACCTGCAGGAGAAAGTGGATATGCCCTAAAGGAAGAGGTAGTCCACTGAGAACACATGCTGGAACAGGCTCCTGACCAGAATTCCAGCCTATGGAGAGGAGCCCATGACGGAGCAGTAGCTGTGGTATGTGGGGGCCCCACGATTGAGCAGTCAGTTCCTGAAAGGCTGCACCCTTTCAGGAACTGAAAGGACATTCCAACTGGACATTCCAAGTAGGAATGGTCCCTACTTGGTCAGTTATTGAAGGCCATGCTGGAGCTTTTAATGAAGAACTGAATCCCATGGGATGGACACCACATTGGAACATGAGTTATTTATTTTTTTTTAATTTGATTGTTGTTTCTATCTTATTCTATTATTAATTAGCAATTAATTAAATTAATCTCCTTGAAGTTGGGTTTGTTTTGCCTGTGACAGTAATTAGTAAGCAATCTTGCTGTCCTTATCTTGACTTATTATCTTTTTTTCTTCCTGTTCAGGTGAGGAAGGGGAAGTGAGAGAAGTTTGGTTCCTGGCAGCTATAAAAGATTAACTAAACACATCCACTTAAATAGATTTCCAATATACCTTAAGATTTAATTTCTGCATATTTGAATTTTTCAGGTAATATTGTTCTTTTATTAAAGGTGAAAAGCAAGCCAAACCACCACCACTAACAAAAACAGGAAACTTCACACTGTTGAGACTGTGGACAAGGAGAAAATGTGTAGGCTGGATATCTTTTAAAAGACTAAAAACAGTTGATGTACTAAAGATGTGAATAAGTAAAAATTAAGAGAAATGAAATCTCAACTTCTTTTACACTACAGTTTATGAAATAATCTAAACCAATTAAAATTTGTATAGAAGAAAAATAATAGCTATTTCAAATAATATATTTAAAAGTTCACAGATAAAAATACAATCTGAAAAGCAATAGACAAAAAAAAAAAAAGGAAAGAAAAAAAAAAAGAAAAAGAAAAGAAAACTATGTAAAAATAATAATAATTTTACCTTCTAAAATATAAAGCACAAGGAAGGGAAATTAGGGCATTTAATAAGAAAGTGTTAGCAACTTTAATGTAAAGTTACTTTTGTAACTTTAATTGGTAAACAAAGTTACGCAATGAGTTGTACCTTGGCCAGAAAAACAAAACAAAATAAAACTACAAATCAGAACAAACAAACAAACACAAAAAAAGTCCTCACTGACTGGTGTTAAACTAGTTCCCTTTGATTACAGATGGAAAACATCAACATGTCTCTGTGGAATAAAACTAAGATCACATGGAGGTCAAAATATAATGTAGGCTCTGGATTAATTTAACCAGTTACAACGCCAAGTAAAAATGACTTAAAGAATTTATTAGAGTTTGTTTGTTAGTTGGTTGTTTTTTCATTTTATTTGTTTTTCTCATTTGTTTGTTTGTTTCCTTGTTATGGACTTTACTACCAGTGAACTTAGATTTTTCCCATTCCTAGGAAAATACTGTCCCTAAGATCTTTTCATTTACAGTCCCACAGAACATGCTACAGAATTCACCATTTTCAGTTTTCAAGCTTACCGAAAAAATACATGTAACTAATATTATTATCCAGACTGTTCTACAAATGAGTCAAACTTCATCAAAACAATAATGCCTTTTAAAAATGTAAACATGTAAAAAGTATAATTTTCTCTTAAACATTATTGTTGTATCTCTTTATTCTTCCTACAGTATTTTAATTGGGTTTTTAATAGGAATTTTTTATATATTGGACTCTGTGGGAATTTTGCTTTACTAACAAATGGCAGCTGTATGCCTGTGGAACATTACTTGATCCATTCTCAGTCTGCTCTAAACCAACAATTTTTTTTTTTTCTTATCAACAGTAAAAGCTAGTACTGTGAATGTTAAAATTCCTTCCTTGATGATTCAAAATTCCTACTTATTATTTCAGTTTGTCTTGTAAATATTTCTGTTGGATTTATTTATTTATTATAATTAAGCCTTATGTCTTTCAAAATACAGTTCTGAAATACAGTATTTGTTCTTTTCCTTCATTCTTGAATGTTAGTGTTTCAGGCAAATGGCTAGGACACTGATTATATATTCACCTGTGATAAGCTAACTGAACAGGATATGGAATACTGCTAGACGTGTGTAGTGGTTTCACTCTCTGCCCCTGCTCTGTGGTGTAAATGCCTGAAGTAACTAGGAAAATAAAACTAACATTCACATTTTTAAGGAAAAGGTACAGCATTGAAGAGGCTTTCAGGGTAGGGCATAACTGCATTACCTGAGCATTTCCTAGGCTCCCAACCTTAGATGCTATCGCGCTGGGGAAACTTGGTGTGCTAGCCCTAAGGAACAGCACGGAGCATAGAGTGGAGTGGAGACACCACGGCTAGGCTCTGTAATCAGGTGGGGACTCGATTGTTCTTGTGCACAAAGCTGCATTTTTTGCCACCCTAAGCCAAAGACCTGTCATGTTTTGACAAATGCTGTACCCTAGTGTACTTTTGCTCATTATAATATCATTATAATACCAAAACACACCTCCATCCCAAAAGCTACCCACCTCCAAGGTGTGACCACCCCTCACTGAGCATGCGCCCTGAATTTCTCGGAGCCTATTACTTTAAACGGAGACGGGAAAACTTTACACCAATCATAACTAAGATGTGCTTGACTAGAACCACTCAGCTCCACCTAAAAGAGAGAAAATAATATAAATTGGGCCAAGACAGAGGGGATGTTAGGGAAGATACCACCGTCAGGGGAGATACCACCCCGAGGACAACATCCTTAGGACCTCCTGACTCCTGGGATCAGTCGACGGGCTGAGCCTCTCTTCCCTCCCCATTGGGACGCCTTTGGGTGAGATCTGAATACTTGCTTATAAATCTCTATAGAGTCTTTAATCCTTTTAACGCGTTCATTTCTAGGCTGCGCACCTGTGACACCTGTGACATCTGTGACACCTGTAAACACCTGTAACATCTATAACATCTATAACACCTGTAACATCTGTAACATCTGTAACATCTATAACACCTGTGTATTTCATGCATACTAGCTTGCTTTTGCAGACAGTCCCTATCACCAGCAATCCAAAAGAACCTGATTATCTGTTGCTGTAATAAACCATACTTGATTGCATTGTGATAGCTCTCATTAAGTGCAACGAGGGTGAGGGTTGTTATCCGTGATAGTTCAGTGTTCTGAATCTAACCAGACCCCCTGGCGGTTAATGCATTTTTGGTGAATGTCCAAACGGACCCCCAGATGGTTAATGCGTTTTTGGTGAATGTCTGAACAGACCCCCAGACGGTTAATGCGTTTTTGGTGAATGTCTGACGGGATCCCCAGACGGTTAACATGTTTTTGGTGAATGTCCAACTGGTTCAGTACTCTGAATCCGACCGGGCCTGTAACGGTTAATCAGCTACACCCCTTAAAGCGACATGCTCCAAAGTGATGTCCCTCCCACAGGATGCAGTCCTTCCTGAACTGATCCTGTGTGGGCAGCACTTCTTCACTTCAATAACTGCTCTAATATGGGTGCGTACCACAGGGTCCATCTATCAGGAGCAAACTGTTCCAACATGGATCCTCCATGGGCCATAGATGTCTCCTGGCCAGATGCACCTGCTCCACTGTACTCCATGGGGTACGTCACCTTCCACGGGTGCAGGGGGACAGCTTGCTTCACCATGAGCCTCTCCACAGGCTGCAGGGGAACTTCTGCTCCAGCATCTGGAGCACCTTCTGCACTAAACTTGGTGTCAATAAGAAGGTAAAGAGACTTGCCTAAACAGTATCTAAACACTCAATCTACTTTATTAAACAATCTTTCTCTCTATTCAGTTGGAAAAGTAGAAATTCTCATCAATCTCCTATTTTTCACAAGTTAATTATATACTTATATGAGGAGTATCTTAATACAAATAATGCATTTGCTTATACTAAATATGTTAATATTGTCATTATTCTTGGACAGTACATATTAACCACGCCCCTCTATCTGAATTTGCTATTGTAGGTTAGCAAGCAGCTGTTGATCTGTTATATAGAATTATGGTAAAATTGTGAATCTCTTGGGTTGGAGAAGAACAGTCATTCTTTGAATTCAGGGGAGGTTGTTGACCTGGTGTAAATTGTGTTTTAAATAAAATATCATATAAAGATTATTTTTTAAACATATTTTGACCATATTTATTAAGGAAAATATGCTTATGAAAGGATATAAGTCCTTGTGTATACAAGCTCCATCTAGCTATGTTGGCTTTCCTGAGAGCATATAACATATTTCTTTCCTCAGTAGTTATACAGTTGTAAGCTCTTACTGGAGCTACATATCAAACATGTCAATAATCAAATGTTTCCTCCTGTCCCTGTCTTTGCCTTAAGGCACAATTGCTTGCTTCATGTATATGTATTTTGCCTGCTGCCAGCACCCACCATGATGCTCTGAAAATCCTAAATAGGAAATATTGATTGCAAAGATTTTCAGAGTTACCACCCAAAATAAGTGATTTCTCATTTGGAAAATTAAATATAGAAGTGTTCATCTAGACATTGAAGCTTATCATCTTTAAGCTAACATTTCAGCATAAATTTCAAGCTCTCAAGTTCTTTATATTTGTGAAAACGAAGAGATAGAAAAGTGGCTAACTATTAAAAAATTCATAGCAAATAATGTTTCCTTGTTTGATTTTTTATTTGAGAAAAAGTGGTTTTGAATCAATTATCCCTTTCAAAATAAAACCAAATTACAAAGAGATCCATCAAATGATGGAAAAGAGGATTTACTATTTTATGTGAGTTTATCTGTAAGCAAACTACCTCTATATTGGAAAGTTAATCCAGCACAGAGTCATATATTAAAGATGTGTCCAAATAAACATCAGAAATTCATAAGGAAGGGATCAGAAGGTAAAGAGATATTTCTACATTTGGGATGTTCTTTTTCCATTAGCAGCCCTAATACTTACGTTTGTTTCCATTAACAGTGGCTGTTTATCTATTTGCAGTAATTTTCCTCTCTGCTTTCCATTCAGAATAGTGTATTTTCCTATCTTAGTTTTGTTGTCTTTTCTTCATAAGGAATAGGTTGTACAAAAATCAGGATATGCAGAAATCGGAGGTTTTTTATAATCTTTTGATTTTATTTACGAATATTTATGTATTAAAATATTTGGAAAAAAAATATACAAAACTTTTCACTGACGGTAAACAAGAAGTTTCATTAGAATAAAATAACCCAAACTCTAAAGTAAGCTTTTTGTTTTGTTTTTGTTTGTTTGTTTGTTTTATATATGTATTATATATGTACATATGTATATATATATTTATTTATGTATTTTTATTTATGTATTTTTGTTTATTTATTTGTATGTATTTTTAGGACTATTAAACTTTCACCACTGAGTGAGTGGAGTCAGTTTCATTACTGCAGTCACATGGCTTAGCACCATGTTAAATGTTCTGAGCATTCTTGACAAACAGAAAATTCATTTTCAAAGCAAACTTGCTGACTTGATCTGCTTTAGATTAGCTGACTGTGTATTTCTTCTAAGTATCACCACTGACCTTTCGTCTCGGATATTCTGTTTTGTGGTTATGGGTTTTATCAGTGTTCTTGATCTGGCTGGGTTGGACTTAATTTTCTTCATAGAATCTCGTATGATGATGTAATTTGGATCTGTGACCAGTGTTGATAACACAGGGATATTTTAGCTCTTGCTGAACAGTTTCTTACACAATGTCAAGACTTCCTCCGTTTCTCATTCTCACTCAGAGGAAGCTGTGAGTTTTTTCAAAGTACTCATTACTCATTACTGGCTGGATATCAGTCTGCTGATGAAAGGTGAGTAGTGATTGTTTTTGTACCATATGGATTTATTTATTTATTTTTAAATTAGAGTCCCTCTCCCCCAACCCCCTTCACCTATTAGACTGTCTTTATTTTGATCCACAATTTTTCTTTTTTTTTTTTTTTTTTTTTTTTTATCTTTCCAGTTTTCTCCCCTATCCCACTGGAGGGGATTGAATGAACAACTGGGTGAGGGCTTACCTGCCAGATGGGGTGAACCCACCACATTCACAAATGGGTAACTATCTGATGGAAATTTCCTCTCAGCTGTTCAAGAAAATTGCAAGTTCCTGCTTTTCTTAGATCATTTTACTAAGGGTGGCAAACAGACTGGATCTGCTCTTTCAGAAGAACACTGTTTCTTTCTTGTTATAGGTACCAGGAAGCCCTACAAATCACCGAGTGAGAATCCTGTCACTAATCAGAACTGTGAGATGCTTCGAGGGCTATTTATCTGTCTATCTGTCCATCTACTTATGTCAGAAACAAAGTGAGATAAGGAAAATACAGATATCTTAGAATACTTCAGATGAGACAGATACTTTTCTATTTGCATTGAAGTGTTTAAGTTGTTTTTATTCTGCTGCCATTAAAGTCATGATAGCTAAATTCTGTTAACTGTCTGAAAATCTTGAGAGCTATATTCAGTTTTGTGACTGAGTACAGCATACTTTACCAGAATTTGCCTCTGTGGCCCCCCAAATTAATACATAAATGTAGTGCTATAATAATAATAATAATAATAAACAACCACCTTCTGCATTGCCATGTCACAGAGAAAAATGTTCTCTGGCAATTAGTGCAGGGCATGAACAGTGGCCGTTATGCATTTCACTTTTCCATGTAAGCATTACAGGTAGAAAACTGCTTCTGATTTCTTTAGCTCTCATACTACAACAAAACATAAGGCAAGGCAAGAAAAGGAAATTTAAAAAAGGCAAGGCGGGAAGGGAAGGGAAGGGAAGGGAAGGGAAGGGAAGGGAAGGGAAGGGAAGGGAAGGGAAGGGAAGGGAAGGGAAGGGAAGGGAAGGGAAGGGAAGGGAAGGGAAGGGAAGGGAAGGGAAGGGAAGGGAAGGGAAGGGAAGGGAAGGGGAGCTGTATTTGGAAAGGAAGTCTACCTTTAAAGGAACTCAGTCAAGACTGTCACAGAGGAATTCTGATTTATTTCTTTGATTTTTTTTTTTTTATCACTATAAAACTCAGAACTTCATAGAATCATAGAATGACTTGAGTTGGAAGGGACCTAAAAGATCAGCTAGTTCCAATGTCACTGCCATAGTCAGAGATGCCACCCACTTGATCAGGTTGGCCAAGGCCCCATCCAGCCTGGCCTTGAACACCTCCAGGGTTGGATCATCAATAACTTCTCTGGACAACCTGTTTCGGTGCCTCAACACCCTTAAAGTGAAGAATTTCTTCCTAATGCCTAGTCTAAATTTATCCTCTTTAAGACAATTACCCCTCATCATATCATTATCTACCCAAGAGTCCCTCTCCATCATTTTCATAAGAACTCTTAAAGCATCTAAAGGTTGTACTGAGGTCTTCTTGGACCCTTCTCTTCTCCAGGCTGAACACCTCCATCTCTCTCAGCCTTCCTTCATAGGAGAGATGCTTCAGCCCTCTGAGCATCGTTATGGCCCTCATCTGGATTCACTCTAACATGTCCACATCTTTCTTGTACTGGGGGCCCCAGACCTGTATGTAGTACTCCAAGTGGGGCCTCACAAGGGCAGAGTAGAGGGGAACAATCAGCTCATTCAACCTGCTGGCCACACCTCTTTTGATGCAGCCCAGGATGCAGTTGGCCTTCTGGACTACAAGCCCACACTGCTGGCTCATTGTTGAGACTTTTGTCCACCAAAACTTCCAAGTCCCTCTCCACAGGGCTGCTCTCAATGAATTCTTCTCTCAGTCTGCACTGTTGTCTGGGATTGTCCCAACCCAGGTGCAGCACCTTGCACTTGGACTTCTTGCTCTAAAAACTGGAACTGGGAGGGCATTGCTCAGAAACAAGTAGGTCTTTTGTTTCTATGTGTCAGTAAGGATTCTGTAGGACAAAAGTTGCATTTCGGTATGCAAAAGATAGGATTAAAATGTTAATAGTAACTGGCTTTAAAAGTATTATGAATTATATATATATGTAGTGAATGTCATTGTTCAGTGTTTATATTAAGTGATTATAATATGAACAATTCAGTATTTTTCCTTATGTGACTGTACATTATTTCTCTGTTTTTAGTTGTATTATAAACCCTTTATTTATTTAGTTTTTCTTCTAATTTATTATGTTTTAAGTTCAAAATAAACATGTATTGTGGGTTCCCATGTGCTATTATAATATGAATGAACAATGACAAGTTATAACTTATAATAGAAGTGCTAGATCTTTACACTGAAAAATGCAGATTTGCTCTTATTCTTATAATTCAGAATGTAAATCTAAGAATACATCAAACACATCATCTTTTTCTTATACATTTTTATTTTCTTTGATTATAACCTGACAATGATTTATCCTTCTGCTTTCCTTATCTTTTATACTTTTTTTTTTTTCATTGCTCTGCAGTCAACCTCCTTTATGCTTTTTTTTTTCTTTTTTTCTTTTTCTTTTTTTTTTTTTTTCCTTTTTTCCATTATTATTCTGCTTTCTAACCAATCTTTTTGTGTAAAAGACCAGATAAAAATAAATAAATAAATAAATAATGGAGGACAAAATCAAACAAAAACAACAAATTGAATCAACCATTTTGAATTTAAAATATTGTCCTGGTTTCAGTTAGAACAGAGTTAATTTTCTTCATAGTAGCTGGTAGAATGCTATGTTTTGGCTTAGGATGAGAAGAGTGCTGATAACACCCTGATGTTTTAATTGTTGCAGAGCAGTGCTTATACTAAGCCAAGGACATCTCAGCTTCTTGCTCTGTCCTGCCAACAGGCAGGCTGGGGGTGCAGCAGGAGCTGGGAGGGGACAGACCCAGGACAGGTGACCCAAACTAGCCAAAGGGGTATTCCATACCATCTGACATCATGCTAAACAATATATAGGGGTGGCTAGCCGGGGGAGGGGGACCGGACTGCTCAGGGTTAGGCTGGGCATCAGTCAGTGGGTGGTGAGCAATTGCATTGTGCATCACTTGTTTGTACATATTATTATTAGTAGTACTATTATCATCATTGTATTATTATTATTATTGTTATCGTTATTATTATTTTCCTGTCTTATTAAACTGTCTTTATCTCAACTCACAGGCTTCACTTTCTATTTCTCTCCCCCGTCCCAGAGAGGGAGGGGGGAGCGTGAGTGAATGGCTGTGTGGTGTTTAGCTGCCGGCCAGCTTAAACCACGACAAATATACATTTACTCTAAGTATATAAGAGAAATACTGGGTCTAGTATATAAGAAAATACTGGGTCTAGTGCTTATTAATGAATGACGTGGATAAAGGGACAGTGCACCCTCAAGTTTGTGTATGATACAAAGGCAGAGTACACACCAGAGGCCTGTGCAGTTATTCAGAGGGACCTGAACAGGCTGGAGAGCTGGGCAGAGAGAAACCTCATGATATTCAACAAGGGCAAGTGCGGGGTCTTGCACCTGGGGAGGAACAACCCCAGGCACCAGTATAGGCTGGGGGGTGGGTGTCATGCTGGAGAATAGCAGAGCTATTGAGGGGGAGCTGGAAGTCATGGTGGACAAGTTAACCATGAGCTAGCAGTGTGCCCTTGGGGGCAAGAAGGACAATGGGATCCTAGCCTGAATCAGGAGGGCTGTGGAGGACAGGTTGAGAGAGGTGATCCTCTACTCAGCTCTGGTGAGGCTGGAATACTGTTTCCAATTCTGGTACAAGAGGGATTTCGAACTTCTAGGGAGGGCCCAGTGTAGAGCCACAAAGATGATTAAGGGATGGATGGGTTTGTCTTATAAGGGAAGACTAAGTGAACCGGGCCTGTTTATCCTAGAGAAGAGGAGATTGAGAGGGAGATATTATCAACTTCTGCAAGTACCTGAGGGGACAATGTAAAGAAGATGTGGCCAAACTCTTCTCAGTGGTGGCCACTGATAGGACAAGGGGTAATGTGTATAAATTGAAGCACAGGAGGCTCCATTGCCATATGAGGAAGAATTTCTGTATGGTTCAGGTGACAGAGCAGAGGCCATGGAGTCTCCTTTTTTGGAGATATTGAAAACCTGCCTGGTTGCAATCCCGTGTAGTATGCTTTAGGTGACCCTGCTTGAGCAGGGGGTTGGACTAGATGATCTCTGGAGATGCCTTACAACCTCAACCATTCTGTGATATCACAAATCTTTTTTTTTTTTTTTTTTTTTTCAAATACAGTGCAGTCATACTTCTTATTTTATGTTTTCATTGTATACACACCACTGTAATAAGCATGGATATCATGTTTGAAATATAGATGTTATAATAATGATCATGATATCAGAGATAAATACATATGTTTTATTACAGGAATTAGTGACCCTTAAAATAAATGAGGAATAATGCACAGTAGGTATAAACATGCTTTAATGAGGGGAAAACAAACAAACAAACTCAAAAGGTCTTCTTTCCCTTTTTCCTAATTACCAACACTATTCAAGATATAAGGCCATGCAACAAACTTGTCAGGATGTAAAATGTTCACAGAAGTTCACAGAGAAGACATTTTCTATAACTTCATAATAGCTCTAGAGACAGTGGAGGTCTGTAATATTTTGCATAATAAACAAAGGATAAAAACATGATAAATTAATAGACAAAGATATTGAAGTGTGCTTTATTATCATTAACAAGAACCTTCCTGCATTGATTAGTCTATAATAAGAAGAGATTTGTTGCCTTTTCATTCAAATATCCAATAAAGTCAACTATCAGATAAAATTATATGCAACACCAGAAGATTATTTTCACTCTGTCTCTGTGTATTCATTCTAGAAATGTCCATTTGTAAATTGATTTTGAACTTTGGTATGCTGACTGGGTAATTTAGTAGAATAAGCCTACTTCAGAACAAATTCATAGCCTTCCCCAAATTACATTGCAAATTCAACTTAGACTAGTGACCAAGTCTGTCTGTACTGAATGAATGGAGTTAGCTGTATGAGAGTTAATCAAAAAACTACTCATAGGGAGTATTTTGTAAAAATTGGTGCAGAAAATTCATTCCATGTTCTAGTTACTTATTTAAGTACCAAAAATTTTCTATAAATATAAATGCTAGATGAATGAGCTGTCTTTCCCTTGCTTAACTGTATTGTCTGTTTTGTCTTTCTTCTACAAAATTATCACATCAAAACATATAGGATTTGGTTGACTAAAGTTAAACAATATATGCATTTTAATTAATAACTTTTTTTTTTTTTAAATCATTTAACAAAAATTCTGAACTGATTGGAAAACACATTTTTGAGATCCAGAAATTAATCCATGATAATAGAAGCTCTAAATGAATGTATTCTTAAAGCCATTTAAAATATTTTTAGGATATATCTGAATAAACAGTGACTAATGTTAACTGATAAGGAAGATGAGGAACCAAAAAAAGAAAAAAAAAATTATTTGCTCTCAACCATATTAAATACATTATGCAGGTTACTCTGAAACTTCAGAGTTTAGTGTCTGAGTAATCAGAGTGAAATATTTAGTCTAAGACTCTAGTTCCTTAAACATAAATTCTTACAAAAGAAATTACATACATGATTTATAGATTTCCAATGCTCGCATTCATCGGATGAGTGAAGGTGTGGACCTTAGCCCTGTGGTGGAGGACCAGAGGGCTCTCTTCACTTTCTGTGTTACATTACACAAAACAGTCTCTTGTTTTCATTACACTAGTGCTTAGTCCAGGAAAGCAACATAGCACACAATCCTTCAATCTCTGTTCTCATCCTTGTAACTAAGAGCTAAAGCTCTGCCTTTTATTAAATAGATCAATAATCCATCTACAATTGTTAGTCTTATTAGTAATCCTTCAATTATACACAAACAATATCTAACCTAGCACATTGACAGCATACACATCAGGTATTTACTCATTCATCTTTCCAAATTTTTATTTGACTACGATTAGTCTCAGGCAGACCATGCTTTTCTGCTGGGATATTTGACTCTGGCAAGCTTCAAGGCTTTTGGCAAGTGTCAAGGGAAGGGCATGCAGTGGTGGAAAGCAGTTTGATCTGAATCAAAGTCATCTTTCTTTCTCCTTTAAAAACCTTGGCAAGCAGCCCGTGACTGACTATGACAAGTATATTGCAGCTGGGAGAAACTGCAGCAGGCTGTACATCAAAAAAGTGCACAGGGCTGAAAGGGACCAGTGAGTGGGATAGAGTACTCTAGCTGAAGGAGGAGGTACCTGTTCCAGCAACATCAGAGCATTCTCTTGAAAATTTAGGAAGATTTCAAGTTAAAGAGCCTGCCAATTGACATCCAGAGCAGTGTTTTGGACTGTGAAGTTGGCTCGCCAGTGTCTGGGTGATCTCCAGTCCTTCTGGGAAGTGAAATCCTGGATCATGTTTGGAGTATCTCTTGGTCAAACTGGATTAAAATATTCCACTCAATGGAGTGTTATGGCTAGATCTAGGCTAAACCTATATGGTTTGGGCTGGAAGATTTCCCTTTCCTAGAACGTCATTCAGGTTGGTTCTCAGATGGTTCCTTAGGAGACTGGCCCCAGAAAAGCACTATCCTGCCTTTGCAGATCCACTTTCCTGAGCCAGTTGAAAACCCAGTAACCCCCTTCTCTTCTGCTGTTTGAAAAATCATCCTTTTTCTCATTATCCTACAACCACCCTAGCCTCTGACTGCATATGCACCAGGCCCCTGGTGGGTTCAGTGACCCTGTACTGGGCTGTTTATATATGCAATAACCCCCATGCACCCAGGCCCTTCCCTCCCTTCTCCCCAGGGACCACGTTCAGAAGAGACCCTCCCTAAGCAGTCTCCATGACTGGGGGCTGAGCTCAGGACGGTGAAGGAGGGCTCGAAGAACTCTTGAAAGTGAACAGGTCTTGTATTGGTTGCAAGTGAGAGACTAGAATGGCCAGCTGCGCTAACAAAGTACCTCTGCTTCCCACCTGTGGGAAAACCACTGTCACGTTGCCCTCCCATTCCCTGGCTGAAGGTTGTCCTCCTCAGGCTGCTCCTGGATGGTCTGTTCCCATTTCCTTTGTGGGTGCTTCTCCATGGGCTGGATGTCATCTTCCTCATGCCTCACCTTGGTGGTCTTCCCCACCTTTGTTGGTGGGCATCTGCCATGTCCTAGATGTTGTTCTACTCAGCTGACCCCTGGTGGTCTGCTCACATATTTTCAGTGGGTTTCCAGCCATTGTTTCCTCATCATCCATCTATGGACACCTTCTGAGGTAGGTGCCACCACAGGGTGGATGCCAGTGTAAACTGAGGTGACATCAGAGTAGGTGGCAGCTGACATCACAGGAAGCCCTTTTGTGGCAAAGGAGGAAGATACTGAGTACACCCAGCATCATTTTACTCCTCCTTACCACAGATCTAAGCAGTCTTCTCTGTTTCATCTCCCAATTCATCCATTTTACATGGCTCAACAAATATTCTACCTTGAGATGGTGCTGATTAGGAGAAACTGCTTAGAAAGAGTAGTTAGGAATTAGAAAGGGTTGTCCATGGAGCTGGTGGAGTCACCACCCCTGGGGGTGTTTAAGGAAAGGTTGGATGTGGTACTTAGGTACATGGTTTAGTGGGTGATGTTGGTTGTGGGGATGGTTGGACCAGATGATCTTGGAGGTCTTTTTCAACCTTAATGATTCTATGTTTCACTGGCTGGTCAGTTCTGACAGCTCTCTCCTTACCTCTGCTCTCAATAAGTTGTGAGTGGTGATCTCTCCACAGTGGATGTAGTGCTGCAGAAGTCAGTCCTGTACACTTCATTAGTTTCTATATGGGAGCCAAAGATGCTAATATACCCCCATGACCTACTTTTCCTGACTGAGTTTTTTAGTCATTCTGTTCAGTGACAGGTTTTGCAATATTAATATAGCATGAAGAATGTACAGTATCAAAAGTATTCTGGAGAGTTCCTCCTTGGGAAAGAAGCTAACAAAAATCACTAAGTAGTAAATGTCATGTTATTTGGGGTTCTCTGGTCATCGTATAGAAGAAGTTACAGAACACTGGTGCAAATCACTATCTACTATTTATTAGTATTTCACACAGAAGTTGGTGAATTTATTTACTCACAATGGCAGAAGAACCAAATAGCATGTTTGATAATGTGGTAATGATCATTCAAGCATTTTGCTAAAATACTACAAGATACAGTTTCAATACTCATAGATCCTTCTAAATCATTTCCAGATATTTCAATAAAGTTATGATCCTATTTTATTAAATACAAAACAAACAAACAAAAAACAACAACAAAACAGCTCATTAACATTTATAAAAGTATTTGATGATGCCTGTTTTTAATTTTTTTTCCTCAGTTTCTACTGCATAGAACTTGATCATGATTTCCAACTTGTAATTAATGTTATCATTAACATTGATCGTGCAGGTAATCTCAATCTGTTTGTAGCATTTTATGATCTGAAACTTTTTATGTTCTGAACTATTAAAGAAAGAAATTATTTTGCCTACTTTTACCATAGTAAGCAAAAGATTCCACAGTGAGTTTAAAATTGTGATATTGCACAGTGCTTCTAACATAAAACTGGAAGAATATTAGGAAGCATTGGCCTGGCTGATGAAAACTCAACATAAGGATTGAGTAGGAACAGAACAACAAAGCTAGAGTCAATCTTACAAGTAATTAAGTTCTTATCAATTTGATCTGATATTTTTTCTACTAATGCCTCTTTTTCATTTTGTTACATATTTTCTAATGTTCCTTCCAACTTCTCTCCCATTTGTAATTTTATTTTTTTTTTAATTTATTTATTTATTATTTTAAAATTGTTTGTCATTTTATTAAAAAAAATGATTCCATCATGTTAAATTATTTTTTTTTCTTTCTGAGGTATTCTTCTGCTTAATGTTTTTCTTTATATCTACTCTACTCATTTACTTTCTAAAATAGAAAACATTTTACTAAGACACATCATCAGTGTTAAACTTTCTCATCTCATCTTAAATTGCTGTTTATCACCTCATACCACTAGTCCATAATGTTCACAGTTCTCTCTTGAACTACAATTCTTTGGAATATAAATTAGAAATATATATATATATTCAAAAATACACAAAAAAACTCCTTCCCCCACACTTTTCTTTACAGAAAATCAGTTCCATCTAATAATAATAATAATAATAATAATAATAATAATAATAATAATAATAATAATAGTTCAAATAGGGACATTTTTTAGTGATGGGAATCAGTAGGTCACATTGATGGTTGGATTTGATGATCTGGAAAGTATTTTTCAATTTAGATGATTCTATGATTAATTCTATACAATTTCAGGATATGGAAAACAATTTCAGAGCTTTATTTTGCATGAATGGTTAACACCTCCCAGAAGTGTGCATAATCTACAATGTTCTAGATTAACTTAAAGTAGTAAGAAGGTATATGTGAAGGACAGAAGAAAGTTTTCAATTGCTCTCTAAAAAATTGAAATATTCAACACCAAATGATCAAGAATATGATCCATTTTGCTTTTCTTTTTCTAGGGTAGGGAATTGTTATTTATCTTAAATGCTGTTGATCCTCAAACCTCATTGGTTGATCCTCGTTACAATGTAATTACAGCCAATGTAATTACATTGTAATTACATTGTAATTACATTACAAAAGTAATTACATAAATTTAAGGTATATTTATTAGGGTAGGAACTGGAATCAAGGTTTCCATCTTTCTATGATGAATAACAAAGTTCTAGTCCAAATGCCATATTTTCTTTTTTCTAATCAAAATAACCCTGCATGGGTGAAACTCTGCTCCATATTTCAGAGGCCCTAATTCAGATGCTACATTTCATCTTGATTCTGTCCATGAAATCTGGAGAAAAATTCATTCTAAAGCATATGCCTGTATTTATTTCTACATTTTGTTCTACTGCCATTTTAGGCATTTCAGGATATAAGAATGAATATCTTACATGTATGTAATCAGTAGGTCATGTTGATTGTTGGATTTGATGATCTGGAACATCTGCACAGTGTTGTCTTTTATGATAGATGCAACTGCACATGGATTGAATTTACTTTTAGTAGCAGATAAAGGCTGTGCTAAGTCAGAAACTTCTGTTCATTATTTTACTACCTCACATTTTGTGCTTGTGTTTTCCTTATACACTGACACTACCTAGCATAACAAATCCTCAAATTATCTATCTACAAGAAGATATAATATCTTTAGCTCTCAAAATGATAAGTGATCAGCAAGTCTTTTGCCATTCAAATTCAAATTCAAAGATATCTCTGACAGTTCAAGAAAATGTGTTGTAAAAGTTTGATGGTCTTATTGAAAAGAAAAGAAAAAAAAAATAAGCAAACAAACAAACAAAATCAACAAACTTACTTATGGAACTTATTCACTTCTAGATATAAGTAAAGCAAAGACTGCCAAAATCAGCCTTTTAAAATAAAGGTGAGGTTGATTCTTAGCCCAATGCTCCATCGTAATAGGGAGACAGAAGAAAAAATGTTAAAATACATAACAGTTTTATTTAACATGTATATCAATAACTTTCACACTTACAAGTGTCTTCTAAAGTTACAATATTCAGAAGGAAAATTAAAAAAAAAAAAAAAAAAAGAAAGAGTGACACCTTTCTGGTGAAAACTAGATTGTTTTGGGGGGCAATATGTGATAAGATAGGACTTCTTAAACTTCTGTATGTTTCTTTTGAGTTATTTTATTTGACTGCAAACACTAGTGAGGTATGGATTAATACCATAAAACATTGCCTGTTTTGGGTTTGACTTCATCTGTGATAATGAGTGAAAAATAAAAATTAAAAAAGGGAAAAAAAAAAAAAAAGAAAAAAATAAAAAAAAATAAGGAAAGAAAAAGGAAAAAAAAATATATATATATAATCACCCTACTTTGGTCATAAATTTATTGGTCATTTTCCAATTTTGGCCATTCTTTATTCCAAGCAGGAATGAAGAATAGGAGAAAAAAAAAAAATAAATTAATTATCTCTCTCTCTCTATATATATGAAAATGTCAATGTATACAGTTCCAGGAAATAACATATTTTTCTTAACAGTACAATTCAAAAGCTTTTTTTCTGGAGTAGGGCAGTAAAAGAGGGAGAAAGGGTTCAGACTAAAGGAGATCCTTAGAGATCCTAAGTAAAGAGGACTGTATCAATAATTGGTTGCATCATACCTGCTTGAGCTGGTTTTAAGATTCTTTTTAAATTAGTAAGATTCTGGTGTTGTTGTTGTATTTTTTTTTTTTTTTTTTGGTTGATTGGTTGGTTGGTTGTTGTTTGGATTGGATCCAGAAATGCAAGTTCATTAAGAAAAAATAATTATGGACACAGCAAAGCTAGGGACAACTCTGTAAGGTTCATTACTGCTAAAAAAAAAGTAAGCTAGGTAGTTCACACTCTTACAGTAATGTAGTCTCTAACTAAAGTACAGCTGGTTGCATATGTTAATATGTGAGATGCATTCATTAGGTTTAAAGGAAAAATCTTTGACAAAGAAATCTTTGCCAAAAAATCTTTGCCAAACCTGATTTAACAAGCTTCAGACAATTATTTATTTTTTTCAATGAACTCTGAAGATGTAACTGTAGCATTTTTTTTTGTTATTTTAATGGAGTTTATTCAGCAAAGGTTCTGTTCATTATTGTTGCAGCTCAGTAAAGTCATTGATACATAAATGAACACTAGAGCGTAAGTTACATGAAAAAGGAGCCCCTTCCCTCCACCTCTCTACAGTAAAAGCAGTATATCACAGAAGATAAATCTTGTTGAAGCGTTATAATCATGAACAGTTAAACCTATACTGTTAAATTACTGTTAAATGTACATTTATTTACCTTATTATTTGGAATAAAATATATTGAACAATCACAGAACTTCCTGGGAAATAGATTGGTCTCTTCCCATGTACTGATTTTACTTTCCCTTTCTCTCTCTCCCTCTCTCTCTCTGGATCAGTCCATGGCAAATGGTAGGGCTGTGTTTCCACCCCTGGGGCAGCCGATTCCAGGCGTATTGGATGCCCCTCCAAGTGAAGGCAAACTGCGGCCTGCATGCTGCTGCCAAAGGGATGGAGAAAAATGCATTAGCAATTTCAATTGTGGCGTACCACTTGGCTGCCTTTGACTCTAGTTCATGCTGAAGTTCTAGCATGTCCGGCACTGCAGCACTCAGTGGTGGTGTGACTTCATTCAGCCCTCGATAGTCCACTGTTAGCCTCCACTCGCCATTAGACTTTCGTACTGGCCATATAGGACTATTAAAGGGTGAGCGAGTCTTGCTGATTACTCCCTGACTCTCCAGTCGGTGAACCAACTCATGGATGGGAATCAGGGAGTCTCGGTTGGTGCGATATTGCCGTCGGTGCACCATTGTAGTAGCAATTGGTACCTGTTGTTCTTCAACCTTCAGCAATCCTACAACAGAAGGGTCTTCTGAAAGGCCAGGCAGGGTAGACAGCTGCCTAATCTTCTCTGTGCTCAAAGTAGCTATGCCAAAAGCCCACTGGTATCCTTTTGGATCCTTGAAGTACCCTCTCTTGAGATAGTCTATGCCAAGGATACACGGAGCCTCTGGGCCAGTCACAATGGGATGCTTTTGCCACTCATTCCCAGTTAGACTCACTTCAGCTTCCAGTACAGATAGTTGTTGGGATCCCCCTGTCACTCCAGAGATACAGGTGAGTTCTGTCCCTTGGTAGCCTGATGGCATTAAGGTGCATTGTGCGCCAGTGTCCACTAAAGCTTTGTATTCTTGTGGTTCTGATGTGCCAGGCCATCGGATCCACACAGTCCAATAAATCTGGTTATCCCTCTCCTCTACCTGGCCAGAGGCAGGGCCCCTCTAGTCCTGGCTGGAGTGTCTGCCACTTAATTCTTGCAAATGAGAGGTAGAGGTCCCTTCATCATGGTCAAGAATAACATCAGCTCTTCTACTGCCTCTGGGGTACTGCCCAATAGAAACTGGAGCAGCATTTCTCTTAGGAGCCCCTCTTCTTGCTGCTGTATTTCCTTTCAGTTCACGTACCCGAGCAGCTAGGGTTGAAGTAGGTACACCATCCCATTTCCTCATATCTTCCCCATGGTCATGCAGATAAAACCACAAGGTGCCACGTGGTGTACGTCTTGGGTACTCTCTCTCTTGAGCAGGCGAATGCTGATTCTTAGTGGCTGAAGTATCACTCTGTCTAGATGAGGGGGAATATACTTTCTCCACGAGCTTGTCAAGTCCTTTAGACAGTTTCTCCACAGCTGAGACACAGGACTGTAGCGGAGCAGAGAGATTGTCTTCATATTGTTGAAGCTGGCAGGACACATCATACATTGTTGGTCCCATCCCCTCGTCCCAGCGAATTGCTGCCAGGGTACTGGCATGTGCTGATGGTGCACTCCGCACAAATTTACGCCACATGGATGTTGTGCACTGGACTTCATCGGGGTCTTGAGGTGTCTGGGCATTGTCCAAATCACTATAAATCATCTCCCGCACAGCTAATTCCCGCAGATGCTGGAGACCTTTATCCACAGTGGTCCACTTGCCTATGTGATATACAATATCTTCCTTATGGGGATATCTTTCTTTGATAGCTGCCAGGAGTCGTCTCCAGAGGCTGAGGGCCTGTGCTCCTCTCCCGATTACTTTGTCGATTACCCTTTCTCTAGAGAGGGATCCCAGCTGCTTGGCTTCATTGCCTTCTAATTGTATGCTATTGGCCCCAGCATCCCAGCATCGGAGCAGCCAAGTGAGGATGTGTTCACCTGGGCGTCGACCATAATCCTTTCGTATTTCTCGCATCTCACTCAGGGATATGGATCGAGTGATTTCTGATTCCTTTATGATTTCCGTCTCATCTTCCTGCTGTTTTTGTGATGGCTCTGCTTTAGAGGTGCCTGCCAATTCCCCTTCTCCCTACTTCTTAGGGGAGCCTTCTTCCCTTACTAAACGAGCTGACCTCCGTTTCCATTGTTTTGACTTGACTATGGGGGCAACTGATACCATAGTTGGCTGGTCCTCTGGGTCAGCCACAGCATGTGTTACTTGGTCATCAGATTCAGAGACTTCCTCCCTCTCTTCAAGTTGCTGGATGATGTTAAACAGTGTTTGATAGGAATAAGCCAGGACCCAGCACAATGCTGCAAGCTGTTGTTCTCCGGCATTATCAGGGTCAGGACATACAACTATCAAACATTCTACCAAGTTTTTAGGATTTAGCACTTGCTCAGGGGTGAAGTTCAAAACTATTGGAGGAGACACTCGTGACAGGTATCTGCTAATATCATCCCACACACCGTGCCACTCACCACGAGACTGTTTCGGGACAGATTCCCAAATAAGTTTTCTAAACAATCGACTAATCTTAGAGAGAAAATGAAACCTGTTATTCAGAATTAGAAATAACAATACATGGGTTACAGATGGATCTTCAAAATACTCCCAAACTGTTGTAATTAGCCCACTGTGAAAGAAGGGAAAGGTACCATTCCTGATATTATTAATAAACTGGTGTCCAGATGAGAAAAGGAAGGCAGTGTAGTTCTGAATATTCTCTGAAAGATAGTTTCCATGGGACCCAAATGATAACAGCGCAGAGCCTGAATTCCAGAGTAAAACCAAGGTCAGTGCTTGGCAGCACAACGAAATAAAAAAAAGTGAACACAGATTGTAGCACTTTGTCGGATCGGATATATAGGAGAAAGGAGAATATGACACGAATTGCATGACATATGAACAAAGCCATTATTATTAACAGGGCAAGGAACATGGTTACTAGCAAGCAAGTGTGTTAGTTGTATGCGTTTAATCAATTCTATTGTTATCTCAACCCTTCGTGCCCCACGTTGGGCGCCAAAAAGGACTGTGGTGGTTTTACCGTGCTGGGCAGCTAAACCCCACAACCGCTCTCTCACTCCCCCTCCTTTAGATGAGGAGGGGGAGAAGTAAAGCAAAGAACAACTCACGGGTTGAGATAAGGATAATTTAATTAAAGGGAAATAATTATAATAATTAAATAAAGACTACCATGAACTAAACAATTTAACTAAGGGGAAATAAAAGGGAAAGGGGAAAAAAGGGAGGAAAACAAACAAACAAAATAAATGAAAGCTATATGGAAGTGCAGAGGAAAGAAATTACTCTCTACTTCCCACAAATGAGCGATGATTGACCACGTCCTTGAAGCAAGGCCTCAACGCACGCAGCCAGTGTTCGAGAGGAGGACTGACGTCTTCTCAACGAGAGCCCACCCCTCCCCTCTTCTTCCTGTTTCCACCTTTTATTGCTGAGTGTGACACCACATGGTATGGAATATCCCTTTGATTGGTTTAGGTCAGCTGCCCTAGTGATGTTTCTCTCCTCACTTTTTTGCCCACCCCCTAGGAGGGTTAGAGAAAGGCCCAATGCTGTGCCACTGCTGCTCAGCAGTAGACACAACAGTGGTGTGATAACACTGCTGTTCCAGCTACAAGTACAGAGTACGGCACTGTATGGGTTGCTGCCGGGAAAGTTAACATTCCAGCCAGACCCAGTACAACCACACAGCCATTCGATCACCCTTCCCCCTCCCTTTCTGGGATGGGGCAGAGAAATGGGGAAGTGAAGCCCGTGAGTTGAGATAAAGAAAGTTTAATAAGACAGGAAAATAATAATAACAATAATAATGATAGCAATAATAATAACAAGGGGCCCCTCAGCCTCCTCTTCTCCAGGCTGAACAAACACAGCTTCCTCAGCCGCTCCTTGAAGGACTTGTTCTCCAAACCACTTACCAGCTTTTTTGCCCTTCCCTGGACTCTCTCAAACACCTCCATGTAGTGAGGGGCCCAAACCTGAACACAGTACTCGAGGTGCGGCCTCACCAGAGCCGAGTACAGGGGGACAATCACTTCCCTAGACCTGCTGGCCACACTGCTTCTGATACAAGCCAGGATGCTGTTGGCCTTCTTGGCCACCTGAGCACACTGCTGGCTCATATTCAGCTGACTATCCACCAATACTCCCAGGTCCTTCTCCACCAGGCAGCTCTCCAACCACTTATCTCCCAGTCTGTAGCTCTGCTTGGGGTTGCTGTGCCCCAGGTTCAGGAGCTGGCACTTGGCCTTGTTGAACTTCATGCAGTTGACCTCAGACCATCAGTCCAGCCTATCCACATCCTCCTACAGAGCCTTCCTGCCCTCGAGAAGATCGACACACGCACCTAATTTGCTGTCATCTGCAAACCTACCGAGGGTGCACTCAATCCCCTCATCCAGATCATCGATGAAGATATTAAAGAGGACTGGCCCCAGTACTGAGCCTTGGGTGACGCCACTAGTGACTGGCCTCCAACTGGACTTGACTCCATTCACCACGACTCTTTGGGCCCGGCTATCCAGCCAGTTTTTAACCCAACAAAGAATACGCCATTCCAAGCCATGAGCAGCCAGTTTCTTGAGGAGAATGCTGTGGGAAACAGTGTCAAAAACCTTCCTGAAGTCAAGGTAGACCACATCCACAGCCTTTCCCTCATCCACCCAGCGTGTCACTTTGTCATAGAAGGAGATCAGGTTTGTCAGGCAGGACCTGCCTTTCATAAACCCACATTGACCAGGCCTGATCGCCTGGTTGCCTTGCAAGATAATCTGCTCCGTGAGCTTTCCAGGCACTGAGGTCAAACTCACACTTCTATAGTTCCCTGGGTCTACCCTTCGGCCCTTCTTGTAGATGGGCATCACGTTTGCTAGCCGCCAGTCGACTGGGACCTCCCCCAATAGCCCAAATACTGTTGATAAATAACAGAAAGCAGCATGGCCAGCTCCTCCGCCAGTTCTCTCAGTACCCTCAGGTGGATCCCATCCGGCCCCATTGACTTGTGTACATCCAAGTGCTGTAGCAGGTCGACAAACATTTCCTCATGGATAGCGAGGGTCACATTGTGCTCCCCATCCCCTTCCACCAGCTCAGGGTTCTGGATATCCAGAGAACAACTGGTTTTGCCAGTAAAGACTGAGGCAAAGAAAGCATTAAGCACCTCAGCCTTTTCGTCATGTCTCGTAACTAAGTTCCCCCCGGCATCCAGTAAATGATGGAGATTCTCCTTAGTCCTCCTTTTTGTGTTGATATATTTATAAGTACATTTTCTGTTATCTTTAACAGCAGTAGCCAGATTGAGCTCCAGATGAGCTTTGGCCTTTCTAATTTTGTCCCTGCAGAGCCTTGCAACATCCTTATAGTCCTCCCGAGTGCTCTGCCCTCTTTTCCAAAGATTATAAACCCTCTTCTTTCTCCTAAGCTCAAGGCACCACTCTCTGTTGAGCCAGGCTGGTCTTATTCCACACCGGCTCATCTTTGGGCACGTGGAGACAGACCACTCCTGAGCCATTAAGATTTCCTTCTTGAAGAGCGCCCAGCCTTCCTGGACTCCTCTGCCCTTCACAACCACCTCCCAAGAGACTCTGCCAACCAGTGTCCTGAACAGCTCAAAGTCAACCCTCTGGAAGTCCAAGACTGTGGTTTTACTGATCCCCCTCCTGACTTCACCAAGAATAGAGAACTCTACCATTTCATGGTCACTCTGCCCAAGACAGCTCCCGACCACCACATCTCCCACCAGTCCTTCTCTGTTTGTGAAGAGAAGGTCTAGCGGGGCACCTCCCCTGGTAGGCTCACTAACCAGCTGTGCCAGGAAGCTATCTTCCACGCTCTCCAGAAACCTCATAGATGGCTTTCTCTGGGCTGCGTTGTGCTTCCAGGATATGTCTGGGAAGTTGAAGTCCCCCACGAGAACAAGCGCTGACGATTTCGCAACTTCTGCCAGCTGTCTGTAGAACTCCTCATCAGTCTCCTCATCCTGGTTCAGCGGTCTATAACAGACTCCCACCAGGATGCTTGCCTTGTTGGCCTTCCCGCTGATCCTAACCCATAGGGACTCAACTTTATCATTCCCAGCCTCAGGTTCCACGACATCAAAACACTCTCTCTGATATCGAGAGCCACACCACCACCCCTTCTGTGCTGCCTGTCCCTTCTGAAGAGCCTATAGCCAGACATTGCAGCACTCCAGTCAGGAGAGTGGTCCCACCATGTTTCCGTGATGGCAACCAAGTCAGAGCCTGCCTGCCGCACGATGGCTTCCAGCTCCTCTTGTTTGTTACCCATGCTGTGTGCATTAGTGTAGATGAACTTCAGTTGGGCCATTGCCTTCTCTCCCAGCCTTGCCATTGTTCCCCCTGGCACAGCTCTAACAAGCCTTGTTTCAGCCCCATCCCCCTTCTTACCTAATTTAAAGGCCTCTCAATGAGCCCTGCCAGCTCCTGGGCTAAGATCCGTTTTCCCCTTAGAGATAGGGGCCCGTCTACGGTCATCAGGTCAGGTGCCCAGTAAAGCTCCTCATTGTCAAAAAAACCCACAAAATTTCTGTGTTAGCACCAGCCTCTGAGCCACATGTTTATCAGGTGGGCTTTCCGTGTCCTCTTTGTACCCCTCCCTGCCACCATAGAGATAAAGGAAAACACCACCTGTACTCCCGCTCCATCCACTACCCGTCCCAGTCCCCTAAATTCCCATTTGATAGTCTTCAGGCTTCTCTCTTCAGTGTCATCACTTCTCTCTTCAGTGTCATCACTGCCATCAAAAGAGGATAGTAATCAGAGGGGTGAACCAGGTTGGGAAGCTTCCTGGCAATGTCCCTGTCCCTGACCCTGGAGGGAGCAGACTTCCCTGTGGGTAGGGTCACAATGACAAATAGGTCCCTCTGTTCCCCTGAGAAGGGAGTCACCTACAATGATTACCCTTCTATCTTTTTTGGTGGTGGCAGTCTTGAGGCATGGAGTTGACTTTCTCGCCCTAGGCATCCTCCTGGGTACACTTTCTACCTCAACCTCACCCACCGGTCTCTCAAGCTCCAGGGCCTCAAATCTGTTATGTAAGGGCACCTGGGAAGGTGGGGCCAGTAGGGCCAGTGGGGGGGGGGGGGGAGGGGCGTTGCTTGTGAGGTCGAGCAGGGACCTGTCTCCATTCCTCCTCAGCTCCCAGGTCCCCTCTCTCTGTCCAGCTGTGACAGGGCAGGTGGTCCACACCCTTTTGTGTTGTCTCACCCCAGTACCTCTCCTTCAGGCCTGGCAGGGAGTTGCTCCACCAGTCTATCTCCCGCTCACACTCCCTGATGGCCCTCAACCTCTCCACCTCCTTCCTGAGCTCTGGCACCAGGCTGACCAGGTCATCCACTTGCTTGTACCTTTCCTTCCCCTTCCCCTTCCCCTTCCCCTTCCCCTTCCCCTTCCCCTTCCCCTTCCCCTTCCCCTTCCCCTTCCCCTTCCCCTTCCCCTTTCCTCTTTTCCTTTTCCTTTCCCTTATTTCTTTTCTTTTCCCTCCCTTCTTTTCCTTTTCCTTTCCCTTCTTTCTTTTCCTTTTCCTTTTCCTTTTCCTTTTCCTTTTCCTTTTCCTTTTCCTTTTCCTTTTCCTTTTCCTTTTCCTTTTCCTTTTCCTTTTCCTTTTCCTCTTCCTCTTCCTCTACCCCTTCCCCTTCCCCTTCCCCTTCCCCTTTCCCTTTCCCTTCCTCTTTTTCTTCTTTTTTTTTTTTCTTTTTATTTTCTGTTTCATTTGGTTTTGTTCAACTTCAAAATTCTTTATCCACAACCAGTATATTGAACTTTCAAAACTGATGAGGGTAGTGAGATTCTTATATTAACTTAATACACATACATGCTTGTATGTTTAAATAGAATATGTATATAATTGCAGAATTTTAAAATTCTTAGTCTGACCTTAGCAGCAAGCCAGAATATCCTAGAGATTTACAGAATCATAAACTTTAACACTTAATTAATTCAATTATTTTATTAATTCAATAAAATAATTGTGTTAATTATAAAGTTTTGCTTTATTTATTTATAGTCTTATTACAAAAATTGTATAGTAGAAATTCTCACACACCTATGTAGTGTGTGCATGGTTGCATCTCTTGAATTTATTGTTTACAATAACACTAAGCTTCTTGACATATGCATGTGTTATAAAGAAATAATATTTCTGAATTATTTGTTAAAATAATGCAACTTCACTTTAATTTGTTTAATATTTAACCTCCTTTACCATGTTAATGTCATGATTATAAAATACTTTTTTTTTTTCAGATAGTCTCAGCATCTCATCATGCAAATGAGTCATTACAAAAATGTAGACCATATGGTTAAAAAGAACTTTATTAATATAATAGGAATTCTGCATGCATATACAAAATAAAATAAAATAAAATAAAATAAAATAAAATAAATTGGTTTTCTTAACATAAAATAAGATTTGTCTGCCAGGCTAAAAGCTGGTTGAAAATTGAATTACATTTAAAAAACATAATTATTTAATGAATAACTACAAATTCTCAAGGGTTTAATAGGCAGGCACAAATCCAAATCCACAAATAGATTCAGTAGTAGGATACAGGCAAATAAATCCAAATTAGTGGAAGAAAATTACTTATCAGTAGAAAAATAGTGGTAATTTGTTTTCTAAAATACATTTGAAAAGAGATAAAATCTTTGGAGATATTATGATTAGCCTCAATTTTACCTTGAATATCATATCTTGTAAAACAGATATTTCTTTCCATATATATATATATATATATATAATTATTTGAGATTCATTATGTGAAGAGGAAACTAGAAGCCCATGAAAACATATAACCAGATGTGAGAGAAAGGCTGAGTAATCACTCCAATCAGATTTTATTTGCTTTGAACGTAATATTAATAATACTATATGCCCTGCAGACTCATTTTCAGTAGTATTCTGAAGTAGCTTCTTCCTTTTGAGAACACCCCTATTTACTTTCCTTTTGCATTTGTTCATTTGAAACCTGTAGAAGTTTCATTGCTCTTTCATTGGAACAAAAGCTATATAGGTCCCCATGAATAAGCAGAAATGTAGTTTGTCTATTGGTTTCTGAAATTTTCCATGGTATGCCATACTGAATCATCTGTTTATATTTTTAACGACTTTTCTTCTGTTTTACAGAAAAAATCCTGTCAAAACAAGGTGGTGTTTTTTTTTTTTTTTTTTTTTTTTTTTTATGTTTTAGCTTCTCTGCACAGTCTTCCTACAGGCCATATTTCTTTTGATAAAATGATCCAGGGAATAGGGTACAAGAAACCAGGCTTCACAAGTATAGTTACAGGAACTGCTGCCTGATTATTTGTATCAATTTTCAGCATTTTTTTAACTTCACTATTAGCCTGGATCTGTTGCATTAATGTTTTTATAATAATTACACTTACACTGATGTTCCATTTTAATGTTACATACATTACTTTTCTCTCTCATTTGAAGCATAGTATGACATTATTTATTTCAGTACCATTCAAGTTCAAGATAATCCAATAGGACATAGTTTCTGTCTTACCAAAAAAATATTGGCTTCTATTTTAAGTGGATCAGAATGTTGACATATCATTCAGTTATCATATAACTGAAAGTATTAGAAAAAAAAATGAGGAAAATAAAGATTTATGGCTGAAAAAGTGATCCTATAAAATGGTTGGTTATGCAGTAAGATCATTTCCCCACTTATGGGGGAGCACAGAGACACAGGGGAGATGGGGGAACCGCAATAACTCAATTAGAGAAAGAAGCACTTGCCCTGACCCAGGGGACAACTGAGATGCATACATGTGTATTTCTCTGTATGTTTGTATGTCTGTGCATGAGAAAAAAAGAGAGAGTGAAGACCTCAGACCAGCTATTGGACAGACTGTGTGTCTAATCCCAGTTACTAGAGGGTTGATGCATGTGTGCAACAGGGTTTTTACCAGCAGCCAGTGGGGCAGCAGCCTTGGGGGTTTGCATGTGCAGGTTCCAGCAACTGGTGAGACTGGACAGTTACTGGGATGATTCTGAGTTCAGCTGCTGGAGGGATCCACATTGCCCAGAGGTGTGTTTGTATATCAGATCTAACTGATCTTTATCTTGATCAGACACAGAGGGAAGTAGAATGAAGCCATTGCTGCTATGTTCATGTGGGTGCACTGTGTGTTTATCTGTGATTGGCATGGCTTCCTGTGTGTATTTGATGTCTTTGATGTCTATTTCTGTGTGTGCCCATGGGGAATATACACTCAGCCTCACTACTTGTTAGAAGTGGAGATGTGGAGCTGAAGCAGTCTCTTCTCTATTGGGCTACTGGATTTAACAGCTAATGTAAGGTGACAAATCATAGAATCATAGAATTAAATCATAGAAATTGTAGAATATTAATTTGCATATTTGATTTTATGTGGTGTTGTGAAAGTTTTATTTGTAATTCTAGACATTTTTTTCTTAAATTCTAGACTTTTCCTTAAAGTTATATTGAAGTCTTAAATAATTATTAATATAGTTATTTTATAATTGCAATTTATTTTATAAATCCAGAGATACTTGTTTTTAAGGAGTAACCAAAATGGAACGGACAGAAGGACAGCAGAGTGTACTGAATTCATAACAAAAAAAAATCCAGAGCAAAATGTACAGTCATCAGTGTTGTAATATTTCAACAATGGCAAAAAGAAATGATTCAGTGGTTTAAAACAGATTCTGTTGAAATCATGATTTTTCCATTTGGATGTCTTTTTGTTTTGGTTCCTCGATATAGTGACAAAAATATCAGTGTTTAAGAATATTCTGTGCAATTATTTTTAAACAATCTTATTCACAAGAATGCTCTGGGTATATAATGAACATGCCTACACGATTAAATAATAGAAGGTTGGAAAACATGTTTGAATGCTAGACTCTTTATCATGCATACATGTAATTGTTAGCTCATTCCATGCCTCTGTCCTGGACTATTCAAATAACTGTTTTTCTAAGATAATATCTAGGTGTGTTTCTGAAAGGTAGTATGGATGCAATTTCGTATGTAATTCTCTGTCTGTCCCAGGCACATTTGCATCCTCAAATGTCCTCTTTTATACATTCAAGTCACACTCTATCCTGCTGGTCTGTAACTTTAATTTTCTGGTATAAAAAGCAGCCCTCCAGTGTACTGAATTTTCTTCCCACTAATCTAGACATTTTGGACTGAGAGCAGAAAAACACAACTCATGAAAAATTACATATGTCTTAGGTGTACATCTTTAGGTTTTAGGGATATTATATGGATGGTAACAAAGAGTCAAGGCCAAGTGTTGGCATAATAAGACTGCTTTTTGATGGCTAACCTGATGTCAGTCTATAAGGGCTGCTCTGCTTTGTGTGTCACTGTAGTGGGTTTACATGGCAAGGTTTTGGTAGCAGGGAGCCATAGGGGTGGTTTCTGTGAGAAAGATCTAGAAGCTGCCCCATGTTTGGGAAGGGCCCCATTGTTTTCCAGAGCTGAGCCAATAAGCGATGTTGTTTTGTGCCTCTGTGAGAGCATATTTAAGACAGGGAAAAAAACGCTGAGCCACACAGCAGCCGGGAGAGTTAAGGGAGTGAGAGAACAGCCTTGCAGGTGCCAAGGTCAGTGTAGAGGGAGGGGGAGAGGTGCTCCAGGCGCCAGAGCAGAAGTCCTCTGCGGCCTGTGATGAGGACCATGGTGAAGAAGGATGTCCCCCTGCAGCCCATGGAGTACCATGGTGGAGCAGGGTTCCATGCTGCAGCCCGTGGAGGAGACCACGGTGGAGCAGGTGACCCTGCACCGACGGAGGCTGCCGCCTGTGGAAGACCCCTGCTGGAGCAGATTCCGGGCCGGACCTGTAGCCCGTGGAGAGGAGACCACGGTGGAGCAGGTGACCTGGCAGAAGCTGCTGCCCATAGGGGAGCCAGGTTGGAGCAGTTTTCTCCTGAGGGATGGACCCCATGGTACAGACCCATATCTGGAGCAGTTCTGGAAGAGCTGCTGCCTGTGGGAAGCCCACGCCGGATCAGTTCATCAAGGACTGCATCCTGTGGGTGGGACCCCACAGCACAGGGGACGAGAGTGACCGAGAAGGAGCGGCAGAGAAGCAGTGCTGTAGACTGACCATAACCCCCATTCCCCCGTTCCCCTGCGCCGCTCGGGGGGAGGAGGTGGAAGAGGGTGGATGGGGGGGAGGAAGGTGCTTTTGGTTTCTTTCCTTTGTTTCTCACTTCTCTAGCTTGTTAGTAATAGGCAATACATCTTACTATCTCCCTATGCCGAGTCTGTTTTGCCCGTTACAATAATTACTGTGTGATCTTCTTGTCCTTATCTCAACCTTTGAGCCTTTTTATCATATTTTCTCCCCTTTCCTCTTTGAGGAGGGGGAGTGAGAGAGCGGCTGTGGTGGAGTTTGGCTGCCCACTCGAGAGGAACCACGACACTGATACAACAAAAACTATTTTTAAAACTCATATCATTATTTGCTATGGATTTCACTTCCAAGCCCAATCCTACTTCCTCTAATAAATTCAGCCTCTCAAATTCAGAACTGTTTTTAGACTCTTAAAAATATTTCAGGACTTTAACTAGTGATATGTATTCCATTTTTAAGTTGGATACAGGACACTGTTTTTCTTTATTCCCTGGTGTTTTCTCTGTTGCATTTCTTCATGCGTTCATTGTTTTTCTAACATTTCAGCATATTCTGTGCCATTCACCATCCTCTTCTCAGATACAGTAAATTCTTCTCAAGGTAAAATTCACTAAAATTTCATAGTCCAGAAATAATGAATGAAAGTATACATGGAAAATGTCATGTTGTCTAGCTGTCAACAACAAAATTTCTTATTTTTTATTGTCTATCATCTCCACAAAAGACCTGGCCTTTCCCATAGGAATCTAGCCTCTGCTCTCAACATACATTTGGCAACTACAATCTTCTAGTTATCATGACATATTAACACATATTATATATAGTCCTTTCCAACACAACACAATTCATTTAAATGCAACTCCTGCTATCCTTATAAGACCAAATATATATTATATATATAGTTTTAGTTATTTTATCTGTCACATCTCTTATAAATAGAAGAGGCAAATATTAAAACTCATAGCATCTCACCTAGTTAGGTTATGAACAAAAAGCACACAAGGCTGCTCACCAAGTCTTCAAACAGGTAATTTTCTGAGTGTTGAAACTAATGATGAGTCCTCTTTGTATGCACTGAATGTAAGCATTGAATCTGGAAGTACATTTCTACATAAGACTGCATATGACTGCAGGATTATCCTTGCACGCTTCTAAGTAAATGGACCTCCTCTTCATTTGCTTATAATGATAAGACAAGGGGGAATAGTTATAAACTAAACCAGAGGAGATTTACATGTAGAATAGAGGTTAGGAGGAAATTCTTCACTCAGAAGGTTGTGAGGCACTGGAATAAGCTGCCAAGAGAATCACAGAATCATAGAATTGTCTAGGTTGGAAGAGACCTCAAAATCATTGAGTCCAACTTCTGACCTAACACTAACAAGTCCTCCACTAAACCATATTGCTAAGTTCAACATCTAAACGTCTTGTAAAGACCTCCAGGGATGGTGACTCCACCACTTCCCTGGGCAGCTCATTCCAATGTTTCACAACCCTTTCAGTAAATAAGTTCTTCCTAATATCCAACCTAAAACACCGCTGGTGCAACTTTACACCACTCCCCCTCATCCTGTCACGAGGCATGTGGGAGAATAGACCAACCCCTACCTCACTACAGCCTCCTTTAATGTACTTATAAAGAGTGATAAGGTCACCCCTGAGCCTCCTAGTGAAGAAGTTGTGGATGCCCCATCCCTGGAGGTGTTCAAAACCAGGCTGGTAGAGACCCTGTGCAACTTGATCTAGTAGATGACATTCCTGCCCATGGCAGAGGGGTTGGAACTAGATGATGTTTAAGGTCTCTTCCAATCCAAGCCATTATTTGGTTCTGTGACTCCTTTCACATGGAAATAAACTGAAACTAGCCTGTGTAATCTTTCTTCCTTTCTTGCAGGCCAAGATTCAAAAGACAAATTCTGTCTAACTGTTAAGTTCTCTAATTATTTTCTCTCCTACTCTGTCCTACTCATTCCTGATGTAATGAATCCATCTTTAAGAAGGTAATAAAAAATCATGTATTAAGAAGAAATTGTAATGAAATTGTTATTCAGAAACCATATCCTTAAAATTATTTGATAAGAACTTGAAATTAAACTTAGAAAGAGTAATGTAGTAATGCAGTGCATCAAATAAAGTTCTCATAAAGATCTTATCTGTCATATTAGTCTGAAGAGTATCTTATTCAGTGTAAGTATCAATACTATGTAGCATGAAATCATATGTATCTTTACAAATAATTATTTTATTAAACCATAGGAGCTATACCTACTCTGATGATGGCAGGATGTAAAACTGCATTGCTGACCAACTCTAATCATCTTTATCAAAATATTCTGAATGAACACTTATTAGAAATGAATATAAAACAGTCCTGTAAGCTTAATTTTTTATCCAGAAATATACTGATAATATTTCCACATGATGTTCCACAAGATGGATACTGTCAATATAAAAATGACATGATAATCAAACTGGTTGTAAATACTATTGTCCTATCCTTTCATAATGCTTCAAAACACAACATGAGAAATTTCTCACTACCTCCCACCTCTCAAGGCTCTTTAAAGGTTGATTAATATGCTACTTGTGGCAGAAACAAGAACACATAAATCTTTTTCACTGAAGAATCTATGGGCTATAATAAATATTGTCAATAAATCTGCCAAATCCTCATCACGGTCAGGCAGATTTATAATACACTTTACCACTCATTCATTATACGTCTATTGTAATAATTATTAATAAATTAATATGATCTGTTATTTTGTCACCAGTCCATACCCTTGATACCATTTGTCACCAGCATATCAATAAATGCACACACAAAAATGCAAAAGATGGACTTACTTGATATAAGCAATCGTAGGCACCCTAGTCTCAAAACAAACAAAGAAACAACAAAACAGTATGTGCTGTTGTTTAGTTCCAGCAGGAAGCTAAGTACCACAAAGCACTCACTTACTCTCCCCAGGTGGGATAGGGGAGAGAATCAGAAAAGTAAAAGTGCAAGAACTTAAGGGTTGAGTTAAAGACAAAAGCCACTAGCATAAGCAAAGCAAAAACAGGGATTCATTTGCTACTTCCCATTGGCAGGCAGGTGTTCAGCCACTTCCAAGAAAGCAGGGCTCATCATATCACAGAATCACAGAATTGTCTAGGTTGGAAGAGACCTCAAGATCATCGAGTCCAACCTCTGACTTAATATGAATCAGTCCTCCACTAAACCATATTGCTATGTTCAACATCTAAACGTCTTTTAAAGACCTCCAGGAATGGTGACTCCACCACTTCCCTGGGCAGCTCATTCCAATGTTTCACAACCCTTTCAGTAAATAAGTTCTTCCTAATATCCAACCTAAAACACCGCTGGTGCAACTTTACACCACTCCCCCTCATCCTGTCACGAGGCATGTGGGAGAATAGACCAATCCCCACCTCACTACAGCCTCCTTTAATGTACTTATAAAGAGTGATAAGGTCGCCCATGAGCCTCCTTTTCTCCAAGCCCCACACCAGCTTCATTGCCCTTCTCTGGACTCACTCGAGAACCTCAATGTCATTCTTGTAGTGAGGAGCCCAAAACTGAAGGTGCGGCCTCACCAGAGCCGAGTACAGGGGGACAATCACTTCCCTAGACCTGCTGGCCACACTGCTTCTGATACAAGCCAGGATGCTGTTGGCCTTCTTGGCCACCTGAGCACACTGCTGGCTCATATTCAGCTGACTATCCACCAATACTCCCAGGTCCTTCTCCACCAGGCAGCTCTCCAACCACTTATCTCCCAGTCTGTAGCTCTGCTTGGGGTTGCTGTGCCCCAGGTTCAGGAGCTGGCACTTGGCCTTGTTAAACTTCATGCAGTTGACCTCAGCCCATCAGTCCAGCCTATCCACATCCTCCTGCAGAGCCTTCCTGCCCTCGAGAAGATCGACACACGCACCTAATTTGCTGTCATCTGCAAACCTACCGAGGGTGCACTCAATCCCCTCATCCAGATCATCGATGAAGATATTAAAGAGGACTGGCCCCAGTACTGAGCCTTGGGTGACGCCACTAGTGACTGGCCTCCAACTGGACTTGACTCCATTCACCACGACTCTTTGGGCCCGGCTATCCAGCCAGTTTTTAACCCAACAAAGAATACGCCATTCCAAGCCATGAGCAGCCAGTTTCTTGAGGAGAATGCTGTGGGAAACAGTGTCAAAAGCCTTCCTGAAGTCAAGGTAGACAACATCCACAGCCTTTCCCTCATCCACCCAGCGTGTCACTTTGTCATAGAAGGAGATCAGGTTTGTCAGGCAGGACCTGCCTTTCATAAACCCACATTGACCAGGCCTGATCGCCTGGTTGTCCTGTAAGTGCTGCGTGATGACACTCAAGATAATCTGCTCCGTGAGCTTTCCAGGCACTGAGGTCAAACTCACAGGCCTATAGTTCCCTGGGTCTACCCTCCAGCCATTTTTGTAGATGGGTATCATGTTTGCTGGCACATGCGACTTCCCCTGATAGCCAGGACTGTTAAGAAAGGATATAAAGTGGCTTGGCCAACCCTTCTGCTAGTTCTCTCAGTATACTCAGTTGGATTCCATTTGACTTGCATACATCTAAGTGCTGTTTCTCACACTTTTCTTTTACTATTATTGTTATTTTTCACTACTTTCTCTCACAATTACTGTGCAAGGTTATTTCCCATGTCTTAAACATATTTTAAAAGTGGTGCTACCAGCTAGGTTGCTGGACTCAGCTTTACCCTGAAGTGTGTGCATTGGACCCTGACATGGGGCAGCTCCTGGACTCTTCTCAAAGAATTTACCACTTCAATCCCTTCCATTCAGCCTACTATCAAAATCTTACCGCCTATACCTAATACATTGAGATAAATTTTTTTTTGGTATTTGTACCTTTTCATGAATTAAACATGAATAATCTTTGTAGCAGCATGTATTAACTAGAAATAAATTTTAAACAGGTGGTCCCATGCTAAGTTTTTCACTCAGTTGCTAAACCTTGTAAGCATCACTAAGATTATATTTTAGACTGAATGTGCACATATAATCCTGATCCCCGTTACTCAATGGGAGGGTCTCTCCAGAATGTCTTAATTACCCTGTTCTCTATGCAGCAGATAATCAAGTGTACCTTGCCATCTCAAATCTTGTTAAGTCTCAGTCTTATTTACAATTAAGCTATGTTAGATCACTAAGTTTTATCAATAAATATATTGCTGCTTTTTTCTTTTATGAGATAAATATATAATTTCATCCACAACACTCTGTATAGATTACTTGTGAAATAATTAAGAAAATAATCTCCAGATACCATGAAAGTAAGTCATACTGACAGATTTCAATATAAACCTATAATACAATTTACCTCCGCATGGTAAAAGTATAATGTAACTTATATTTTTAAAAATAAAATATATTTATTTTTAAAAATAAAATATAAGTATAATGTAATATGTTGTGTGAAAGTTGGAAATATAAGAAATATTTTTATTCCTAACACACATAAATTTATATTAATAGCATTGCCTTTTAATTTTGTGTGTGTATATGTACATATGTACTTCTGTCCTTATAATCAAATTTTTGGGGGTTAAGCAGATTGATACATTCATTCTGTACTTTTTTTTTTTTTTCTCATCATTTTGTACTCTGTCTATTTTTTAATTAATTATTTTTCAGAGTGCCTCAGAAGGCATAAGTTCTGTCAATCATTATGCACAAATTCTGAAATACAAAAACAAAAGGTGATATTTTAGTAATCAGAATAATTTACTTGATTTTTTTCCCCTTTACAAATAAGGAAAGACAGTTACCAACAGATCCAAATAAATAATTAATTAACTTATTATCACTTTTCTGTATAAGGCAGTGTGAATTGTTGTGAAATCTGTTACTGAAAAGAAAATTAAAGTTAATCTTCAGAACTTTATTCATCCTTTCCATTACTGGTCATCCTGTCATTATTACTTTCATGAACTTAGACTATTATTTATGGGCACGTTGTTCTCCTTTTCTGACAGAACATATAAGTTGATTTAAAAGTCAATTTTTCCTTCTTCAGGATTTTGAAAAACTATCAGAGTTTTAACCAGCACTAGGAAATATAATGCAAACAAACAAACAAAAAACAAGAGTAAACATCTAGAAGTAAGGATCCTATTTTTTTAACTTCCAATAATAAATAATAAAAAAAAAGGATAAAAATAACTCAGAAAATATGAATCACCTAATTACTTGTAATATAAAATGCAAAATATTTACTTTTCAATTATCTTTAAAACAGGTCAGAAGTTCATCTTTCTGTCTAATCTCAACATCCATTTTCTTGTTATGTAGCATTACTGTTTCTCTAGCAACCAATTTTCACTAATGCAGTATTGTTGTCTTATATTGGTAGTGGTGTGTTTTGTTTGTTTGTTTGTTTTGTTTATTTGTTTCATTTTGGTTTTATTGTTTCTTGTTTTTTTTTTTTCTGTTTAATTTTCTCTCAGTTGCTGGCTGATTTGCAGCAGATGTTATTATTAATCTCAAACGGTGTATAGGACTGTATGATTTCTTCAGGGTTCAGTTCACAAAAGGGTTTTCAAATTAAACACAGCAATCTTTTAGCTTGAAAAAAAAAAGGTTTTGAACGTTTAATTGGAGCTTTGGGTTCCAACTATTTAAACTCTTAATTAAGTACTTGTTGCTGCTAAAACATGGTACTTTATATTGTACTTTAGAGCAGCTGACATTGGCAAAACAAGTGAAAAATAGGCTGAAATACTACTAATAAAATGTTACAAAATACAAAACCCTTAGATAGGAGAAAATACAATATAGAATCATGTAGTGGTCTTCAGAAATAAAAGAATCCCTAACACTTACATTTAAATATATATCATATATATAATATTTTTCTCTCTGTGGTATTTTCAGGGTAAATAAATAAATAAATACATAAATAATAATAATAATTAATCCTAGTAGTACTTTACAACTTTACAGAACTGGGACACATCTAAGCCTTGGGCTTCAGTAAACCTCTGTCTGAATATGTCAAACTGCTTACAAGTGGTATTATGATGCTTCTTCACCAGTGTTGACATCCAGGTATTCCATTTACATTCAAAGCAGATTCATTCACTTCCCAGAATATTTGTGTTTCAGCAGTTGCAGATAGAGTCATGATAGAAAATAGAACTACATACTAGTAAACGGACTACTGAAAGATAAAGTCATTGAAGCAGTGTGATACCATCTTAGTTGCAAAACACCCTCACATTTACAGCTTCTAAACAACTGCTGAATGGAGATGATGAAAGATATAAGATGGATTGAGAATGTTAAGGAACTAGAGTTAATTTATATTTATTCAATTTTTTTTTTTTTTTTTTTTTTTTTTTTTGATTTACAGTGCTATCTCTGCTGTCCTTTTCATAATGTTTCTACATTTCTGTGAGGGTTAAAAAAGAGAAGAGGGAGAACTTTTCTGGCTCTTGTGGTTGAAGGAGGCAAAATGAGCAGATGGATTTCACTACTTTACTATTATTATTATTGTTGTTGTTGTTGTTACTTTCTTTTTATTTTGATACTAGCTAATATGGTTAACATTAACTAATTCAGCCAATTCTGAAAGGGGTTGAGCAATAGGCCACCACTGCTCAGGGACAGAAATATGTAGTGAGCAATTGCTTTGTGCATCACTTGTTTTGTACTTTCATACCGTAGAATCATATCATAGAATGGATTGGGTTGGAAGGGACCTTAAACATCACCAAGTCCCACCTCTCCTGCCATAGGCAGGGACAGAATCACAGAATTACAGTATGGCCAAAGTTGGAAAGGACCTCTGAAGCTCAACTAGTCCAACGCCCTTGCTGAGCAGGATCACCTAAAGCACATTGTGCAGGATGGCATCCAGGTTTTAGATATCTCCAGAGAAGGAGACTCCACAATCTCTCTGGGCAACCTGCTGTCACACTCACAGTAAAGAAGTGCCCTTTCATATTCAGCTGGAACTTCCTGTGCTTCAGTTTGTGCCCATTGCCTCTCATTCCTGTTGCTGGCCACAGCTGAAAAGAGACTGGCTCCATCCTCTCTTCCATCACCCTCTTCTCATATATTTATATACATTGATAATGTCTCCCCTCAGTCTTCTCTTTTCCAGGGACCTATTATTAATTATTATTATTATTGTTACTGTTATTATTATTTCTCTTCCTTTCCTGTTCAGACCACAGACATTTAAATTCAAGTCTAAAAGCAGGTGAAACTCACAAATGTTGTAGCCATATTGTAGAAGGCCAACAGATTTGTCAGGCATGATTAGTGAAGGTGCATTGGCTGTCCCTAAGTTTCTCCTTAGTTTCCATGTGCACTTACACATATCATGCATATATACACATATGCATGTCTTATACATATGCATATCCACACATATATATGTATAAGTAAATATGTACATGTATCTTTACATACATATATGCACACATCTCTTAATATTCAATGCCACGTAGTAGATGTTGTATAATTAACATGGATGACTATGATTCTTGGTGGTCCTTAGGCACATGGGACAAAGTGATCAGGTTTTGATTTTTCAATAAAGTTATATTGGTTAAGAGATAATAATAGTAACAATAAAACATTTTTAAATAATAGTAATATTACCAGTAATTATTAGTAATTATTAGTAATAATATTTGTAAAAATAATAATAATACAAAACAGTAAAAGATCCAGTAAGACCATAGCCTAGAAAATTCTTTCACCTAGCATTATAATCACTGTAGTCTTAATTTTTCTTTTAGTCACATTAATCTTTTTGTTTGTTTGTTTTTAATTTTTTGCAGTTTTCACAAAGATGTTTAGAAGGGAATCTATTCAAGCAGCTTGACATTTTGCAGTAGAATTTTGGTTTGTTTTGTAAAGGTATTGGTATTTACATGTTGTCTTAAAAATTTTATGCTTTGATTTTGAAGTAAGATTTAATGCTCCTATTGCAGACACAATGCAGCTCAAAAACATTAATCACATACTTTTCATAAAAATATTCTACTTTGCCAAAAAAAAGTAATGTTAGTAATTGTATGACTTACTGCTGCCATTGAAGGTTATTTAATACTAAGTGTTTGTGTAAAATTAAAATAAAGTTTCATTCCAAATCCAATATATATTCCACATTATTGTACTTAATAGAAAATTTGCTATTGACTTTACTGAACATTTTCTCAAGCCTCGTTAAACACAATAGCTAATTACTATAGTAGTTAATAACATCTCTTTAATTTAGTAAAACTGAGCAACTGCTCTTTGTTAAGTGTGAACAGTTGCTTTGTAGAGAACATAAACTAAGGCAAATACATAATAATAATAATATAAAGGATTATTGAAAAAAAAAAAAAAAAAAAAGTGTTCAAGTCTTGAGTAGAAAAAGAAAGCCGAAATTATGTTTCTACTTATGGTCCCTCCCGAGATATTTTCACACTGATACTAGACAATGTGCAGCCAAATGCAATAGACAGAATTCCTGGGATAATCCAGACTGCTGAAGTAGTTTGGTGAAGATCATAACTCACATTATCAACAACTATTCATCCAGGCAGTGAATAGATAGAGGAATGAGAAACTATACTAATTATGTAACGGAAAATGTAGTAGTGTGCTTATCCAAATATATTTAGAATAAAAAAGAAAAATATATATATATATATATATATATATATATATATATATATATATATAATGTGTGGAATAATTGCCTGAGGTGACCTGGAAATTAAATGGATATTCACATTTTAAAAAAAAGTACAGTACTGAAGATACTTCCAGGGTGGTGTGTAGCTGCACTACATGAAAGTTCCCTAGGCCTCCAAATTTAGATGTTAATCACAATGGGGGAATCTGGTGTGCTGACTCTAAGAGGAACAGTATTGAGTGTGGAGCTGAGGCACTGCGGCTAGGCTCTGGGACAAGATGGAAACTTTGTTGTTCTTGTGCACACCAAGACTGATAAACAGCACATTTGCTACCCTGAGCCAACGACCTGTCATATTTTTGACAAAATACTGTACTTTAGTGAATTTGCTCATTATAATATCATTATAATACCAAAACACACCTCCATCCCAAAAGCTACCTGCTTCCAAGGTGTGATCACCCCTCACTGAGCACATGCTCTGAATTTCTCAGAGCCTACACTTTAAAAAAAATAAGAAAACTTTGTACCAATCATAATCAAAATATGCAGGACTAGCCACTCAAGCTCAACTAAAAGATAGAAAATAATATAAATTGGCTTAAGAGAGAGAGGATGTTAAGGAAGATACCATCGTGACTTCTGGAATAAGTTGATGGGCTGAGCCTCTCTTCCTCTCCCCCCACACTCCTCTCCTCCACACACACATTGGGATGCCTTCGGGTAAGATTTGAACACTTAGTTTATACCAGGTTCCTTCGTGGAAACTTAGAAATCTCTATAGGGTCTCTTTATGCCCTTTAAAGCATTTATAGCCAGGCTGAGTTACTCAATCTTTTAGTATTTGTATGTGCTTTGCAGGCAGTGAATTTATCACCGGCAAGCCAAAGAACCTGTGTACCTGTTGCCTTAATAAATGGCACTGGATTGCATTGAACCTAGCCATGATAATTCTCATTGAATATGACCAAACTCTTTGTGTATGGCTGTGGTAGTTCATGGAATGTGACTAGAGTGAGGGTGTGCTACATTATTTGTGATTCTGTAATCATGATAGTTTAGTACCCTGAACATGACCGCACTTATAACGGCTAATCGAGCACCACTACCAATTACTTTACTATTTAATGCAACATAATAAAAACAGGAAAACAACTGGATACAATTTTAACAAAAGAAATAAATATCTATAGAGAGAATTACTTTGAGAAAATTCATTTATGTGTTTCAGTACAAGAGACTTAGATTAAAGCACAATTTACAATGTGTTACTGCTGGAATTTGGTAAAATGAAGATTAAGTAGGTGAATGTAATAGAACAAAAACAAACAAACAAGCAAAAACTATATTTGGATTAAAAAGACATTCCTGCTTCAATCAACAGCAATGTGTTTTACAGAATTCTGCTTCTGTACCAGGCAGCTCTTAGCCTTCGTCTGGGGATTTGCAGTTTTCCCTTACAGAGTTTGCTAGATTTTTTTTTTTTTTTAATTATTATTATTATTTAAAGTCAATTGTAAAGAAAGCCATTATACTTTTTTCTTTTTTTTTTTTTTCACAATAAAAAGGTATACCTGCCCACAGTGATGCTTGCCATGTGTTTGATTTTGCCAGCTGTTTCCCCTGTGTTCAGTAGAAATTCTATCTATTCCAGCCTGTCATATTTTCTTGTTTTTTGTTCTTCATTCTTCTTGTTGCAGTTTCTGTTTCTTGAATAACAAAATGTGCAATTATGAGTCTTTTCCCCTCTGTTGGTTGTGATGTTCAAATATTTATGTATCCTTATGTATTTTGTCTGGGCCTACCATCACAGTATTGCAAAATATTAGATATTGTTGTAGCTTAAACCATTTTAGCAAGCTTACATTTGTTTTCAAACTAATTTTAATTATATGCTGATTAATGGACTTCTAATGTATAGGTGTTGAAGACTTTAGTTTTGGCTACATATTGAATGCCTTTAAAATACAAATCACCATTAGACTTAGGCTCTTTTAAAATGAGTTATAGTCTTATCAACATGTCATCCTTTTTTTTAGAATTACCTATTTCTTTCCTGGAATTTCTGTAAGTCATTAGTTTTGCAAGCTGTTTTAGAGCAGCTGTTGACCAGTTACGTATATAAAACAAATATATTGTCCTCATTTTATTAATTAACATATTATTAATTAATACTTCTCATATTCAAAAGTGGCATTAGAGATGACTGTAAACTGTCAGATTATTCCATTTTTTTCCTTGTGTTTATATATCTTGTTACAGAGTAGGTGTAGTTGAAATACAAATTTTCAAGGCTGCACATCTCATAACAGTTGAATTTGCTGTTCTCAAAACTTACAACTAAATATTACTTACCTAGTCTTCTGTATTAGGTTTATATGGCAAAGGTTTGGTAGCTGGGTGGTTGTAGAAGTGGTCTCTGTGAGCAGAGCCCAGAAATTGCACCATGTTAGATAAGAGCCAGTTTCAACCAGCTCCAAAAGGGACCCACTGCTGTCCAGAGCTGAGACAATGAGCAATGTTGGTTGCCCCTCTGTGAGAGAAGATCTAAGAAAGGTAAAAACAAAACAAAACCAAACCTGCTGTGCAACAGCAGCTGAAAAGCAAGAAACAGTCCTGCAGACACCAAAGTCAGTGAAGAAGGAGTGGGAGGAGGTGCTCCAGGTGCCAAAGTAGGAGTTTCCCTGAGGTCTGTGGAGAGGAGTGTGGTGGCACAGGTTGTCCCTGTGCAGACCATGGTGTACCATAACAGAGAAGATTTCCATGCAGCATGGTGAAACATGTGGATCTGGCCTGAAGGAGGCTCATGGAAAGCCCACACAGAAGCAGACTCCAGGATGGACCTGTAGCCTGTGGAGAGGAGCCCACACAGAAGTAGGTGACTTGGCAGGATCTGCCACCTATAGGGGACCCATGTTGGAGCACTATTCTCCTGAAGGATGGACCCCTTGGTATGGACCCATATTAGAGCAGTTCTTGAATAGTTGCTGCCTGTGGAAAGCCCACATAAGGTTAGTTTATGAAGGATGTCATCTCATGTGAGGGACCCCATGTTGGAGCAGCAGCAGAGAGTGACCATGAAGGAGCAGTGAAGACAAAGTGTTACTGACTGACTGCAGCTGACATTTCCCATTCCCCTGTGCTACTTGGGAGAGGAGGTGCAAGAGAAGGGGAGGTGTTTTCAGTTTGCTTTTTAGTTTCTCACACTATAGTCTTCTAGTCATAGGTAATAAATCATATTAATCTCCCTATGCTGAATCTGTTTTACCTTTGACAACAATTGTTGGAGTGTCCTGTCCTCATCTCAATCCCTGAGCCCTTTCATCATATCTTCTCCCCTTTTTCCTTTGAGGATGTGGAGTGAGAATGTGGTTGGGGCAGAGTTCAGCAGGGTAAAACTACCACATCTTCTTTGTCCATCCCCAGCATGAGGACCAAGCATAACATACAGATTTCTTTTCTCTGCCTTCTGTTACATGCTTAAATTTCAGACACCTAATCTGCTTTCTTCTATTCCTATTAGTCCCTTGTGCTGTTCATAGGTATGTCTGTATTTAAAATTCAGGATATCTCTTCAGGGTTCTTAGGTCCTGTTTTATGTCATCCAAATTTCATTCTCTTAATCACTGGTATTAGAACAAACTCTTTTACATCTGTTGTGATGTCTGCCATGACAAATTATAACCATGCATCTGCCCTGATCTTGTACACCTCCATACTTATCCATTAGTCTGGATAAACATATAAATATTTGAAAAAATATAAAGGATTATACTGTTCTCTTCTCCATATAAGAGCAAATATAGAGCAAATAGCATTTTTTAAAGGATACCAAACAGGGAGCAGGCAAACAAAACTAACAGGTCTGAAGCACCATCCAATTTGTTTAGGTTGGGATTAATAAGAGTACAAAATGATGAGGGCCCTTTGAATCATCCAGTAGGAGCCTAATTAATGCTTGACTTTAATAAGGCAGTCCCTGCCTAACAAGAGTATATTCAATTATATGTTTAAATCCCATGCCTACATATTTTGCTAAGCCATACAGTGCTAGTATTGTGTAGACAGGGATTTAAAAAAAAAAAAATAAATAGATTTATAACAGAAAATGCCAATTTATCTAAATCACTCCTCTACTAAGAATAACAACAACAAAAAAAAGTTTTGATGAAATATTAATTAGAGCAAATAGCATAGCAGATCTCTGTGTGTCATAAAATCAGTACAATTAGAAACATCTGGGGGTGTGTTCCTCTGCCTCCAACCAGCAGCCTTCTGGGGTCCCTGTGGGAAGGGTCCCTGACTTACCAGCCCATGACACAAAGGGTTGTTGTACCCCCCACCCCATTCTGCAGTCTGAGGGCAGGGGGAGTTGAGCTGTAGTAGTGGCTTTGTCTGTAAATGGAGCCAGACTCATTTCATTGGTGTCCAGTGACAAGACAAGAGGCAGCAAGCACAAACCTAAACAGAGGGGGTTCCCTCTGAAAATTAGGAATTTCTTTTTCTTTCTTTCTTTCTTTCTTTCTTTCTTTCTTTCTTTCTTTCTTCTTTTCGTTCTTTCTTTCTTTCTTTCTTCTTTCTTCTTTCTTTCTTTCTTTCTTTCTTTCTTTCTCTCTTTCTCTCTTTCTCTCTTCTCTCTTTCCTCTCTTTCTCTCTTTCTCTCTTTCTCTCTTTCTCTCTTTCTCTCTTTCTCTCTTCTTCTCTCTTTCTTTCTCTCTCTCTTTCTCTCTCTCTTTCTTTTCTTTTCTTCTCTCTCTCTCTCTCTTCTTTTTTCCTTTTTTTTTTTTTTTTTAAACCTGTGATGGTGACTGAGCACTGGAGCAAATTGCCCAGAGAGCTGTCTTCGGTCTACTTCCTTAGACTTCTTCAAAAGTCATCTGGATTTAGTCCTTGGCAACCTGGACTAGGTATCCCTGCTTGAGCTAGGGAGTGAGGTGGGGCTGAAGGGGTGGGAATAGAGGTGTTGGACCAGATGAAATCCAGAAGTGCCTTTGAACCTCAACCATCCTTTGGTTCTGGGATGCTGTTACTCTGTAGGACCCTCTCTAGATCCAGACAGCTATGGCTTTCTCCAGCTACTGAAATAAGAATACCACTGACTCCAGCACATGACAACACCTTCATCTTGTCTGACTCCAGTGGCTGACGTGAAATTTCACTTACATACACACATGTCTCACCAGTAACTGACGTAGTCCTTGCAACACACATATACACAAGTTAGAAAGTGAGGATACACAGAACAACTGATAAGGATTTAATAATAAGATATAAGATGATGAGACAGACTGCAGTGATCAGGCACAAGGTTCAGTCAGACAACATTCTGGCTGGGTCTGTTTATACATGACAAGCCCCAGCTCTTTCCTCCTGCTCCCTCTTCTCCATGTGTATCTCTTTATGAATTTGTATAGTCCTATCGATTCTGGCACCCCTCTCTGTCCTGTCTGGAAATCCACCAGGTTCACAGTCTTACCACTTGCTAAGTCCTGATTTTCATGGAAATGGTGTCTGTAACTTCTTTAGTTCAGTTTCTTTAGCTTTTAAATTGGTATGAATGGGAGACTATCATTGTCTCTATGTTTCTTGTATCGTCTGTGTTTCTTTATATTTTGCTTCTGGTCATTTCATCAACCTCACCACCCCCATCCCCCCATCCCCAATGTGGTTTCCCAATTTAAAAGGTTACCCAGTTAGATAACTTTGCTAGAATAAACATTCTCACACTCTCACGTGCCTTCATCAATTAGTGTAACTGATCAGGTTCCCATCAGTGCCTCCCTTATTTTTTTTGTCAGTTAGGTCTCTGTCCCTTTATGTTCTGGTTTATGGATTGCTCCTTCTTTTAATACTTTTTTTTTTTTTTTTTTTTTTTTTTTAATTGAAAAAGGTCCTTGACCAGATACCCTTAAAGAAGCAGACACTGCCTTTCCACATACCCCTACATATACCTTAAGAAAGTTTATTCATATCAGAAAAAAAAAAAAAAAAAACATATTTTCAGTAAGACAATACATAAAATCAGCTAAGAAAATAAGGCAATATTTGGTTTTACAGAGTTTTTGTAGTCTCTAAAAGACAAAAATATCAGCCAAAGACACATAATGTGTATTAAGGAGTAGAAAGACACGTGTATTAAGGAAGATCCCTTTATAATGACACTGATGAAACAAACTTTTATTTCCTAGGGAATAATCCTGTCTTTATTTATCATACTGGTGGAAAAATTTATGCAGAGTTACCTGGTAATGTGTCCTCTGATCCCATTAACTCCTCAAATAAGGTATTTGAAAATTATTAACTGCAAAATTTATAAAGTTAAAATTTCATTGAGAAAAAAGTGTTGGAGAAAGTGAAAGTTGTTTTAAATTTGGCTAATTACTGAGGCTGAGAGCAAAAGGCTGATCATAATGGGAATTACTTGCACAAGCTAGTAAAAATTTAATATCAACTTAATTCTGTTATTACAAAGCAAATAAAATTTCACCTAGTTAAATCACTGCAAAATTATTACACCATGATGAAAAGACTTGGCAGAGGTAAATTAAAACTGTAATGAGTCTGGACTTTCCAGAGCATAATCACTTAGAATTAATATTTTCTATCTGGAAATTATGTATGCCAGCCACCACAACAGGATTTAAACTAAGTTTTTCACTGAATCAGTAAGCCAAAATAGGGATTTTTCTACAAAGCTTTCTTATTAATGCTCAAGCTGGTGCCTCCTAGGAGGGATCCCAATTTTCTGATAGCCTTCGGCTTTACAGTCCTCACCCCTCCACATCTCTTTTGCATGCTATCTACATTGTCCAACCATATTTCTATGTCTTCTGTTGATTGGTCTCTTACTGTCCCCTGGAAATGTATCAAATATATGACCGCTCTTTTCCTCTTATCTCAAGATTAGGAAATTTTGTAATTAAAGGTCTTGTTCCTACTCTTGTATTCTAGTTTCAGCTGGTTCTGGGTTTAGAGTTTCTCTGCTTAAAAAACAAAGGGTTAATCACACAGAATCACACAGAATCACAGAATTTCTAGGTTGGAAGAGACCTCAAGATCATCGAGTCCAACCTCTGACCTAACGCTAATAGTACATTCCCACAGCCTAAGGCTCCACCAATTTCAGCTAATAGTACTATGCTGCTACATATTTATTTTTCTACAGTAGCTGAAAGATTCCTCTGCTTTTCCCATCTCACACCATCTGGAAAGCAGCATCACCTCATCACAAGCATGAAGAAATGTATTACAGTAAAGGATACAGAAGAATTGAAGTAACATGATTTGGGAACCAACTTTTCCTAATTTGAAATACATTTTAATTAATTTCAAACCTGAATGTTGAATAACATCCTACATCTGTGCCACAAACACTTCGGATCTTATGCTGTCAAAAGGTGGCCAGTCAATGGACACAAATTCTGTTTATGGATTTTGAGGTAATATTTATTAAAATGAAATTATCTGTGCTTCACACTCTTTCTGCTTTTCATTTGTGTATAAGATGCCTCCATATATATGATCAATGTTGGACATTTTGTCAGAAACAAAACTGAGTTGAAAACAAGTTGATGATAATCATCTTGCTTGTTTTACACAACCATTATAATCATTCATCAGCTGACACTGAAATATACACTGCTGTTTTTTCTGGTCTGAAATTCTGTTTTTATTTCTGTAAAAGTTAACAACTTCATTATGAATGCATAATTAGTGAAGCGATCAAATATTTATTGCTTTTCTTCATGATAGCCTGAACTCTTAGTTTTTCCTTGTTTCTTTATGATTTTTTTTTGGTTTTGTAAATATACCAGTATTAACATATTAGTAAAAGCCTGGTAAGAGTCTATGGTTTATAGGTCTTTTTAGTGGGAGAAGAAATGAATGGATCTAGTCAACATTATTTTAGATATGAATTTATGTGATGAATTCAGTGATTTAAGTTAAAAACACATTATTCAGACAGTAGAATATGGTTGAGTTCATACTATGCAAATAAAAAGACTAGGTTTAAATCTACAAAAGAATTAAATTTTGGGATTATACATGAATTTACCTCTAGTTATCACTACCATCTAGTACCTTCAATTTAAGAAGTACAAACTTTTGACAGCCCTTTATGATCTGCAGATATTTTTCCAAATAGAAAATGCCTCTAAAACTATTTTTTTTTCCAGGTTGAGAATTGTTAAAGTAGTAAATAGAAAACCTAAATATTTATTATATTTTTATATTTCAATTTATATTTAGTTATATTAATATATAATAATGTTAGCTGAGCACTTAAAATGAACACTTCAAAGAACACTTAAATTGTTTCACTTCTACTTAAATTGTTCATCTGGACTCAAGAGAATTACATTTTGTCTCCACTAAAGTAAATAAGAATTACATGTATCTGTAGTAAAAGTAAAATATCATTCTGAAAACCTAACTAACATTTTGAATACATACCTAAAGTTTGCTAAACGTCTTCATATATTCCTCATGAGTGGGATCCCAACATGCTAACATCAGTGCAAATGTGTGAAATGTGTTTTTCTGAGAAGACAAGGAATATCAAGGACAAATTTCTGTTGCCTTTTGCACAGTTAACATCCTTCACCTTAGCTGAATAGGATAGCTATCTGAGGTTGGAAGATATAATAAAGGTACTAGAGGAGACTTCACCTTTCTGGAGCAGTAGCTGGAGTTCAAGAGAGTTATACTAGGACACCTTAACAAGATGTTGACACTGGATTCCTGTCTATGTAAAATGATTTACCCATCCTTCACACATCAGTCACATGCTTCTGGAAATTATTCAGGTTATACTAACTAAGTAACTAATTACATGATCCATTTTTATCTGAACAAAAAATGGTTTTTATATTTCTACTACTTAATATTTCCAGCAACTCTGAAAAAAAAAATAATAAAAAGAAGCAGTTTAAAGTAGCTCTTTCAGCTCCCAAGGTGTTAAGAAAGCTTACTTTTAATCATCCTTTGTTACAAAAATGATGGATACATTTAAAATCACTTTTGAAGGAAACAAACAGGATATGAAGTCTTGCAGCTTCAATTAAATCATAAACTTTTCTCATCTTCTGAATATGGAATATATTATAGTACAGCAGAAAAATATAAGACAATTTGAGAGATTGTTTTTTACATCTAATGAAAATTAAGGAATTCTGAATTTTTAAAAAAATATCTCTTTAATACTAATTTAGATTTGAAATAAACTAATATTTTTCGAGTGTCTAAAATGTGTTCTTCATAAAACACACTGTCATGATCCTGTTTCAATGATTCTACATATATTTGTTATTATTTTAAACTTTATGGTGTGATAAAAACAGAATTGGACTCTGAATAATAAAAAAAAAAAAAAAGAGAGAGACTAAAATATTGGAGTAGCCTTTCAAGAGTCATTAAAGTAATAAATAAATAAATAAATAAATAAATATTGGCCCAATATAAATGGCAACTGTGGCAATAAACAAATTGGTTTGAACATGAATATATTTCAAAGTTTGCTGTGAACAGAGTTGAATAGTTGCATTCTATAATTCCAAATGAAGATATGCTGGAACAAAGGTTGAAATATTCAGTCTGCAACCTTGTTGTACCATGTCATTGTCAAAGGCAAAACTGATGTCAATGCGGTCTCATCAATGGTAGCTGGAGAGATGTTGAGTAAGCATCAGTCAGGTCATATACCTCCTAAACAGAAATTCTGTGTTTTCCATTGAAGTGGGCTGAATAGCCAAGGAGTCTTAGAATTCATATAATTTGCTCATATGTGATTATGAGATATACAATACTGAAATGTTGCAGTCAGCACAAGAGAACATTAAAACAAATAAATAAAAGTAATGAATCTTCACAGAAACAAGGATGAAAACAAGATCGATAGAAATTAGTTCCATGACAAGTAAAAAATTAACAATAAATGGGTATTTAAGAAATAGTGTATATATGGAAAACCTAGCCTGACCCAAAAATTGCAGAGCACTGAAACTCCTTAAGTGTTTGTTTGCTCTGTAAGCAATAAATTGACAATCTTTTTAGAGTAAGCAAATAACCAAAAACAGGTGTTTTCCTGAAGTTCACTTCAAGCCCAGAGGGATAAATGTTAAAACAACATACCTCCCATTCTTTTTAGCTTTGACTTATATTCCACAGAGAATTTTTGCTCAGTCATGAGTAAAAAATAAAATGTGAAGAGATCTTAACTTCTTCTCTACAGTTTCTATTTATTATTAGCAAATGGAGATATCAATTTTTAATGAAGAACATGTCATCTAAGATCAGTGTTGTCCTCAGATTGAAAGGATTTGGAACAGTTCATCTTGAATGCAATCACAACAGCATATGTGGGACAGTCGGGGCTCAGGCCTAGTCATCATGGGATCATGGGAAGGCAAGTTATGCCTGACCAACCTCATCTCCTTCTATAACAAGGTAACCCACCTGGTGGATGAGGGAAAGACTGTTGATGTAGTCTACCTAGACTTCAACAAAGCTTTGACACAGTCTCCCACAGTATTCTTTTGGAGAAGCTAGCAGCCCGTGGCTTGGACAGATACACTCTTTGCTGGGTTGAAAACAGGCTGATTGCTGGGCCCAGAGAGTGGTGGTGAATGGAGTGAAATCTAGCTGGCAGCCCATCACGAGTGGTGTTCCACAGGGACTGGTGTTTGAACACATCCTCTTTAATATCTTTATTGATGATCTGGATGAGGGAGTTGAGTGCATCCACAGTAAGTTTGCAGACAACGGAAAGTTGGGGGAAGTGTCAGCCTACTGGAGGGTTGGAAGGCCCTGAAGAAGGACCTGCACAGATTGGATCGATGGCAGAGGCCAATGGGATGAGGTTCAGTGTGGCTAAGTGCCGGGTCTTCCACTTCATTCACACAACCACATGCAATGCTACAGGCTTGGGGCAGAGTGGCTCAAAAGCTGTGCAGAGGAAAGGATCTGGGGTTGTCGGTTGACACTTGCTTGAACATGAACCAGCAGTGTTGCCCAGGTGGCCTGGGAAGGCCAGTGGCATCCTGGCTTCTATTAGGAATAGTATAGCCTGCAGGAACAGGGATGGTGATTGTCCCCCTTGTATTCTACTCTGGTGAGGCCACACCTTGAGTACTGTGTTCAGTTTGGGGCTCCTCACTACAGGAAAGACATCAAGCCCCTGGAGCATGTCAGAGAAGGGCTATGAAGCTGGTGAAGGGCCTGGAGCACAATTTTTATGAGGAGCAGCTGAAAGAACTGTGATTGTTTAGTCTGGAGAAGAGGAGGCTCAGGAGAGACCTTCTTGCTTTCTCTAACTGTGTGATAGGAAGGGGAACTGGGAGTTGGCCTCTTCTCACAGATATCTAGAGATAAGACAAGAAAGAATGGCCACAAGTTGCATCTGGCAAGGTTCAGGCTGTAAATCAGGAGAAATTTCTTCTCAGAAAGAGTAGTCAGGCATTGGAACAGGTTGCACAGGGAAGTGATGGAGTCACTGTCCCTGGGGGTGCTTAAGGAAGCATTGGATGTGATGCTTAGGAACATGGTTTAATAGGTGATATTGGTGGTAGAGGTATGGTTGGACCAGATGATCTTGAGGTCTTAATCATCAACATTAATTATTCCATGGTTCTATGATTTCAAAAAATGTTATATATATATACATATGACACTTAGTAGTTTAGTGGAGATAATTTTGATATTTATATTATCTTTGTAGTAACATTGTAGAAAATTATTGTTTGGATAATACTAGAAATGAGCTTAGGTCAGAAAGAGCTTTGTTCTCTACATTACAGATGCATAAAACAATTGAAATATGCACTGCTGTCAGTTAATATAAACAAAAAGCAATGCTTCTAGGAGTCATCATGAAAAATTCATAAGAAAGTTTAATTATATTTATAACAGTAGAATAGGACACCCCTGACAAAAATTTAAAGCTATCTTGATTGCTACAGTATCTTCTTTTCATTTTGCCGAAGTAATTAGCATAGCAACATATTGCATTAACATGTGAAAGGCCCGATGTTTCATGAGGTAAAGGGGGCTGAAAGTGGTAATGAATGCATTTTGTTTAATAGTTATCTATATCTGTCTTTGCTAATCCACAACATGTTTCAGCTAATTATTTTGATTTACTGGAAGTATAGGAAAGCTCTTACAAGATTAAATTGCTCTCATTCACAAAAACAAATTTGAAGAATACAGGGAGCTTTGGAAGAAACGAATCCTTAGAAATCTTGTGGCTATGAAGCATAACTTTAATCAATTTAGCCTGTGAGCTATGTCTTTGTAAATTCAGGATTTAAGAAAAAATAAATAAAAAATCCAAGGTTCTTTATTAGAAATTAGAAATGTTAAAAATGACATCTAGAACTTTTGAAATGTGTTGTCATATTTAAAATAATAAATAAAACAATATGAACAAATATAATACCTGTTTATGATGTCAGGTATGCAGACATGTGGACTGCAAATAAACTGAATTTGCAACTCAATTTTGTTTTACTGAGAGTAATTCCAAAAGTTTATTCAAACATTGGAATATAACCCTATGCATTCTTTCTTTCTTTCTTTCTTTTTTTTTTTTTTTTGTAGTACTAAATACTGCTTATTTTTTGCCACACCTCTCTCCTCATCAGAAAAATAAATTAGATGATATTCATATAATTGGAGAAAAAGTCCAACCCTTAGGTTTGCAGTGTCATGCATCTTTTTTCTTCTCTTTTACACAAGAGACTCACTTCAACAGGTGAATTGGGATCCCTTTTCCTATTCATTCTTACTGTTAGCTTATTGATTAGTGTATTCACCTGAGAAATGGAAATTGCAACTTTGATTCCCATTGATCCTTACCCTATGTGTGTATAAATTAAATTTACTGCTCAAAAAGATTGGTAGAAACACCATTATTCTAATATGTTGCAGCTGTGTTTAACTTGGTACCTCTAGTAAATGTGTTTCTGTTCTTTGTAGTGTTAACAATTCTAGTAGAATGTTTGTTGAACTATATATTTCTATGACTTGATACTTTGTCCTTGAACTCCAATTGTCATTGAAATTTTATTACAATTTTACTCTTAGATATAAGCACGTTAGGGTGCTCAGACTGAATATCTAAATTAAAATGACAAGAAAACCTTTAGACTAACAAGAAAATGATTTATTAATTGCAGGTTTCCACAACTGGATGACACTGGCCAGCTGCTTCTGCTGTATCAAACACAATAGTTTAATTTGTGCACAGGTTCAGATTGGATATAAGGAACAAATATTTTATGGCAAGGACTGTAGAACAGGTTGCCCAGAGAAGTTGTGGGTGACCGTCATTGGAATTCAGGTCAGACAGGGCTTTGAGAATCTTGAGCTAGAGAAAGATGTTCCTGCCCATCTCAGAGGGGTTGATCTAGATGATCTTTAAAAGTCCGTAAAGATCTTTAAGGCCAAACCTTAAAGTTCTGCCCTGACTCCATTTTGCCAGTATTCAAATGTAAGAAATTACAGGTAGCCTAAATCTTCTCTCTTAGTGTATATCTGTATAGGTAGATCAAGAGTTTCTAATCTTAACAGCTGCAGTTAATCACAAATGCCAGTAACAACAAAATAACAACAGACATCTAATACTGTAATAGTTTTTTTTCCTATTATTGTTGTTATTAATTAATAACAATATCCATAATAGATATAAGCTGCTGTGTAATGAGTAATTTTTATTTTTATATTTATACATATATATATTATTTAGAAGATTACTTGCTATTTTCAAAGAGAAAAAAAAATACATCTTGTGAAACAGTGAGTTTATTCTTGCAGAATGGAACTGCTTGTAAGGGTAGTAATTGGAAATCTTTATATGCTGGCTGAGCTGTTTTAGCAACTAGAACATATTTATTTTAAACATGAATTACTCACTGTTCTGGGAGAAAGGATATTTCATTTCTGTGAATACACTATACATGTAAATATCTAGTTCCATAAATCTGCAAATTAGACATGACACTTGAAATGGTATTTTCAAATCAATTGTGAATATAAAAAAAAATACAATTTTGATTTTCACCTTTTAGGTTTTAAAAAAAAAAAATGTGAAAAAAAAAAAAAATGTGATGACTTTTTGTTTCATTCTATTATCATTACTTTTCCAGAGGTTTGTAGCCTGGTCATTACCCTGTAATTTGGAAAGTGATTTGATGTAAGCAGATAAACATAAGAATAGCAGGTTTATTATATTTAATCAAAGATAGTATGTACATGAATTTGCATGCATGCTTTTGTGGGTCATATCCCATTTTTCTTGCTAGTTATGCTAGCTATGCTCTGGATTACTCTCTTCCCACCCCTCCCATCCTCCTTCCCCGCACCCCCCCCACACACACACACATGGATTAATGGATTAATGATGTGGATTACGGCAGGATTAATGTAAAAATATGTTTTCTAAAATGATTTTGAGATGTTGATGCAGAGAACAGATTAAAATATATTGTTGTCTCTTGCTTTGGAAACTATACTGAATGAAGGGAACAGCAGACATAAAAGCTGTCTACTGTTTGTATGTCCACTTTTTAATGAGAATGTCAGGATATAGAGACTTAATTGCACATAAGAAAATAAAGATTTTTTTTTTCTTTTTTTTCTTTTTTTTTCTTTTTTTTTTTTAATAAGTGATTGGTTATACATGAGATGGAAGATCTTGTTAGATAGAAGTAAAAAAGTGAATCTGAGTAGATGGGAGTTTATGTGTGAACAATAATAAGAAGGCAGTCTTCTTTCTCTCTTATATTATTATATATTGAGAAAAACAGAACAAAACACAAAAAGGCATATTTTTGTTGTTGACCTTCAAGCATGAAAAATTATATAACTTAAAGAATACCAGCAGCTTAATGAAAGTATGCCTTCCTTGAACTAGTTGAGTTACCTTTTTTTTTTTTTTTTCCATTGACTTCTACAAGCATGATTATATACAGAAGTTATTTCAAATCCTGAAAGAATGATGGAAGCTAAAAACAAAAATGTGCTCAGATTTTGGTTTTCCTCAGCAGTATGACCTCTGGCAAGTAGCTAGACTGGTGCTACAAAAAAAAAAAAAAGTGAGTGAATAGCTGGAGTAAGCCAGGAACTGAATTGTTCCGTATCAGAGTCAGTTATTTGGTTTGACTGTCAATAGCAGTGTCTATATGTAAGTGATGTGATTAGGCTTTGGTTTTAGTCAATGGAGATTGAGCCAAAGCAATCATTTGTGTTTAGCATGTGATTTACTAGATTGAAGGTATAGAATTAGTTCATTCATCTACACTTAGATATCTAGAGATATTCAAAATGCTCTTGAGTATCCTTCTGGTCATCCAGCTCCCTGTCCAAATTGGCACAGGGCTTCTGTACCTGAGGTATCTGTATTCAAATGACTGAACAGAGACAAAATCTACTTTAGTCTCAGTATAATTGAAGATACTCTGTGTTCACTATGACTGTAATGGGAGCTCAGTCAACTAAGTCATTAGTAGTAAACCAGAGCATCTTAATTAAATCTGGATCACACCCTACACACTTGAAGCAGCTAGCTGCGACAAAGTGAGAAAGTTTTGTATACAGTCTTCACTAATTCCAGTGGGGGACATTTCTGTGCAATACCCACTCTACACCATATAAAATATTTCAGGTGGAACTGCCTGATGATATGTTCCAAATACTGGTTGGCTGTAGTTAGAACTGAATCCTAATGAGTTGCTAGTCATAATGGTGGTTAAGGGAGAAGATGTAGTGTGTTCTTCCTATCCCTAATTACACTGTTGAAGATCAGGAAAGCTCTGTAAAAATAAGGATCAACCAGAAGGGTGATGAAAAAGCCATTCGTAAAAATATAATAATAATATAATTATTTTACATCTAGAAACATTTGATTTCACTATGCTTTATCAAAGAATTCTGGATTTCATTCCAAGTCCTCAAACAAGCAGCATGCAGATCCACACTGTAATATTGCTTGAAGCTACTCACTTCCAATCCACTCTAAGCTTCATTAAGTCTTACCTTCTGTCTCTCTTTTTTAGAGAAGTTATTGTCTGAGACTTCTCTTTTTATTCTGCAGCATAACATTTCTCCATTTCTGTATATTTTATAAGCTGTCTTCATCTTTACTTATTTTCTTCATTTTTCTTTCAATTATAGGATCTTGCAAAGCTCTTTTACAACTGTGTTCTTTTTTATTTTTTGATATAATTTTATCAATTATGCATTTTGCTTACACTTTTTGCTTTTAGCATTGGAGTAGCTTCTGTGCACACTCTATTTTGATACCTGAGAACAGTAATTTTCTTGCATTTCCTGAGTTTTCTTCCCTCCCCTCCCCAACCCCCCCCCCCCCCCCATTTAGCATTTTACATTACTAATTTTGAGTTACTGAGTACAGTATAAAAGTTCCTAAAATAAATAGGTGGAATAGGTAGTTGAATGCCGAAATGCAAATAATCCAATGATGTAAGAAAATTTCTATTATATGTTAGAGGGCACAAGTCTGCAACAAAAGTGTTTTGTTTGTTTGTTTGTTTTTTTTTTCAGTAGTAGAGTCATACTCATTTGATCCATTTGATGAAGAAAGCTTCCCTGTTCTTCCCTGTTCTGTTCAAAGCTTTTGGATTTTGTGCTTAAAAGGTTTTGTGTCCCCAAAAGATTGTTTTCCCTGAAGTCAGTTTAACTGAAAAAAAATATTGTATAATAATAATAAAAATTATAGTATTACCTCTTCCTAAAAATCTAACCTTGTTTAGGAGATTTATGAGAAATGATCCAATAGAAACCTCACTCATACTACTGAAGTTATATGAATTCATTCATACAAACAAATTAAAACTACTTGCAGTCCTGGTATGTTTGTTATCCATTCTTGCTCATGACACTAAATAACAATAAATGTCTTTTCCAGTGTCTGCTGAAGATGATGTAGATGATGTAATAACACTTGCATGACAGTCTATTCAAACCACTTTTCTCAATTTATTTAAGAAATATAAAGGTTAACTAACTAAATAATTTAACTAACTAACTCTTAACACAAAATGCAATATTTTCCAAATAATCTCATAAAATTTAATGTATATCAGGTAATGTCATCATATGTCTTACTAATGGCCAACTTTCAAAATACTCTCAGTTGTTATATGCTCAGTATGTTATATGCTGCCATTCACCTATCCTTTTGTGGAACATACAGCATAAGAATTTTTAAGTCACTGCCATGGAAACCAATGCTTTAGCTCTGTCAGAATGTAAAATGGATTGAGTGTTCTTTCATAACAAAAATGTGCTTTTCTGACAGAAAAATGATTTCTCCTCCTCCATATTTTTGATGGATTGAACCCTTTAATGGAGATATGTCAAAATACACAACCTAAAAAAAAAAAAAAAAAAAAAAAAAAAAAGGTTTTGAATGATCACAACGTAGGGAAATTGATATAGAGAAGTCAAGTCCATTTTTTTCCCCTTAAACATAAAAAACATATATATTTTTTCTATTTATGGGGTGAAAAAAAAAATAAAGTACAATGAAAAAAGCTTGTTTATGTTTGCCTTTCTTTTCTAGATAGGTATCACAGAATCAGAGAATCACAGAATTTCTAGGTTGGAAGAGACCTCAAGATCATCGAGTCCAACCTCTGACCTAACGCTAGCAGTCCCCACTAAACCATATCCCTAAGCTCTACATCTAAACGTCTTTTGAAGACTTCCAGGGATGGTGACTCCACCACTTCCCTGGGCAGCCTGTTCCAATGTCTAACAACGCTTTCAGTAAAGAAGTTTTTCCTAACATCTAACCTAAAACTCCCCTGGCTCAACTTTAGCCCATTCCCCCTCGTCCTGTCACCAGGCACGTGGGAGAACAGACCAACCCCCACCTCACTACAGCCTCCCTTGAGGTACCTATAGAGAGCGATAAGGTCGCCCCTGAGCCTCCTCTTCTCCAGGCTGAACAAGCCCAGCTCCCTCAGCTGCTCCTCGTAGGACTTGCAGGACAACCAGGCAATCAGGCCCAGTCAGCATGGGTTTATGAAAGGCAGGTCCTGCTTGCTTCCTGATCTCCTTCTATGACAAAGTGACACGCTGGGTGGATGAGGGAAAGGCTGTGGATGTTGTCTACCTTGACTTCAGGAAGGCTTTTGACACTGTTTCCCACAGCATTCTCCTCAAGAAACTGGCTGCTCATGGCTTGGAATGGCGTATTCTTTGTTGGGTTAAAAACTGGCTGGATAGCCGGGCCCAAAGAGTCGTGGTGAATGGAGTCAAGTCCAGTTGGAGGCCAGTCACTAGTGGCGTCCCCCAGGGCTCGGTGCTGGGGCCAGTCCTCTTTAATATCTTCATCGATGATCTGGACGAGGGCATTGAGTGCACCCTCAGTAAGTTCGCAGATGACACCAAGTTAGGTGCATGTGTCTATCTGCTTGAGGGTAGGAAGGCTCTGCAGGAGGATGTGGATAGGCTGGACTGATGGGCTGAGGCCAACTGTATGAAGTTTAACAAGGCCAAGTGCCGGGTCTTCCACCTGGGATGCAATAACCGAAGCAGAGCTACAGACTGGGAGATGAGTGGTTGGAGAGCGGCCAGGCAGAGAAGGACCTGGGAGTGATGGTGGATAGTCGGCTGAATATAAGCCAGCAGTGTGCTCAGGTGGCCAAGAAGGCCAACAGCATCCTGGCTTGCATAAGAAACAGTGTGACCAGCAGGTCTAGGGAAGTGATCGTCCCCCTGTACTCGGCTCTGGTGAGGCCGCACTATGAGTACTGTGTTCAGTTTTGGGCCCCTCACTACAAGAAGGACATTGAGGTTCTTGAGTGGGTCCAGAGAAGGTCAACGAAGCTGGTGAGGGGCCTGGAGAACAAGTCCTACGAGGAGCAGCTGAGGGAGCTGGGCTTGTTCAGCCTGGAGAAGAGGAGGCTCAGGGGCGACCTTATCGCTCTCTACAGGTACCTCAAGGGAGGCTGTAGTGAGGTGGGGGTTGGTCTGTTCTCCCTGTGCCTGGTGACAGGACGAGGGAGAATGGGCTAAAGTTGTGCCAGGGGAGGTTTAGGTTGGATGTTAGGAAGAACTTCTTTACCGAAAGCGTTGTTAGACATTGGAACAGGCTGCCCAGGGAAGTGGTGGAGTCACCATCCCTGGAAGTCTTTAAAAGATTTTAGATGTAGAGCTTAGGGATATGGTTTAGTGGGGACTGTTAGTGTTAAGTCAGAGGTTGGACTCGATGATCTTGAGGTCTCTTCCAACCTAGAAATTCTGTGATTCTGTGATTCTGTGATCCTGAATATATTGAGATCTGTGTACAAGAATATAAATTGTTATTTATTTTAAACATTTCTGCAGCTAAGAAATCAAATCTGTCCTACACATAAAGAGAACCAGAAACAAACTGTTGATATTAATAAAACCTTTTTATTTTATTTTTTTCTGCAAATGTTCTTATTAGCTTTAATACTGTTAACAATGGGATCCTTATAAATACATTTAATTTGTATAAATGTAATTATCTGTTGTACAAGCTTTATGTAATTATCTGCTGCACAAGCTTTTACGTAAACATGTATTTATATAATAAATAGCAGTCATCAATTTTGACACAACATATTCTTTTCAAGCCTAGTTTTCACCTTGTGTTTTTTTTGTGTGTGGTATTTTGTTGTTGTTGTTGTTGTTGTTTTCTGTGTGTGTGTGTGTTTCCTTTTTTCTTTTTTCTTTTTTTTTTTTTCTTTTTTTTTTTTTTTTTTTTTTTTTTTTTTTTTTTTTTTTTTTTTTTTTTTTTTCTTTTTTCTTTTTTTTTCTTTTTTCTTTTTTTTTTTCAACACTCTCTGGAGGACAAATAATATCTTATATTTTGTGTTGTGTGGTCCGCCAGTGATGGTATTATTCAGCTCATCCTAAAGTAAATATCTTCAAGATACCAATTGAGTTAATTTTGCAGAATGTCATAGAATCATAGAATGGCTTGTGTGGAAGGGACCCTTAAAGCTCATATAGTTCCACCCCCCCCTCCCACCATGGCCAGGGACACCCTTCTACTACCTCAGGTTGCTCAAAATCCCATTCAACATGGCCTTGAACGCTTCCAGGGATGGGGCATCCACAGCTTCTCTGGGGCTACCTGTTCTGCTGCCTCACCACCCTCAGAGTAAATAATTTCTCTCCTTACACCTAATCTAAATCTACCCTCTTTTAGCTTAGCATCCACTCACTCTCATCAAGAGTATCACAGAATCACAGAATCGTCTAGGTTGGAAGAGACCTCCAAGACCACCTAGTCCAACCTCTGACCTAACAGTAATCAGTCCTCCACTAAACCACATAACTAAGCTCTACATCTAAACATCTTTTAAAGACTCCAGGATGGTGACTCCACCACTTCCCTGGGCAGACCATTCCAATGCCTAACAAATTTTCCAGTAAAGAAGTTTTTTCCTAATAGCCAACCTAAACCTCCCTGGAGCAACTTTAGCACATTCCCCCTCGTCCTGTCACCAGGCATGTGGAGAATAGACCAATCCCCACCTCACTACAGCCTCCTTTGAGGTACCTGTAGAGAGCGATAAGGTCGCCCCTGAGCCTCCTTTTTCTCCAATCTGAACAACTTTAGGTCCCTCAGCAGCTCCTCATAAAACTTGTTCTTCAGACCCCTCACACAGCTTTGTTGCCCTTCTCTGGACTCTCTTGAGCACCTCCATGTCCTTCTTGCAGTGAGGGGCCCAAAACTGAACACAGTACTCATAGTGCAGCTCACCAGAACCAAGTATTTCTCCAGCTTTCTTGAAAGCTTCCTTTAGGTACTGGAACACCACTATAAGGTCTCCCAGTCTTCTCTTCTCTAGGCTAAAGAACCCCAAAGTCAGCCTCTCTTCATAGGAGAGGTCTTTTAACCCTCTGATCGACTTTACGGCACTCCTTTGGTCTTGCTCTAATAAGTCAGGTACTTCTTATACTGGGAGCCCCAAGATGAACACAACCCAGGTGGGGTCTCATGAGAGCAGAGTGGAGGTGGAGAATCACCTCCATACTTCTTTTGATCACTCATGTTCCTTTTGATGCAGCCCAGGTTACGGTTAGTTTGCTGGACTGTATTTCTAGCTCCTACTGAGCTTCTCACAACTAACACCCCAAGACCTTCTCAGAGCTATTCTCAATCTATTTTCTCTACCCAGTTTATATGTGTGCTTGGAATTGCCCTGACCCAAGTGCAGGACCTTGCACTTTGCCTTGTTGAACTTCACGAGGTTCACACAGGCCCACCTCTCAAAACCTGTCCAAGTCTCGCTGGATGACACATCCCTTCTGTCCAGTGTGTTGACTGTACCAGATGGCTTGGTGACAACTTGCTCAGGGTGCACTCATCCCACTGTCAATGTTACCAACAAAGATGTTAAATAGTCTACATGTGTAAAAAAAGTAAAAAGTCTACTATAGATCTGTACTTACATATCAAAACAAACAAATGTTCATACCTTTTTAAACATATCTTCAAACAGAATCCCCAGTGGGAAGCCTTCCTGGAAGTGCATATTCCACCTACACCTGACTTTTTTTTGAGGATATTGCATTGTAAGTCCAGGTCAAAAGCAAGTCAGGAATATTACTATATCAGATTTTATTTATATAGACATAAACTCACTATGGTGTTATTAAGTCATAATTTTCAATACATTTTATATACCGAATTTTTAACAAAGATTTTTGATTCTCAGATGAACACTCTAAACTTCTGTAAATTAAACAGAAAATGCTCTATTGCTTCAGTGAGATTCTTTCTAGCTAGATTATTGACCGAGAAAACTGAGCTGACCAGTTGAACTGAAAACAGAAACTGTTAAGAAAAAATTCTCAGTTTCCAGATTTAAAGAGGGGCTTTATTAACAGCTCTACTGAGAAAATTGTTTTTGTTTTAAATTCAGTGCTTAATGCCCTCCATTGGTTTTAAATGAAAAATCATCTCCTTTTTCCATGAACTACTTCCCTTTCTCTTTTGGAGTAGATCTGAATGCAGACACTTGTCTAGCTGTTCTTTTAGGTCTTCCAGAACATTTAACATTCAGCAACTCTAGTATGACTTAACAGTTAATCCCAGTTCTTTGATACAAAATAACTCTTTCCTTTCTCCCTTCCTTTTCCTTCCTCTCCTTCCTTCTCCTCTGATATATTATCAACAAAATACACTTCTAAAAGGGAAAGCATAAATTTCAATTCCTTCAGCAGGAGAGGCATGGATAAGATTTATATCAATATGAATTTATGAAACCTTGCATTTTATTTTTTATTGTAAGTGAGAAGAGTATCTGACAAGACAGTTTCTTGAGAAATATACCAAATTTTAGGATAGTTTTGAAGAGTCTGGTTATATTTTGACTCCATAAATAAATAAATAAATAAGTGACAAATACTTTAAAATTTGTAATTCATATAAATTTCAAACTTATAAAGGTTGTTTGGGATACTGGGTATCCTGAATCAAAATAAATAAATAAGTAAAGATCAGGGCTGGTCTTTTAAAGTTTAAACTCAATTAAACTAAAGGGAAAGGCTATTGTTTTCATTTCCTGTTCTAATTAAATTGATCATACAAAATCATTTAAAGCTTTAGTATGCTAGGTCAAATGCTACCTGTTTCTCTAATAACTGTGTAACACTCTAGGTTCACTCTAGGTTACAAATGTATTAAGAGAATCTAATGGCTATTTTCTACCTCTATTCACATGAAAACATGGGAAAAAAAATAAATAAAAAAATAAGGACATGTATTTCAAAATCTCCAGTTGGTGGTAGACAAAATTGGAGTCAAAAGTACTTTTTTTTTTTTTTTTTTCCTACCACCTCAGAAAACAGCATAAAATACCAGGAAGGAAAGAGGAATACAGCAGCCTTTCACAAAATGTGTCCAATGCCATCCATTTCCAAATGAAAACAACGATTTTAGCCTGTACATACTATACACTGTTTGTCTACTCTCCATTGCAATGACTAGCTTCAAAATAGCTGGAGTTATAATATCAGGAATAATAAATATATTTTCTTCTTTTCTTTTTGGTAGTGAATCATGCACTTCAGTTTCATATCACCCATTGGAATGTTTTCCTGGACGACTAAAAAAATAATAATAGCAAATAAATAAATAGGAAATATATAAAGCCATATTGTTGATACAGAAAATAGCAGTTCCCTTCTTCAGATACTAAATTCTCTCATGTGGCAAGAGATCTAGGTGGAAGCCACTTGTAGGTTTGGCTGCAGCCTCATTTGAACAAGTTGTGTTGATCCTTCATTGCAATTTGTGATCTCCCTCCACCACCCTAAATTCAAAGACCAGATCCAGAAAAAAATTAACTCCAATGAACTATATGCATAAATCTATAGATAGATTTGTACAGTTATGCATTGTTATATTTCTGTGTTTATAGTTACATATGTATATAAACATACTCTGTATATGTGAAGTGTGATTTGCATACACCTAGTAGATAAAAGTAGGGTAACAAAAAATTGTATGAAAAAAAAAAAGTACATAAACAGTAACACTGATAAACAACAGAAAGAAGAAAACCCTAATTCTAAAATTCATTATAAAGGTGTTGTAAAACACAGTATTTTAATTATATAAGGTAAATTTTGCCAAAGCTGCAGATGTTAGATTACAAGAGAGGGTCATAATGTATTTGCAAAAGTACATTGGAAAATCATGCAGGTATCACCATGAATAAAAATTCAATGCCAGAGATATACTGCTCTACAATAAAACCTATTTTTTTATCTAATCTAAGTTTTCTTTACGACAATTATAGTAGATTGATGTACTTACTTTACCATCTATTTCCTATGCAGACAGTCTGTAAAAACACATCTAAAATATAAAATATTTTATTGTAGTTTTGTATTTTTGGCTGTTTCTTCTTCTTTCTAGTGCAAACTATATTTCTCTACCATCTCATGTGTATACTTATTTTCTTCTACTATTTATTTTATTTATTTTATTTTATTTATTTATTTTATTTTATTTTATTTTATATTATTTTATTTTTCGTGTGTGTGTGTGAACACAGGATAAAATATTAATTTGCACATATTCCTTTGAAAAATCTCAAAATCTTTTCATCCACAGAAGTCTATAAGTACTTCTAGCATTTCTTTGTACACCTTTTAACTTGGATGTTAAGATAGTGACAGTTCACCACCAATACCACTGGTATGAAGTCAGTGCATTTCTCATGGTGTTATAATTCAGAAGGTTACTCAAGGACAGAGAACAGCAAAAGAAGGGCTGTTTCCTGGGAGCTACTAACGGATCAGTCAATAGTCACTGGAAAACAGAGGGGATAGTCAGGTAGAGTCCATCTAGGGTTTCAGTCAGAAGCAAAAGGAGAAAGAGCTGAAAATATGAATACTCTGGAGGTTGTCCAGAGTCCATTGAGACAACAGGGCTGGAAACAATCTACAACATATATCCAAGGTGTCCAGCTAAGAAACAAAGTAGCTACAGAGAAGAACTGAGAACACAGAACTAGAGATAGGTATACTTACAATATAACTGAAACAAACAAACAAACAAACAAACAAAAAAACACTGGAAGTCCATGCATAAGTTTCAACAGAGCTCCATGAAGTACTGGTCAAAGTGTGTGGGTGGAGGCTCCAGATGAAGCTAGGAAGGGTCCATAAATCATATCAGTGCACTCAGGGCCCTCACATTATGTACTTTGCTCTTACATGTGCACTATAGCATACTGTGCTGGTTTTATTCATGTAGCAGCTGAGCTCTGCCACAGCCACTGTCTCAATCCTCCTCTTCACAGGGAACAGGGAGAAAAGGCCTCAAGGACTGAGATAAGGACAGGGAGATTGCTCAACAATTATCGTGATGGGCAAAACAGGCACAGAGTAAGGAGATAGTAAGATTTATTGCCTATCATTGACAACATAGAGAAGTGAGAAACAAGGAAAGAAACCAAAAACACCTTCCTCACATCCACTCTCTTCCAGCTCCTCCCCCTGAGCTGTGCAGGGGAATGGGGGAATGGGAGCTGCTGTCAGTCTAAAGCACTTTGTCTCTGCTGCTCCTTCTCAGTCACTCTCTTCTCCTGCTTCAACATGAGATCCCTCCCACGGGATGCACTGATCCTGTGTGGGCTTCCCACAGGAAGCAGCTCTTCAAGAACTGCTGCAGATATGGTTCCGTACCACGGGGTCCATCCATCAGGAACAAATTACTCCAACCTGGGTCCCCCATGGGCAGCTAGGTCACCTGCTCCTGCATGGTCTCTGCTCCATGGGATCTAGATCTGGCCCAGAATCTGCTCTGTCAAGGAGGTTCTCAGGATACAGCCTCCGTCAGGGCAAATGCACCTGCTCCACTGTGGTACACCGGGACTGCAGGGGACAACCTGCTTCACCATGGACCTCTTGACAGACCACAGGGGACCTTCATGTGTTTTAATTTGCATCCATTGCCTCTTCATCCAGTTGCTGAGTACAACCAAAAAGTCTGGCCCAAAACTGCAGCTAAGTAGAAAACAAAACAGGAGTTCTTGTGATTTCAGTGGGAGCCTCCATTTAATTTGGGGCTCTGTACATATAAATTTAAAAGTTTTCATGGACCTTCTTCTCTCATTACCCCAATGGATCATGCCAAATTACTTAGTCCAAATACATTTATTTAGATTTTTATTTTTTTGTAAATTTTAATGCAGATGGCTAAAGTTGTAAATTCTTTTACAGAGAAGCAGTGATTGACAACAGATTTTGTGGACTACTTTAATCTTAACAATGTAAATTTTGTTGTGTCAAATGTAGCAAATGTAATTTACCATAACAACTTATATAGGAATTTAATATGTGTAGGATGATTAATATAGTCTATATGATCTTGTTGGAAATTTAGTTTTAGATTCATATGAAAGACAGGGTGAACAAGGCTGATACTGATGTGTAGAATTATTTTCGATATACCTCCAAATTCTGTCACACTACAATGAATGTACTGTCTTTTTTTTTTTTTTAATTTGTTTTTAACATGATTTTATCTGAATAAATTTTCTCAAGATCCTTCAGTTTTACATTTTACTATTATGTCAAAAGACTTACAAAACATTTTTATTTATTTATGTATTTATTTATTTGTTCCAGTAAATTACTTTAATAACAAAAAGATGTTGCAGATATGATAAGTCCCATCTGGAATTTGTAAGCAACAAACAATCTATGTAGCGTGCTATGTAATAAACTGTTTCTTCTGAGCAGGATATATATTCAGGACGTGTTTTCAGCATGTTTTTAGTATTACAAATTTAGAAGCAATCTCGAAACTGCAAGACTGTGAAAAGACTGACAGGTAATAACACAATCATAGTAAACTATGACTGTTTGGTCTGCCACAAATACTGATGTAGATTTGAACACTGGCATTGACAGCTCCTGTATATTGACAGCTAAAGATGAAAGACTGAAATACAGACACGAGAAATCTAGACATGAGTCCCTTGGCAACAGAGTATTTGACAGCCCCAATTATCTTGACTGGAAGATGAATGTCTAAGAGCTTATATGGGTCTGGATTTTGTACTATAGTTTGTCAAAACTGTTATGTCGTATTAAAGGAGTACATGAATTTCATTTCTCAGGGAAAAGATTGCCATTGCCAACATACCATGACTTGAATAATGTTTAAATATCCTACTTAATCATATGAACTTTGCATTTTATTTTCCAAGATAAATTTAAATTGAAGTTTTACTGCTATTAAATTTTGCATTATCAGGGGAACTACCTACAATGAGAATTGTGTTCTAATGCAGAGAATTAAATGTAGTGGCACAAATCCTTTAGTTTTTATCAACTTGTCCAGGAACTCATTCTCTAACATTTAAGAACCATTAATGCATGGATAGTTATATTTATTCCTCATAAGTGTTCTCTGAACTTTATTGGGTTGTCATGCCTTTGTAAACTTAAGTATCTACCACACAACGGTTGAGTTGAATACTACTATTGCAACTCAATTAAGAATACATGTATGTATAAAGCACTTTTAAATATGGTCTTCCAAGTTGTCTTTCAATGTACCCCTTATTCAGAGACCAGATGAGCATTTTTTTGCTTGTGGAAGGTGGTGAATGATTACCTTTATATCACTCATTTTTAATCTTTCCCTTTAATTGATTAAATTGACTATATTGGCAAATGAGTTTTCTCACTTGTTTCCTTCCAATTTACTTCCATTCTGCTGGAGGAAGATGGAGAGTTAGTGGGTACATGGGCGCTTAGCTGCTGGCCAGGGTCAGCCCAACACACCCTCCCAATTTATGTGAGTTATACCTTCTTTAAATGGTTACTGTTTATAAAGCCATTTAAAACTCCTGCAGAAACATTTGAATCTCAGAACAGATCCTTGGATGCATTTGGTATTGATGAGATAGATACACGGAGCAGATCATCTTGAGTACTATCATCCAGAAACCAATGATCCGACAAAGTCATCATGGGTTTATGAAAGGCAGGTCCTGCCTGTGTAACTTGATCTCCTGCTATGTTAAGGCAACCCTCTTAGGGACAAGGGAAAGGCTGTAGATGTTGTTTACTTGGACTTTAGGAAGGCATTTGATACTGTTTCCCCCAGATTTCTCCTGAAGAAACTGGATGCTCATGGCTTGGACAGATGTACTGTTTGCTGGGTAAAAAAATACTTTGTAACAACTAATTGTTGTATACTACTTACTTACCTGTTTTAGTCTAATGCACCTTTGCCTCTTTGAGCCAGTAAGCTATTGAAAATTACCAATTTTTTAAAATATGTTGCTATTTCTGTCATTAAATACCACTATGCAAAAAGGACAGATCAATATTTCAAGTTTATGGAGATCCCTATTCTTGTTTCCCTATATAGTCAGCAAACAGCTAATTAGTACAGAAGACCAATTATCTATGAAAGTCTTCAGTAATTCCTACGTTTATTTTCCAGGTGGAGAACAGTGACAAGTCGTGTTCCTTGGGGTTCAGTATTGAGACTGGTAGTAGTTAACATCTTTGTCAGCAGAGTGGATGGTAAGATTGTGTGCACCCTCAGCACATTTGTGAATGACACCAAGCTGATTTGTATGACTGAACATGCTGGAACAAAGAGATGCCATCCAGAAGGACTGAGACAGGCTTGAGAAGTGAGCCTGTGTGAACCTCATGAAGTTCAATGAGACCAAATGCAAGGTCCTGCATCTGAGTCTGGGCAATACCAAACATCAGTACAGGTTGGGTGATGAATTAATTGAGAGCAGGCCTGAGGAGAAGAGCTTGGAAGCATGTGTTGACAAGAAGCTCAACAGAAGCTTGCAAGGTGCATTTGCAGCCCAGAAGGCCAACTGCATTTTGATGAGCATTTGATGATCAAAGAGTTAACAATTCAAGGGAGGTGATTCTCTCTGTCTACACTGCTCTCATGAGACCCCACCTGGTGTACTGTGTTGAGCTCTAGGGCCCCTGGTATAAGAAGGACATGGACCTGTTGGAGCAGGTCCAGAAGAGGACCACAAGGATCATCAGAGGGATGGAACACCTCTCCTATAAAGACAGACTGAATGAGTTAGGATTGTTTAGCCTAGAGAGCATAAGGCTCCGGGGAGGTCTTAGTGGCCCTAAAGGAGGCCTACAAGAAAGCAGGAGAGGAACTCTAACAATGATTTTTTTGATAGGACTAGGGGTAACAATTTCAAACTAAAAGATAGATATAGATTAGATATAAGGAAGTTTTATTTTATTCTCTGAAGGTAGTGATGCAGTGGAACAGGTAGCCCTGAGAAGTTGTGGATTCCCCAGACCTGGATGTGTTGAAGGCCAGACTGGGCTTTGAGCAACCTGGTCTAGTGGAACGTGTCCCTGCCCGTGGCAGGGGAGGTTGGAATCAGATGATCTTTATGGCCCCTTCCACACAAACCATTCTATGATTTTATAATTGTCTATACAGATAATTATTGAGCTTTTTTCAAAGCGCTAGATTATCACTTGTCAAGCCTCATCGACACCTATATATGGGCAACTTCAACACAGAATAGTTAATTTGCCTTTCTAGTGATACTATGCCGTCCAATATACAATATTGACTTCCCTTATTGCAGCCTCATTTTAATGTCAATATGTGTTAATATTATTTAAAATTGCATTTTGTTTATTACATTTTTTTGTGTTATATTGGTTCAGAAGCTTATCTCGATTAATGGGGAAAAATGCTTGGCTTTGGCATGTACATGTATACTACATTTAGAAATTTAGAAAAGCTTCTATTATCCCTTCAGCCATATGTGTGCAAATCCTGTTGAAATAGATGGAAGTAGTATACACGAATCTAATATACAGTCAAAGAAAAGTATACTTAGACATTTGTTCTTTCGAGCAATGTTAGGATCATTAGTTTATTTTATAAGAAGATTGTCAACAGTCTCCATCTGCCAAAGATGCTCTAAGTCTTGTCACAAGAATGTATCAAGAATTTGAGTTTATTGCAGTTTCTATTTAAGGCTGCAATAAGCTTGAAGTTGAGTTTCCAGAAATTAACCTTTATGCAAAATGATAACCAGTCTTTTGTTACTTTACCATTAGTTTCATTTAAACAAACAACAACAGTAATCAAAATAATAATAATAATAATCCATACTGTGTTAAAGAACAGATAATTTACTGTCAGTTAATTTAGTTTTGTGAATTACCTGTTGAAAAAATATCTTTTAACATAAAAAAAAAAAAAAAAAACTCTCCTGGAGCGGTGGATTGATCTTGGCCAGTTGCGAGATGCTCACCCAGCTATTCTCTCACTCTACCTCTACCTCTTCAATAGGTCAGGGGGATAAAATTGATGAAATATCTTCTATGTCAAGGTAAAAGAAGTAATTGGGAGATATAGTAGGCAAAATTTGGACTGGGAATTTCCAAGGTATGGTATCCTTTTGGAGAATCTTTTGTTTTGTAATATGGTAGAATCAAAGTGTGGTTTTATCATGTGTGCATATTGTCCACCTTTGTCAGTGTCATAATGATGTTACTTTGACTTTATTGTGGGACTTTTTCGTTGTTGATTTTTCAATTGAAGTTGTGATGAATGTATATTTCAATTACTGTTCTAAAATACGTGTTTCACAGAGGTGAGGAGTGGTATATACTGAGTTTACATGACAAGTTCTTGGCAACTGGGTGGGCTGCAGGGGTGATCTCTGTGAGGAGAAGCCAGGACTGCCCATTTTCGGACACACTTGGTTATAGCTGAATCCAATGGCCCCGCTGCTGGTCAAAGCAGCCAAAAGTGTGGCACCTCTGTGAAAACAAATTTAAGAAAGGATAAAATATGCTGCACAGCAGTGAGTAGTGAACAATAATAATAATAAAAGTATGAGAAAAAAAAAAAAAACATAGACAACAAAGTCAGAGAATAAAGGAGGGGGAGGATCTGGTCTGTGGGCCAGAGCAGAGATTCTCCTGTAGAATATGAAGGACTTGATACTGGAGCAGGTGAATATTCACTGAAGGAACTGCAGTCCACAGGGGATCCATGCTGAAGCAGTCTTATCCTGAACTGTTATGATCTTACTATAAACCGCTATTCTCCACCCTGCCTGCACTGCTCCAGGTATGCAGACAGAGTAGTCAGGAATAAAAAGTGAAGTAGAGGGAAGGTATTTATTTTTTATTTTTATCTTTGTTTATCATGATCCAACTCTATTTTAATTATTGGAAATAAATTAAATGAATTTTCCCTAAATCAAGTCTGTTTTGCCTGTGATGTAAGTAAATTATCTCCTTGTCTCAACGCATGAGCCTTTTCATCTTATTTTCTCCCATGTCCTTTTGAGGAGGAGAGAGAGAGCAACTTGGTGGGAGTTTGGTAGCTGGGCAAGATCAAACCACTGCACTTATTCATGGTTAGTATGTGCATGGAATGTACTTTCCCTTTGGGCTTTTGCTGCGGTCTTTGATTGACTAAAAATATACATACAAAGCACAAGTGAAAGCACTTAGTAAGAGTCATTTCACCCTGAAAATTCTGTACTTGATGGCAATGAGAAGATTTATAGTTTCCAGCAACATTTTCCTGTATATCCAGAAACAGAAAGAACACCTTACTTAATGAACATTTAGACTCAATGTTTAAACGTTTTTCAATTTCTGCAGTAAGAAGGGCAATGCCTTTCTCAGTCTTACCAATCTCTGTGACATTTTCTTCCCCTAAAATATTGTGGCTTTGTACTGGGTCTGGCTGGAATGTTAACTTTCCCGGCAGCAGCCCATACAGTGCCGTACTCTGTACTTGTAGCTGGAACAGCAGTGTTATCACACCACTGTTGTGTCTACTGCTGAGCAGCAGTGGCACAGCATTGGGCCTTTCTCTAACCCTCCTAGGGGGTGGGCAAAAAAGTGAGGAGAGAAACATCACTAGGGCAGCTGACCTAAACCAATCAAAGGGATATTCCATACCATGTGGTGTCACACTCAGCAATAAAAGGTGGAAACAGGAAGAAGAGGGAGGGGTGGGCTCTCGTTGAGAAGATGTCGATCCTCCTCTCGAACACTGGCTGCGTGCGTTGAGGCCTTGCTTCAAGGACGTGGTCAATCATCGCTCATTTGTGGGAAGTAGAGAGTAATTTCTTTCCTCTGCACTTCCATATAGCTTTCATTTATTTTGTTTGTTTGTTTTCCTCCCTTTTTCCCCTTTCCCTTTTATTTCCCCTTAGTTAAATTGTTTAGTTCATGGTAGTCTTTATTTAATTATTATAATTATTTCCCTTTAATTAAATTATCCTTATCTCAACCCGTGAGTTGTTCTTTGCTTTACTCCTCCCCCTCCTTATCTAAAGGAGGGGGAGTGAGAGAGCGGTTGTGGGGTTTAGCTGCCCAGCACGGTAAAACCACCACAGGCTTACATATTTGTACTGAAAAGAGTTGGATACTGTAATTGCGGACATAAAAGAGAGTCTCTTGATAACAGGAAAAAGGCAGTCTGATATGTATATCTGTAGGTGTGCATTTTTTTCTGTTGGGACAAATATTTCTTCTGAACTTTTATTTTAGTGCCTTTTTCTTAAAGAAAAATCATTAAGTGAAACATATCAGCTCAGGTGAAAATAACAAGTCTAATAAATACTTATAGAACTGTTTTAAAAGTGGAAGAAAGTGAGAAAACAACAGAAAATCATATATATATATACACATATATTAATAGATCAATTTGGGCAAATTTTTAAATCTAGTTTGTTGCAAGAAGCACAGGTTTTGGTAAGGTTTGAAAACCTTAAAAACTCTATTTTTGTTAATTCTAGCAATATTTCTAGCAATGTTTAATGGCAAATGTTGTTAAAATTACACTGTCCTTACCTTTACAATCTCATGAAATAAAGGTTGCTAAGATGCAATGAGATGTAATGTCCAGTAACAACACAATTAGAAAAAGCTGGCAAGCTTTTGGGATCAGTCTCTTTTTATCATATTTTGCACTCTAAATATCTACATTTTTCACTACTGCTCTTGTAAATAGACTGAAGAACTTTCCGTCTTGAAACAGAAGAAATAAATATACATATTGTCATCAAGTCACCCCTCATATCATATTTCTGGTTAAATAAATTTCCTTGAATATTATTGATTGCCTTCCTTTGATTTCCTTGAATATTATCTATAAATCATATTTTAGAGTCCTCTGACTGTGGCTCTGAAACTCTTCAGTTACTCAGCACATCTTAATTATTGACAGACTAACATCGTATAGAGTGGCTTATATCTATACTGCCTTTCAAGGACAACCCAAAAGCCATCTAGGGCGGTGTTTGGTCTGAAATTGAGACCCATGTTTCTACACATAGTCACATAGTAAATCATATGTTTAAACACCCATGTCAATCTATATAAATACAGCCTTTCAAGACTGAAAAAAGCTAGTAACTGGAACAGAAATTTGTTTAAATTGAGACATCATAACAGATAGATCATATTATGTTCCTTTGCTGCCTTTCATACATTTTTCTAATCATTAAATCTTAATTCTTGCTGCTGTAAACTCTTCTTCCTAGTTGCTATATGGTGTTTTTATTTATATTTTTATTATTTCTGATATTATTAATTTATGGAGACAGTAAAATTCTGTGAGTAAAGTTGAGAGAAACAAAGCAAAAAAAAAATCTTGTTTTGGTAAATGTTTAAGGATGGAAGCAAAATCTCATTAATTAAAAGTACATTTCAGTAATTTACATTGAATTTCATTTGGCAGGTGAACTTAACAAATAAAAAATAAAAAAATCTTACCTTACTCTTCTTTAAAATACAGTTATTTAAGAATCTCCAAGGAAAAGACAGAGATTAAATTAGCCATCCCATTTAAATGTCAAATATTATAAGAGATGGTCTAATTTTTATTTCCTTATTTGTGTCATGTCTTTATATATAAAATGAGGCCAGATTTTTTATTATCACAGGAACAAAGTAAGTTTATTTATTTATAAATTTAGCACTCAATGTTGTGATACCGTGAAAGACATTTATGTCTGAAGTAAAAAAGGGCATCAGACTGACACTGTTCTCTTTTCCCATTTAACCTAAGGACTCGTAAGGAGATCATTAAATAAATATATTTTTTTAGGTCATACACAGAGACAAGGAGAAAGAATATTAGTCATAGGTTTCAAAATCAAACTATGATATTTGGCCTTAGGAAGAAAACCTGTCTCTGTTGTGTAGGATATTTTTTTCCAAAATCATGTATTAGAATAATTACTCCTAGAATTTAATCATTTCACTTGTACAGTTGAAGGTTTTTGCTTGTTTGTTTGCTTGTTTTCCCCAAAGCAACTGCTTTCTATCCTTTTCATTGCAACAAACTTTCAGTACCTTTTCCTAGTGACATCTAAATATTGATGTCAGCCCTAAAGTTCATGTTACATTTTAAGTAGAGAGCATGATTGTAGCAATGAATTTTCCACAAAAGAAGTTTTGCATGTCAGCTACTGCCTGTAGTTCTCGTGAAAGTGATATGTGGAGATATTTATGTATATTAGTGGAAAGATTATTTAAAACAGCATTTTTGAGTGATAGATACAAATGACTGATAAGTTCAAGCAAATACACTACTTTCCCACTTACCACTGAAGCACTTAGTTGAAGTGAACACAAAGATCCATAGAGTATGTTGTAGAGTATATAGCTATATTCACCAGTTAGGGAAGTGGACATTGTTGTGAAAACTCTATTGAAATAATTGATAAATCAAGATCTTTCACACTTTAAAACAATCTTTTACTGGACTGAAAATCATTAGCAATACGTATTGCCATTTGCTAATCCTTAATCCTGATCAAGCTTGATCAATACATGCTTAAACAATTATTACTTAACAAGCTTGTCCTAAACTAGCTATAAGCATACAATACCATAGAACTCATGATTTCGGTTAGCAGTGGAGCCAATGGTCTTTGATCCTTCTTAGTTACCAAGATCAAGGTTATGAAGTTTTTTAACTAGGGATCTGAAGGTGAAGGGGGTTTCCTTCTTTTCTCTTCGCTTTTCTTTTCAAATTAGGGATGCTTTATACTATTCTGTTCCCACCCCTGAAAGAGAGAATTATCTCATTTGGTCTTGGAATTTTAACTTGGGGATCAGAGCTTGCTATGGATTCAGTCATTTTGCAAGATAATTCTGGTTTTATCAGTCACTCTGTCAGTACCAGCTCTGCAAGATTGTTTTGTTTCTACCAGACTTCTTCACTGTTTGTTTGTTCTTGCATGTTCTACCTTTTGCATATGTTTTTCTGATCCCCTTTTTACCACTTGTCACTTTGTTCTTGTGGTTCTATATTAAAAATGCTCACACATTGTTACAGCCTATGACATTATTGTGTGATTGTGTATGGGTTCAAGGCACTCAAATATGGAGCTTTGTGTTACTCACATAGCTCATCAGTTAAAAGATAATGTTTGAGATCAATTTAAGAATTAAGTTTTGAGATTTTCAAAAGTCTACATGCCTTACATATTTATTATTTCATATTTTAGATAAAAACATAATTACATTTGTTCTACTGCACTATTAAATACAAGAGACCAAAGGTAATCAATGCCTGTTTCTCAAACCAAGTAACATTTTATTTGCTTGGCTCACATCCATAGTATTTGAGACTAGACTCAGTCCTATTAGGCTTGCCATGGAAACAGATACTCAAACCTGTTCAAAATAGAACAAAGGGTTAATCTATTACCTAACCACTGTGGATCAGCAGAAGTGTTTGAGCTCAGTCCTTGGTCTTGTTTATATAGACATATATATATACAATATAGACATACACAGTGGTTCCTAGGCTGAACTTTATGAACAGTTGTGAGAAGCCCAATGTTTATACATGAAAGGGAAAGAAGCCCTTGTATGTAAGGAATTTAGGTAGCTATTGTTCCACATTAGTAGAATAAATTTAATGAAGCCTTAGGCCAAAGCATGAGCTCTGCATTACCTGAACCTATATGTAGTGGTGATAGAGAAACAGTGAAAGACATTGTGTGGGGTTCTGGGTGGTACTGATGGGGAAGGGAGGATGTGCTTTCCAAGAACAGCACCAGATGAGAACCTGCTGCAGGAGGCAACAGAAGCCATCTTGTCCCATGACAAAGAACACCGATCTGAAAGAACATAACATACATGTATTGAAAACTGAATAGACTATATTGGACAGAACAAAGATTATATGAGCATAAGAACCAAGAGAAAGTTTCGAGCAGGGTCTGTCCTTGGAGACAGACAACTCAAACAGATATATGGAAATGGTTAAATTCTTGCTGCATTAAATAAGAATCAACTCTTCAAGTGAATTCTGGATGCTTGGGGAATTCCATTCTGCTAGAGGAAACAACAGAATCCCCTAAAGTAAAGCAAGCAAAATTACTTATACAGTGCTTATATGGTTCAGCCTTTACCTTTACAACAAGTTTCCAGGGCCAGTACCAGGTAATTTTACATCGTACTAGATAAACTTTTTCCATTGCTATTTGATTTTTAACATTTCACTTGTAGAAGAAACCCATTCTCAGCTACTGCAACAAACACAATACCACAAGATCTACGTAGTTCCTTGTTCTTCTCCCTCTAAGTTTTGCTACATATCATTTGATTTCCTTTATAGTAACTCTTCCTTGTAAGTACAGATCCTGTTATTATTCAGTATTTTCTGAGACCAATGCCTTGGCAGCCTTGAATGGCTCAGCTAGATGGTAAAGGATCCATTGAAGCTTCACTATGTATGCTTTCGTCCTAGAAGTGGCTTTTTTTTTTTTTTTTCTCCATCTCCTTTGTCTATATAGACTTGAATTTATCGTGAAGTGACTGCCAGTCTTAAAATGTCCATTTGAAGTTTGACTACTCTAACATGTTTTGAACCCAGAGAAGGTAAATTAAGTGAGAATAAAAATGAAATAAGACAAGGACCTAATTTCTTGGTAACTGATATAATGGTTGCTAATTGTCCATTGTTTAGTGCATGGAAAAGGAACAGTACCTCTGCAATTCTCAGCTTTCTCTCTCTTTTAGTCAGATATGATATGTATTTGTGAGGATCCTGGGTCAACAGAAAATCAAGAAAAATACTTTTTCTCTGCTTAGCATGATGATCACAGCTATATTCTTTTACTTAAGTAAGCTGAAATCATATAGTAAAAACAATGGGTATGCTTAAGATAGAGCTATGTTAACTGAAAAATCTTTGTTTTATCAATTTGAATTCCTAAGGCAAATTGTTGAATTGAAATTACTAAACTATATAAATTTTACTATGATTCACAGGGTTTGTATTATAATTTACTGATCCCACATTTTTTAAAATGGAGACTTAAATCTAAAAGCAACTTTGTTGTTGTTGTTCCTAGCTCCTATCTTCCACTTTTTACTGAATTGATTTTTAAACACAAGTTTTCATCAGCCTTTTTTAACACATAACAGGAATCACAGATATTTTCTAGAAATGTATTTCTGGATCTAGCTTTCAGACTTGAGAATGCTTTTTAACAGCCCTTGAAATTAACAGGTAATGGGAAATGCCATTCAACTTCCACTCAACTTGCATTTCCATGTCACGGACATGGAAAATCGTGGAAGAAGCAACGAACTCTGGAACCACATTTGTTGTGTTAGACCTGGAACTACTCCTTAGTCCATGGCATTATTGCTGTGGCCAGGCTGCGTCTTGGCCAGTCATTAAGCAAGATTAATCAATATTTCATAGGCCCTGAATTTGCCCTCTGATAGATTCTGTTTTCCATAAAGGAAGTTGAAGTACATAGAGAAATGCAAGCAGGATGCTTTAACTTACTTCTACTTCTTCTACTTCTGAGCAAACTGCTATGGAGTGTGACAAAATGACATCTCTCCACCCTACCCTGGTCCCACTGGTTCCTGGGATGATCATATGTCATGTGGTATGATCCCCATACCACATGACATAACTGGCACACCACCACTCGAGGTCTATCAGGCCAAATCTGGTTACACACTTTATCATTTTTACATGTATTCTGAATATTGTATTTGGTTTTCCTTGCTTTGAAACCATACAAAACTTCTGAGAATTAACTTTCTTCTCTTCAGTAGCTGTGAACTCTCATTTAATTCATTTGTAATCCAGTCATTTTATTTATTTTTGCAGGGAAAATTTAATAGAAGAAAGCTGCAGTGAGAGCTCTTAATACTTTGATGTTTTGCTTTAGTAAGACATGCTTCCCTGATTTATTAGTACAATTTACAATTATATCGTAAGTAATTAAAGTAAAAACTCACTTGTCAAAATAAATGAGCGCAGTATATTTTGTGAGGAGGCAGCCTTGATGGTTAATTGCATTTGTATCCTTAGTCATTTGGAAAAAAAAAAAAAAAAAAAAAAAAAAAAAAAAAAAAAAGTTAATCTACAATGAGACTTATAGGTGTGTTACTAAGAAAAAAAATCTTCTGGACTACTTTGCTGGGAGTAATGAGAGTTGTTATTTATTCATTTCACTACACCTAAATTCAGGAAGCAATTAGCAAGATCCAATTCCACACATTTTCAAATGAAACATTATGAAAAAAAAAATGAAATTTATTTTGAAAATATTTTTGATTACTTTGCTCTGTATTTACATAGCATCATTTTGTAAGGAAATATGAGAATCCAGCCTGATTCTTTTCAGGAACAAAAATAGTGTGTAAACAAAGGGAGAGAAATTAATGTAATTTAACCTTGACTTTAACTAGGTTTTTGATATGGTTTATTGTATTTAAGTTAGTACAGTACAGTCTGGATGGGAAGGAAATTAAGCTGGTATAAACTGTATGGCTAGGCCCAGAGAGTTTCAGTTAATGGGTGACACTGCCTGGAAGCTGATAACAAGAGGAGTATTACAGGGATCTGTCCGTACTGGGGCTTGTCCTGTTTAATATCTTCACCAGTGATCGACAGGAGGTGACACTGTGCATATTCAGTAAGTTCTCAAAGACACCAAACTGGGGGAGAAGAACGGCAGGGGGAAGAGTGGGGTAAGAATGTAGTTGTCATGTCAGATTGATACAACACAGCACATGGTAGTCCTCTAGAGTGACCCAGACAGGCTAGAGGAATGGTCCAGCTGGAACATTATACATTATGAAATCCAACAAGTACAATGTGAAGTTTTGTCCCTGACAAGGGAGGACCCCTGGTAACAGTAAAGACTGGGGAATGACAGTCTGGGGATCATTTCTGCAATGAAGGCCCCAGAGGGACCCTAGGGTAGTAAGCACAACATGAACCAGAAATGCACTGTGGCAGCAGAGATGGTTGAAAGCATTTGGGGCTGGGTTAACTGAAGCACATGCAGCAGGTACGGACAAGTGATTATGCCACACATCTTTTATTCAACCCTTGTTAGACAACACCAATAGTGCTGTGTCTAGATTTGTGTCTCCTTATTACAGGAAAGATATCAGTAAACTGGAGCAAGTCCACAAGAATACCACCATGATGGCTGGGGCTACAGCATTTGTCCTGTGCAAAGAGGCTGAGGGATTTGTTCGGCCTGGAGAACAGATGGCTGTGGAGTCCTAACAAGCAACCACTTATGCCTGTGGAGAGGTCAGAGAGGAGATATAGTCAGGCTTTTCACAATAGTGTCTGGCAGGAGAAAGAGAGGTAATGATCAGAAGCTGAAATAAGGACGTTCCTCTGATAGAATCATAGAATGGCTCAGGTTGGAAGGGACCTTGAAGATCACTTAGTTCCAACCCCCTCTCCCATAGGCACTCCCTCCCACACCCACTAGATTAGGTTGCCCTGGGCCTTGTCCAACCAGGTTTTGAACACCTACAGGTATGGGGCATCCACAATTTATCTGAGCAACCTCTTCTAGTGTCTCATCACCCTTACAGTGAAGAATTTTCTCATAACACCTAATCCAAATCTCCCCTCTTTTAGTTTGAAACTATTCCCCCTTGTCCTGTCATTATCTGACTGAGGAAAGTTATTCTCCACCTTTTTTATAAGCCCTCTCTAAGTATTGAAAAGCTGCAATAAGGCCACCCCAGAGCCTTCTCTTCTCCAGGCTGAACAGCCCCAGCTCTCTCAGCCTTACTTAATAGGAGAGCTGCTCCAGCACTATGATCAACTTTGTGGCCCTCCTCTGGACCCATTCTAACAGATAAACATCCTTCTTGTGCTGGGGGCCCAAATGTGGATGCAGTAGTCCAAGTGGAACCTAACAAGGGCAGAGAGAGACCTGTTGGCCACTCCGCTTTTAATGCAACCCAAGACACTGTTAGCCTTCTGAGCTACCAGCACACAGTGCTGGCTCATGTTGAGCTTTTTTCCCACCATAACCCCCAAGTTTCTTTCTGTAGGGCTGCTTTCAATGACTTTTCCATCCAATTTCTACTCTTCTCTGGGACTGCCCTGAGTGAAGCACCTTGCACTCAGGAGGTTCATATGAGCTCAAATCTCAACTTTGTCCAGGTCCCTTTGAATGGCATCCCTTCATTCTTTTGACAGAGAGCCAGTGACCATCACACTCTGGGTGTGACCTTCATGCCTATTCCTTATCTAGACAATGGTCCACCAATCAAATCCATATCTCTCAATTCTGGAGATCAGGATGTCATGTGGGACCATGTCGAAAGCCTTACAGAAGTCCAGGTAGATGACATATGTCAGTCTTTCCTTGACAACTGACGTAGTCACTCCATCACAGAAGGCCACCAGAATGGTCAGGCAGGATTTGTCCTTGCTGAAGCCTTGCTGGCTGTCCTGGATCACCTCTTTGTCTAACATGTGCTTTGACATTGCTTCCAGGAGGTTCTTCTCCATGATCCTCTCAGGCACTCAGGTGAGGATCACCGGTTTATAGTTCCCTGTCCCCCCCTTTCTACCTTTTTTAAAAAGGGGGGTGATGTTTCCCCTTTTTGCAATCACCAGGGTATTCACTTGATTACCAGGATTTTTCAAATACTATGGAGAAAGGTTTGGCAACTCCACCAGCCAAGTCCCTGAGGACCCTGGGATGCATGTCATCAAACCCTATAGACTTGTACCTGTTCAGTTTCACCAGGCGGTCTTGAACCTGCTCTTTGGTTACAATGGGAGTGACTGTGCTCCCCTAGCCCTCATCTATGGTTTCAGGGAAATGAGAGATGGGAAGCCTGACTAGCAGTGAAGACTGAGACAAATAAGTTGTTGAGTACCTCAGCCTTCTCCATGTCTGTTGTTACCAGTTCACCCTTGCCATGGGGAGAGGGTGTACACTCCCCTTGGCCTTTCTCTTCTGAACAATACAGAATTCCTTCTTGTTACATCCCTTGCCAACAATACAGAATTCCTTGTTGTTACATCCCTTGACAAGCTCAGTTCCATCATTGCCTTGACTTTCATGATCCTTGTGGTGGTTTTACCCTGTTGGAAAGCTGAGATTCACCACAGCCACTCTCTCACTACCCCTCCTCAAAGGGAAAAGGGAAGAAAACACAACACAAAGTGCTCAAGGGTTGAGATAAGAACAGGGAGATCACACAACAATTATCATCACAAGAAAAACAGACTTAGTGTAGGGAGATTACAGACATTTATTACTTATTGCTAACAAGCTAGAGAAGTGAGAAACAAAGGAAACAAATTAAAAACACCTTCCCCCCATACACCCTCTTCCACATTCTCCCCCAAGAGGCACACAGGAACAGGGGAATGGGGGTTGTGGTCATTCTAGAGCACTTTGTCTCTGCCGTTGTTTCAAAGTCACTCTCTGCCGCTGCTCCAATATGGGGTCCGTCCCATGGGATGCAGTTCTTCACAAACTGATCCTACGTGGGCTTCCCACAGGCAGCAGCTCTTCAGCAACCGCTCCAAATGTGGGTTAGTAACACAGGGTCCATCCGTCAGGATTAAAATGCTCCAACTTGGGTCTCCAAAGCTTCTCTCCCAGTTGCTATCATGCAACATATTTATTTATTTATTTATTTATTTATTTATTCATTTATTCATTTTATTTATTTCCATTTCCATTAAATATGCTCTCACAGAAGTGCAAAAAACTTTGCTTTTTATCTTAACTCTGACCAGCACTGCATCCCTTTGGAGCCAGCTGAAACTAGCCCTTATCTAACATGGGACAGCTTCTGGATTCTTCTCACAGAGCCCACCTGTGCAGCCACCCACTACCAAAACCTTGCTATGTGAACCCACTACAGTCCCATCCCTGCACATTCAAAGAGAATCTCTGTACTCTTCCCTGGCTACACTTTTTGCATGTGAGTACAGGGGTTGTTGAAGCTTTCCAGACAAGGCATTAAGCAACCTCCCCTGACCACAGAGATTCTCCTGCTTAAGCAGGAGTTTGGATTAGAGATCAAATGAGGTACCTTAACACATGAATTGCCCTCTGGTCCTAATTTTATTTGGGCAGGACAAGATGGAGTCAGAAAAATGTAGGAGATATTTAATCTGTAAATTCTTTATGCACTCTTCATAAAGTCTCTAATAGGTTGTGACTGTCACATCTCATTACACTGAGTACTGAGATACTTTAAAAAGTCAACTTTATTTGAATTTCTTCTAAAAAATTTCAATTACATAGATATAATCTGTTCTAATTTGTCCATGATCCTTGATCTATTTGGAGAAACATTAGTACCATCTCAATTTTTGTTTATTTCCATGTCTCATTTTCAAATAAAAGTAAGTAAATCAAAATACATTTAAAACATTAGCAAATAATTAAAACAGAAATATTTAAAATATAAAATTAATTCACTCACCATATATTTATTATGTTTGTATCATATTGACATGACTATAGGTATGTTTCATTCATATTCAGTGTTTTATAGTTGTACTTTTATTTTATTTTATTTTATTTTATTTTATTTTATTTTATTTTATTTTATTTTATTTTATTTTATTTTATTTTATTTTATTTTATTTTATTTTATTTTATTTTTTTCCACCATGTTCTTTTGTGAGAATACCTCAATAATTTTCTCAGACACAGTCTTCTGTGAAGCTATTTTATTCACAATTGCAATAGCAGGCATTCTGCAAGCAAATATACATGTACATGTAAATCATAGCTTATGATATACACTCAGCAAATGTATATCATAACCTTATTATCCCTATTACCTGACACTTGATTCCTCCTGTTTCCTCATTGGATGAGTACTACAGGTTCATAAACAAATCAATGGTTATTACTTATAGACACAGAGAAGGCAGAGATACTGAATGCTTTCTTTGCTTCAGTCTTTGCTTCAAGGACACTCCCCCAGGACTCCTCGCCCCTGGCAATAGGACAAAGGGTCTGGGAAATGGAGGGCTCCCGCCTGGTGGACGTGGGAGTGGTTCGAGAGCATCTGAGTGGGCTCAACACACACAAATCCATGGGTCCCAATGGGATGCATCCTCATGTGCTAAGGGAGCTGGCAGATGTGATCGCTGAACCACTCTCTATCATCTTTGAAAGGTCCTGGAGAATGGGTGAGGTGCCTGAGGACTGGAGGACAGCCAATGTCACTCCGATCTTCAAGAAGGGAAGGAAGGAGGATCCGGGTAACTAACTACAGGCCAGTCACTCTCACCTCTGTCCCTGGAAAGGTATTGGAGCAGCTTGTTCTGGATGCCATCTCCAAGCAATTGGAAGAGAAGAAGGTCATGAGGAGTAGCAGCAGGACATGGATTCACCAGGGAATTCGTGCTCGACCAACCTCATTCCCTTCTATGATGGCAACACCAGCAGGGTAGATGGGGGGAGAGAGGTGGATGTCATCTACCTTGACTTTAGCAAGGCTTTCAATACTGTCTCCCATGACATCCTACTAGGAAAGCTGAGAAAGTGTGGGATAGATGAATGCACAGTAAGGTGGGTTGAGAACTGTCTGACTGGCTGAGCTCAGAGGGTGGTGATCGGCAGAGCAGAGTCTGGCTGGAGGCCTGTGACTAGCGGTGTTCCCCAGGGGTCGGTGCTGGGTCCAGTGTTGTTCAACATCTTCATCAACGACCTTGATGAGGGAATAATGTCTGCCCTCAGCAAGTACGCCAATGACACAAAGCTGGCAGGAGTGGCTGACACACCAGAAGGCTGTGCTGCCATTCAGTGAGACCTGGACCGGCTGGAGAGATGGGTAGGAAGAAACCAAATGAGATTTAATAAGAGCAAGTGTAGAGTCCTGCACCTGGGAAGGAACAGCCGCATGTATCAGTACAGGCTGGGGGACGACCTGCTGGAGAGGAGCTCAGAGGAGAAGGACCTGGGGGTCCTGGTGGACGACAGGTTGGCTATGAGCCAACACTGTGCCCTTGTGGCCAAGAGGACTAATGGGATCCTGGCGTGCATTAAAAGGACCATGGCCAGCAGGTCAAGGGAGGTGACCCTCCCCCTCTACTCTGCCCTGGTCAGGTCTCACCTGGAGTACTGTGTCCAGTTCTGGGCTCCCCAGTACAAGAAAGACAGGGATCTCCTGGAAAGAGTCCAGAGGAGGGCCACAAAGATGGTACGGGGGCCTGGAGCAACTTCCCTGTGAAGAAAGGCTGAGAGACCTGGGTCTGTTCGGCCTGGAGAAGAGAAGACTGAGAGGGGATCTCATCAATGTATATAAATATCTGAGGGGTGGGGGACAGGAGGATGTAGCCAACCTCTTCTCAGTGGTTTGTGGGGATAGGACAAGGGGCAATGGCTGCAAGTTAGAGCACAGGAAGTTCTGCACTGACATGCAAAAGAACTTCTTCATGGTGAGGGTGACGGAGCATTGGAACAGGCTGCCTAGGGAGGTTGTGGAGTCTCCTTCTCTGGAGATATTCAAGGCCCATCTGGACGCCTACCTGGGCAGCCTGCTCTGAGGAACCTGCTTTGGCAGGGGGGTTGGACCTGGTGATCTTTCGAGGTCCCTTCCAACCCCTACAGTTCTGTGATTCTGTGATTCTGTGATTCTGTGATTACCATGCCATATATGTACAATTTTATTTGACCAACCATTAATTACTCCTTTCATTTTTTGTTTCCTTCTTCTCATGACTAGACGGCCTACGATTTTTGTTTTTACCAATTTCACACTGTTTGTCCTGCTTTTCTTAGCTATCTTATTTTGGGGCATTGGGATCTCCCCCTCATCTGAGTAACACACTGCCCACTGTTAATGCCACTGTCATGCCTGCACAATCACTTCTGAATATTCAATGTTAGAGGAATTTTCCACTGCATAAACACATTTTACTGCAAAAACGCAGTTTTGTTTTCAGACTTTTAAGCACATTTGCTGGTATAAGAGGATTTAGTCTATGTGATCATAGACTTTGCATTTTTTTTTTTTTTCCTGTTTACTCATTATTTTTAATGAACTCATTACATGGATGATTAGGCCTATAAGAAACAATATACATGTTTATCTGAGGAGAAGTTTGTTTCTCTAAAAATGTTAGAAGTAAGTAGAAAGGATAAATTATTTCAGACAGGTTGCTCCACCATTCTCCTCTCTTTCCTTTCATATATCATCTATTATTACTGTAGCTATGTAAGTAGGATCAGTCCCATCCATTTTGCTGCGCATGTATTCAAGGGGTGTGGTGTTTAGATATTAAACTTACTGCTCTGTAAACATTTCCTAATTATTTCAGGAATAGGGTGGCTGGATTAATGAATCCAGTAGACCATCTTTAATTTTAATTTTAAATTTGGTTGACCACTGTTAATTTTACTGAATTATATGTTCCTTAGTAACTGAAATTTCTCTATCACTCTTTCTGTTATTAATGTTGTGCAGTTAGAATTACTGATTTATTTTTATTTTTTTAAATTTGTCTCTAGATTTAAATAAAATTAATTATTTGCATTGTTGAAATTTTCAAAATCATTATTCTCTGTTTTGGAATCAACAGTAAAATATCTAAAGGATAACAGCTTAACAGCATCATGTCTAATTGCTATAGTTTTGTGATCTTGTTTCGTGTTTTCTAGGTATTTTGTTTGTTTGTTTTTCAGAGTTTCTGATACATGGCAATATTTCTACATTTTTGTGTAGTTTATTGTTTCTTAAATAATAAAAAATAAAATTAAATCCTACAAGGACCGATTAAAGTGTTTTTGACCAGTCAGGTGAATTTTATCATCTCTTTCTTCTTTATGCAGACTTTTGATGACACATCCAAATAACTCCAACAAACTGGGAAGAAATATAGGAAATTAATCTATGTTGTTACTCATTTCTTTAATTCCATTTTAATTGCCTCTGCAGTTCCTGATGGCGAGACGAAGATCATTTGAGATAAAAACATAAAGACTATTTCAGGAAAATGATCATAACAGAATCAGATACTTAACAGAAGACTAGTGTTTATTTAGATATAATAAACAAATGTATTATATTTCAGTTAATACATAAAATAATTAAAATACATTTTTATATACATTGTTTCTATAATTTTGCAGTGTTGTGCAATTATACAGTGTCTCCACAATTTATCTTTGCAGTTCCATTTTTTTTTTCCATTAGATGTAAGAAAACTTTAATAATCAATCATTACATTCCTCAAACTTTGTAAAGCAAAACATTTTTGTTGGCTACATATTTTCCTTGATCAGAATAAATAATATGCCTCCTAGATCAATTGTTCAGCTACACTAGTATTTTGTCTACAGAAAATCATGGGAGAAGCCATGAAGAACAGTCAGATAAGCTTGGCTGTTTTCTGCAGGCTCTGCAGATCCACAGTGGTTGTACTGGGGTTTTAGAAGGTATATAGCCATTTTTTCTGTTATTTATCTGATGATGACCCTACTGCTACTAAATGTCTAATCCTATAGGGAAGCTTCTGGTATTGTCTCCCTCCCTTAACTCCTATGACAGAGGGATGAAAGAAATTCTTTTCAACTATTCTGCAGAGGGGCATTTTATTTTATCTATATTAAATCAGTTACCAACCTATTTACCACATTCATATATTTTTTTTTAAACCGTTTCTTTCCAAAGTCAGAAATTCCATTTCCTACGTTATTTTAGCTGTTTTTCTCCATATCTTTTCTGACACTGCTATATCCTCCCTGAGATGCAAAGACCAGAATTGTATAGTTCTTAAGATGTGAGCATAACAAGGTTTTATACAGCACCAAAATAATAACTCTAATGTATTCTCAAATTTTGCTAGTTTTGTTGTTTGTTGTTGTTGTAGCTGTTGTTTTTTGCTTTGTTCTGTTTTTTGGCAAATGCTATATGTTGAGCCAATTATTTCAAAGGACTCACAACAATGGCTCTGCTGACCTGTAAGTGCTAACATTTTTAACACTGCATATATACGTTGTTTAGATAAAATTTTATCTCACAAAACTTTATTTTGAAATTTTCAGTGTTATATTCGGTTATGCTGATCTTTGTTTTTGAAATAATTTATATGCATTTTGAGTGAAAAAGAAGATTGTAGTATTTACTACTATTATTATTATTACTAAAGAACTGTTGTGAACTTTTAGCATGCACATTTGATTTAATCAATTAAGGCAAGTAATCTTTTCAACAGGTTTATATTTTTTAAAGAGATGAAGAGCATCTCAAAGAAAAGAAAAGAAAAGAAAAGAAAAGAAAGAAAAGAAAAGAAAAGAAAGAAAGAAAAGAAAAGAAAGAAAAGAAAGAAAAGAAAAGAAAAGAAAAAAAGAAAGAAAAGAAAAGGAAGAAAGAAAAATTTGCAAACTTGGAAAAATTTGCAAAACAGCTACTTTTTCCTAGCTTGGTTATCTTATAGTAATGTGATTACAAGAAAGTGAAAATAATCAGTTAGCAAAAATACATAATGGTCACTATACGGGAATTTTTATTTATGTGACTTGAAGTAGAATGACAGTATTTTTCTCATGTTAACTTTGTCATTTTTTTTTTTTTTTAATCTTTTTATTTGGAAGACAGAATTAAGGAGAAAAAAAAAATATTCTTATTAGACTGCTGGATTAAAAACAAAATATATATTGAGTATATTATCCCACGTATCTTATTCAAATCTGCAGAATAGCTTTTATAGCTTGTTTATTCAAATTCCAAGATAGGGAATGAATTATCCAATATAAAAATGAATCATTCTAAACTGATAAGTGAACATATGAATCCAAATTTCAATTTTAGTATTTAACCTTGTGACCATATTGTGCTTCTCTTCCCTTTTTTTTGCCTCCTCTTTCCTTCTCTTCCCTTAATGGGGAAGTTTATTTTATTTTATTGGCTTTCTACACAAGGAGAAAGTGAATGATTTTATTTCCTTCCGTCTGCTCACAGTGTCATCTTTTGAATCTCTTTCCTGATCAAGGTCTTTAAAAATGATGATCCTACTGTGCCACTCAACTCCTTAGTAAAAAAAATGAATTTTCCTTGTAGAATTAATGATGGGTTAAACGGACTTTTGGAGTTCCAAGTCTTGTTTAAGAGATTTCTTACAGACTCAGGGACATTCACAAGTTCTTTCTGAATTATTTTTTATTCCTAGCCTTTCCAATTACTGTATCTCCTTTTATGTATATCCAATTAGTTCACTCTGTTGATGACATGAAAGTCTTTTCAAATTGTCATGCTTATTATGATTATTTTTGTTTATTCTTTTTTTTTTTTTTTTTTTTTCTCCCTGTGATATTTTTATAAATTGTATCTTTTCTAATTTGTCACTTTCCTATGAAATTTCTTGGTATATTCACAATCAAGGTTTTTCTTTATCACTATTAACCCTGAGCTTAATCCATTGAACATCTATCTATTTAGCATTTTTTCCAGTTTTTGTATATCTGTTTCTGCCACTGTAGCACTGTATTTATCCATTTGCTGCTTGAAATGGGAATATATGGTCTCTATCTTCTTACACCCATTGCTGTATTTTACAGCAAGGTTCATCTTATAAGGTTTAATGATGTTATTTTACCCCTTTTTTCCACTCTAATTATGTTTATAATAATAAACTGAGCATGTGAACTGATGGCATGGAACAACTGAAATCCATAGTAATCCAAACACTTTTTCTCTATAAAATATGTGAGCAAATGAAAACTACTTACTGGGAATGGTGACTGGCCATGTTAATTTATGGACCATGCCCAAGAATATTTAGGGAAAATGATACTTTTCATTGGCCAAAAGCATACCTGGGGACATTTTAGCAACCAGCAATAGAGTTGATTGAATTCCAGTGCCTAGGAAGGTTTTCTGCCATTATGTAATGTAGCAACATGAGGATGACCATTGTATATATTGCAGTGGTAGAGTGGAGTTTTCAGAAGGGTAAATTTTGTTTGTTTGTTTGTTTGTTTTTGACAACATCCATCCCTTCTCTCAGATAATTAATTTTTTAACTCACTTTGGCACAGTATATGTAACTCTGCAATTTGGTTGATTGGTTGGTTTGTGTACTGTGAATTTTAGTTATGCTCTGCTTATTTAACTTTCATGCTGCCAGGCCTAAATATGGACAATTGTTAGTTCTCTATTACGTCCAGAATTTCAATATGCAGTTCAATCTATCATCATATGGAGGAATTAAATCAGTTTCATTCAGTATGTTTTCCAAACAGCATATTCAGCTTCCCTAGCTGTTAATGCCTACAAGTATATTAATATAGTTAAGAGCCTAAAATCCCATAATATACTGTTGAGATATAAAACTTTGATGATACTGTTGCAGTGCTTAACACTAAGAATTTCAGATTAGAGAGCTAATTCCTATTTATTTATCCTTTTTTTTTTTTTATTTTTTTTTTTTTAATAGAAATTTTAAGTAAATGTTAGGAATAAAAATACTTTTGAAATGTACCTTGTAAATCTATTCTACCTATTCTATAAGTACATGTAAAGCAAGGGAGGAAAATAAGATGAAATATTTAAAGAACTGTCTCTATAACGGGTCTGTGCTACCTGATCTTTTCTTCAAGAGCTACCCTGTTTCACAATGTTACCTACACTGTTTTGACTGAGCCTCGTGTGGTCCAGTGCAGCAAAGCAAATAATTTAGTCCATGAATATCCTTTTCAATTCATCAGATTGTGTTCACTGCTTTCACTTCTCTTATTTCCTTCATAAAATAAGTAAAGTGTTATCTCAGTCCTGAAAAAAATTGTCTGGCTGGCCCTGCTTCATGACTCTGCAAGGAAAAGCAATTGATCTATCTTCCTCAGATCTCTTCACCCACTGTAAAATAGAAAGGAGGAAAGCAGTCCAGCTAGGAGAGAGCTCAGTGCAGGAGGCTCACAGTGATGTTGGGCAAACTCCCCTGTCAAGAATTTGACTGGATTCTATATGAAGCACTTGGTTATCTTAAAGGAACAGAAAAGTTGTAACTGGGTGTCTGGGGTTGTTTACATCTACTTAATATGCACATAATTCCAAAGAGTTAAGGTGTAACTAATCAAATCAAATAATCTGTTAAAAATAATAACCTTGGGAATTCAGCAATCAAGACTACTTTTAAACTACTGCTGAAATTATCAGTGCCAGTAATTTTAAGCATATCTAATAAATATTTCATAAATCACAGAATCACACAGAATTTCTAGGTTGGAAGAGACCTCAAGATCATCAAGTCCAACCTCTGACCTAACACTAACAGTCCCCACTAAACCATATCCCTAAGCTCTACATCTAAACATCTTTTAAAGACTTCTCGGGATGGTGACTCCACCACTTCCCTGGGCAGCCTGTTCCAATGTCTAACAACCCTTTTGGTAAAGAAGTTCTTCCTAAAATCCAACCTAAACCTCCCCTGGCTCAACTTTAGCCCATTCCCCCTCGTCCTGTCACCAGGCACATAGAAGAACATAATAAATAAATGTTTCATTGTAGAAGAATTACAATGGAACTCTTAGGTACCATAGGTATTGTAGTGGTAAGAACAAATGATGAAAAAAATATCTTTTTTTTTAATATGTGACTACTTCTGTAAAGGTATAATATTTGATGTTAGTCACTCAACTGAAAACAGAAATAGAAAAGAAAGAGAACTGAAAGATACACAGAACGATAAACTTGAAGCTTCTGTGTAGGTAAATAAAAGCTGGTTTAGTTTTAAAACATACATGTTTTTATATGTTATATATATTATGTTTACAACATATAAATATTTATGTAACATATTTTGTGAGTAGAGGAGATGCCAAGTGTGTCCCAGTCACACTATCTTCTGGCAGGTTGCTTAAAGCAATAGTTTAACAGACCATCTGTAGTGAAAGCACTACTTCCAGCATTCATGGGTAGTAAACATGAACTAAAAAGAAATAACAGAGAGAACCCAGATAGCAATACCCCTCTCTCTGTTAGGTATCATAATTTTTGGATACACCAGACAATGTCAGAAAACAACCACTGTTGTGAAATAGTGGAAATGTCTAAAATAATAATAATAATAATAATAATTAATTAATATACTCTTATTTTATGAAATTAAGAAAAAAAATAAGGGAAAATGGGTAAACTATGAGGTACAAAAAACTTGTTAGCACTAGTAAATGATAAGTAGTTACAAATTTCTGATTTTTATTTTTTTGCAAGAGACATGAAGCTTCCTAACAACTGCACTTGCTATAACAAAGGATAGCAACAAATAATGTCTTTGCTATGTTGTTCTCCTATTGAGTACAGAAGTGTCAGAAAGCTTGATAGAGTGTTTAGGAATTCTTGACAACTTAGTAAGTTTATTAAAAAAAAAAAAAAAAAAAGCAGAAAAGCAGAAGTAAGAATAAATCTTTGTGACATGATTGCTTTGTGCTTACTACTACAAGCAGCCTATCAAAGGAGTACAAGGACAGTGTAAATAACATTGAGAACTCTAGCTCTCATGACAATCCAACTACACTTTAAGTATCGTAACTGGTTTTGAAAAGAGGAGTGTGACACATTATAAGCTTCCAGTACTCTTGTGCCAAGTGCAAGAAAAGTAGAATGAATAAAAATAACAGTAAAAAGTGCTATTCAAATTTCTTTTCATCTTCCCCAGAGCTTTTTTCAAGCATTGTCTGCTTGAAAACACTTGTAAAAGTGTTTAAATAGTTCAAAGATAAGAATTATATCAACGTTTTTTATTATAATTAAAGACTAAATGATTTGACTCTCTGTTTAGATATCTTTGACTGAAAAAAAAAATATATATGTTTTTGTGTTATTCCTTTGGGAATCTATTTTCAACATACTGATTTTGATGATTGAATTGGTGGAGCATTATTTTTAAAGAACAAAAATTCCACTCTCTTATCATGAAATTATCTTTTCTGTAAAGTCCATTAGTATTCAAACTGTCTACCAAATTCTAGACCATTATTTTTACCACTACATATAGAAGTTCAACTCAGAGTTTTGGGAAACAAACAAGAAGTCTGAACATTCAAAAAGATGGATTTTAATACTACAGCTAAATGGGGAATTGATTGAGAGCAACTCTGAGGAGAAGGACTTGGGGGTGTTAGTTGATGAGAAGCTCAACAGGAGCTGGCAATTTGCAGTTACAGCCCAGAAAGCCAATCGTATCCTGGGATGCATAAAAGGAAGCAAGGCCAGCAGATAGAGGGAGGTTATTCACCCCCTCTATTCTGTTTTTCTGAGACTCTACCTGGAGTACTGTGTTCAGCCCTGGGGCCCCTGATATAAAGACACAGACCTATTGTATCAAGACCAGAGGAGGACCACACAGGGCTGGAATGCCTCTCCTATGAGAATGGGCTGAGAGAGTTGGGGTTGTTCAGCATGGAAAAGAAAAGGCTCTGTGGAGACCTCATTGCAGCCTTCCAGTACCTAAAGGGGGCCTACAAGAAATCAGGAGAGGGACTTTGTCAGAGCATGCAGTGGTAGGACAAGGCGTGATGGCCTTAAACTAAAAAAAAGGGTAGGTTTACATTAGAAATTCTTTACTCTGAGGGTGGTTAGGCACTGGAACACGTTGTCCAGAGAAATAGTAGAAGCCCCATTGCTGGAAGTTTTCAAGGTCATGTTGGACGGGGCTTTGAGTAACCTGGTCTAGTGGAAGGTGTCCCTGCCTATGACACTGGTTGGAACTTGATGATATTTAAGGTCCTTTGCAACAGAAACCATTCTGTGATTCAGGCAGAAATGGCTACTAAAGTTAGTTTATAGCCCCCCCCCCCATGGCTGATCTCTTAGAACGCTCATTCTCCACCAACATCAGGGTACAGTTGGACCCATACTCTTTCCTGGATAATTGGAACCAAAAGGAATCAGATGAAATCATAAAAGAAAATATTTCTAACATTCACACAAATTTCATCTTCTAACAATGTGAGTTTTGAGGATTGCAAATTAAATACTTCATTAAAAGATTCTTTTTTTTTTTTTTTTTTTTTTTTTTTTTAATGACAGTAATGATTTCATTTGCCTAAAATGCTAATTATCTGGAATGTTGGAATGAAATCAAGCATTTTATTCTTTGTCAAAGGTACCAAATTTAGTTAAATTGTTGTCAGTAAGTACATAGTGTATAACTTTTTTGCTTGTTTGTTGTGAACAGATTTGTTTCATATGTAATCTATATGGGAAAGAGTTGATGGATCAAAAAAATATTTTGATTGTTTTCACTGCCTTATTGCTATTTATTTAATTTTCTGAGTAAATTAGAAATATTCTAAGTATTCCTTGGGAAGCCTAATAGCAACTTAGCCTGTCAATATCCTATCAAAGGTAAAGACACTAAACCACATTTTTCAGCAGATAGAAACTTGTGGGTTTTGTCTGTTTATTTTTTCTCAATATATATGTATTATTTAATATATTTAATTATTTGATATTTATCATTTTATTTATACACTTCAATTTTTATATATACTGTATATGTCTATAGCTAGATATATTTCTACTTAATTTTATGAAGCTTTTTAATTTTAATAAAAGTATATTCCCACTTTCAATTAGATTTGAGAATAAGCAAGACTCTTTCATCCTGGGACCATACAGTATCTTTGAATAGAAAATCACTTCACTGAAAAAGGTGTGTACAGTTTCAAAATATAGTTAAATAAGTACAATATCAAATGCTTTTTCTCATCTAAGGTGAAGTGCATTCGCCATGCATCAGGGTTTCTTGTAGCACCTGTGGCACTGAGATGTCCTTATCATTTCAAATATTTGAGATCTAATTAAATGTATTAAATATTAGAGACTTAGAAGGTAAATATTGCAGGCTTCCCAGACATAAAGGCAATGTACATAGGCTGACTGGACCCAACAAAATTAGAAATAAAAAATAAGGCTGTTTTCTACTGTAACATTTTTGCTCTTCTGCACTTCAGTCACACTTGCTATCCTACACCACTATTCACTACCCCACACCACCATGCACAGAGGAACTCTGCAAGCAAAATATACATAATTTGAAAGTACAACATAATCATTTATTTGCAGATACAAGGAACAAATATTAAATATTAATAATAGTCTTTGATATTAATATTTGAGACATTAATATGCTCACCCTTAATAAAATACTGATAAATTTTTGCTATCCAGGCAAGTATCTTCCAGGTTGAGAAAAGGCTTGCAAAAGGTTGACCTCTGTTGTTTCTTGGAACAGGCTGATCCTTAATTCTATGTTGTTGCTGTTTTCTGCCTCCTCCTTGGCCACGACAACTTTTTTTTTTTTTTTTTTTTTTTTTTCACTTCTTTATTTATTGTTTTTTGTTTTGTTTCTTGGGATTTTATACCTTTTCATATTTCATTCCCTCTTGAAATTCTATTATACCTTTTCATTCCCTCTTGAAATTCTAAGCTGCTAAAGATTAATGTCTCAATCATATTAACTCTCTCTGCAAGTTTATTTATTTATTTATTAATGATGACTCCTCCCTACAGACTTTTTCAGAGCTTAGCAAAATTTTCAGAAGTCTGAGCCAAAATTAAGCAGCTATCAAAATTAGCCTTAGATCACAGACAGCAAACTCCTTTGGGAGATTCACTATTAAAAGCATCCTGAGAATTATTCAATCATTTTCAATAAAATTTCATTAAAAAGTCCTACTTTGGGATATACAAGATTTTTTTTTTCTCAAAGATTATCTCATTTATCAGACTTGATTACTTTTTCATGCTTTTCCAAACAAAAAGAGCACTATCAAGATCAAAGTTTATTAAAGTTATTTTTTTTTTCTATGTGTACAAATCCGTACACTAAAAATGTCTATTTTTAGATACTAAAAATCTATTTATCTGTACATTAGGTACAGGTCATTTTAATGAGATAAATTTTATCTGAGAAGATACTCAATCTGATTGGAAAAGTACTTTCTACTAATTTGGTTCCTTTTTATAGAAGAGGAAAGAGAAAAATTGATTGTAATAGTAGAGTAAGAGAGTTTTACTAGGAGGAATATTCTAGCTGAAACCAGGACAGAAAACATAGGATTAGGAAAGGGGATTATTCATAAGAGCAAAAACATTCTAAAATGTCGAGGTCATGGATACTTTTTCTGTTCTGTTGAGCTAACCTTTCAGAATTTCGGTTCTGTTGTTGGTACAGACTAGCAATATAATTGGAAAAAAAGTTTTTTAACATTTAAAACATCATTGACTCCAGCTTTGGCCATCAATAGGTTTATTTATATATATATGTATGTGTATATATATATACACATACTGAAATTGTATTTTTATATAAGCATAGCTTTGTGTGATTTATATTTATGCATTTGCTATTAAAACTCTATGAAATAATATAAAGAACTTGTAATTCTCATCAACTGTTTCCATTAGGCAAATAGACATTTTACAAGTCCCTGAATTCTTTGTGTAATTAAAGATATTCTCTGGACATTAACCCCTACTTCTGCAGGATACAGAATGCATTTTGCTCATAATTTTTAAAACATTCTTTCAACTTAACTTTATTTATTCATTTATTGAAAAATTCTGTAAATTCACTATTTCTATCTATTTTTTTTAGCAGAATATTTTATTTAAAATTTTAATTTGTGTCAACTGAAAGTAACATTAAAAGAACAGTTACTTTGTAAAGTAACTGTTTTTTGTATTTTTGTAAAATATCATAAAAAGTTAATGATGACAATGTGTGATAAAACCAAATTATATTACATTAAAAATTTCCCAAACTGTCATTGGAAATTTCTCCTTCATAGATTCTGTATATAGCAAAATCAACTCAATTGCTTGCCCAAATTCCAGTGTGTTTTTACTTCACTGTTTATTAAGGTCATCAATCTCTTATGACCCAGGCATTAAGTACAGTAAAATAAATAAATAAGTACATACATAAATACATAAATAAAAATGATTTAAATTATAATGCAACTATAACTTAAACAGAATGCTACTGAAAACAGTGTGTTTCTCTCTGCTGATATCAATAACCTTACTATTAAACCTCAACCAATACTTGTGCTTAAGTGTAATGATTGGTGCTATTTTTGTTATTTGAAGTTGAAGGATTAAAATAAAATATTTTTAATCCAAAATACATGATAACCCTTCTATTTGAACTAAATAAACTGAATTACATCACTTTTATGAGTTAGATCTACTAAGATTTTTACTACCAAGTTTGATCATCATTCACTTCAGAATTTATTTACCAAGCCTCACTGTTTTAAGTTGTCATAATCAACTTCAGGTTTGGGTTCCTTCCTCACCTCTACATTATTCCATTGAAAATCAGCTCAGATAACAGGTTCTAATTTAAATTGAGACAGATATGATTTATTTATCCTTTAATAGCATATAATTTGCTGGCAATCAGTGAGCTATACATTCAAGATGAATATTAGCAATACAATAAATAAACCACAATACTAAACACAAAATGTTAATAAATACATTTTTGAACATCATTCAGTAACTAATACCAAAATATTCTACTTTCTCCCTGCCCCACCACAACTGCACATTCTGTGTGGGCTTTCTTAACATTCATCTCTGCGAAGAAAGTGGTTTAATAAACCTCAATGGTAATGAGATTACTGAAAACAGAGTTCCTGCTCATACCTCCCATGTCCCTGAAGACCGGACTCAACTAGTTTTAATTTAGGGATTTAAAAGCTTTTATTTAGATTCAGCCTATGGTAGGAGTGAACAAAAAGACATATTTTACCAAAAATGCATAATATTTTCTACCTTTGTAACTATATACATACCAGAATTAAATAGTCAAATCAGAGAGAAGTTTAAATATATTTCAACCTCGCTAAGAATAAAGTGTCAGAATGCCAATAAAGGTATCTGAGAAGTAAATTGTTCACAAATACATGGAAATAAAGTAGATATTGAAGAAAGAGTAAAAGCTGTCCTGGTATACAAATGAAAAATAAAAAATGAAAATGCTTTTTACATGGGTGTGTGTGTGCTTTGACCTGTTTTATGCAGACAAAAATAGGTATATATATATAAAATTGTCATGAAAATTCTCTGTTGTTAAATTTATGTAAATAATTATTTACAATATGAGTCATAATGTAGATGGTGTTCATAACAGTTTGAGGAATCTTTTGATTGAAATATTGAAAGGAACATTCAGACACAGATGATCAATACATGGTTCTGAAGCTGGTGTCACCAGCACAATTTTGTTTTTTGATCATGAGATGGTATATACAACACCAGACCTACTGGTGCCTGATGGGATGCACCTTTCTTGGAGAAGGGAAAGGAACTTTTGCATGGGATTTAACAGGGCTGCCTGATAGGCCTTTAAACTAGATTTGAAGGGGAAAGAAATAAAGTCAGGTTCACCACTGATAAGCTATGGGACAACTTACCAAAATCTAAGGGACTGCATGCTAGTGAGATTCAGTCTGCTCCATGGGTACAATGAAAAACATTTGAAATGTTTCTACATCAATGCACACAACATAAGGAACAAGTAAGAGCAAATAAAGTTGATGTCGTCATTAGAGTGTACTGTAGGCCACAAAGCCAGGATGATGACACCGATGAATTGTTCTTTAAGGAACTAAAAGACACCACTAGATCAGTTGCCCTTGTCCGTATGGGTGTCTTCAACTTGCCAGGCATTAAATGGGAATACAACACAGCTACTACAAACAGGTTCATCAAAACACCTTGATGATAACTTCTTCATAACCACTGAGGGAGGGACTAGGAAAGGTGCTCTCCTAGTTTTGTTGCTTGTAAACAGAGAAGGTGTGATGTGTGAAATGGCAGTTTGTGGCCATCTTGGTCATAGCGACCTTGAAGCAGTTGATTGTAAAATCTTTACTGACAGGAGGAAATCTTCCAGAAAAAAAATCAACCCTGGATATGGGAAGAACAGATATGAGGCTATGCAGGGAACTAGTTAGTAAGGTCCCCTGGAAAACTGCTTTTGAATATATATGGGTCCATAGGTGCTAGCCACTTTTTAAGTACCACCTCTTAAGTGCATAGGAACAGGCAATTCTAAAATGTTGGAAGTCAAGTAGTCAGGGCAGAAGGTGAGCTTGGCTGAGCAAAGTATTGTAGAGCTTAGGTGGAAAAAGGAAGTGACTGGAAGCAAGGTTGGTTGACATGGGAGAACTATAGAGATGTTTTTTACCACATAGGGAGAAAATATGTGTGTGGTCAAAGTTCAATTACAGTTGAGCATGGCCAGTACTGTGGGGGACAAAAAAAAGAAAAAAAGACTTTATAAGACTTTATCGGCAAAAAGAGAATCAGAGATAGCTTTGGCCCATTGCTTGATGACACTAATCACCTTACAAATAGGGATGTAGATGAAGCAGAGATGTTTAATACCTTATTTGTCTCTGTCTGATGATGAGCCCTGGGGCCCTGAAGAACTGAGTTTGCCGACTGTGACTGTGGGAAGGAAAAACTCCAGCCAACACAGAATTTGTGCAGGATTTGCTGCTCCAGCTGGATGCACATAAGTGGATTCATTTTAGGGTACACAGAGAGCTGGCTGATCTCATCAGGAGACCTCTCACAATTATTTTTCAATGGTCTGGGGAATCTGGAGAGGTCCCAGATGACTAGAAGTTAGCAAACATTCCAGTTTTCAAGAAGGGCATGAAAGAAGACCCTGATAATTACAGGCCTGTCAGTCTCAATTCACTGTCTGGCAAAATTATGGAGAAGATTATTCTGATAGTTATTGAAAAACAACAGAAAGACAATGCAGCCAAAGGGAAAGTCCTGTTTAATGAACTTAATTTCCTTTTATGACAATGTCTAGTTAACCATCAGAACCAAGTTGATATGACTTTTTTGGATTTCAGCTTGTGTGTTCTATGGAGCGTGTTTGGCAGCAGGAATGACTGATGACTGTTTTGGAGCTAGGCAATAGGTAGGAGAATAAAGATGAAACATTTTCTGGAGTTTAGAGCAAATTTCTGGTCATTTACATAAGCTGTCTGAAACTGATGTTTACAGTCAGCTCCATCTTGAAGGTCTCAGCATGCTTGACTTTGTATTTCCTCACTATTAACGTGAACAAAATGCACATTGCAAAAAATGTAGACTGGGTCAGTACCCTGCTACAGAGTAAAAGTAAGTTGTGTTTTGATCAGAGCTTCTGTCTAGCTATCATTATTGTAAAAGCTGTTGGGGGTGGAGTACACAGAACCCCGCAGTCCATCCCCTATTTTATATATTTTTACCATTTATATTTTTTTCATTTTTTTAATATATTTTTCCCCCCATTTTTCCACCCCCAATTTAATATATTTTTGTAAAAGAGTATAAACAAAAAGCAGTGCTGTTTATAAAAGATTTATATGCTATTTATAAAAGATAGGAGTGCTATAATAAAAGATTATAAACAAAAAGCAGTGCTATTTAATTTTAAATAACAACAACAATACTCTGTTTTTCTAACAGTCTCACAGTGCTTTAGCAGTAAGGGATCTAAGAATTTTTAAGCTGAGCAAAAGTGTAATATGACAAACTGGGGTGGTCTGTGCACAAAAAGGTGGCACAAAAGTGGCAAGTGGCATCTCCTTGTTTAAAGGTTGACATGTTAACATATGCTTCATCCTTCTATCTAAGAGGAAAAAAGGGTTGGGGAATTTTAAACAGTCTTAGATATCCTAAGACCTATTTTTCCTTTCATTTAAAAAACATTATTATTGTGTTACGGGTGTCAGGAAAGTAACTAGGGTTGGAAACTTCTCTGAGCTTTGTCATTTTTTGAATAGACATTGCCATAGTTGTTCTTGGCTGTTTGTCTCAATACTATGCAGTTTATCTGGGGACAAGGATAAGGTAGCTGAGCTGCAGTCTGAGTAAGAGAAATGTTTACATGTTTACATGCCTTGTCTATTAAAAAACAAATTGGTTGTGATTTCCTGTGAAAAGTGTAAGGACAATGTAGAAAAAATATAACAAATGTAAAAGTACATCGTGGAAGGCTGGAAGTGTGGAATGTCCTAACAGATCTGTAACATAAACCAGCACCAGCGTTTCCTGTCCCTGATCAAAAATCCAGTAAAGAAATCCAGCTTATCATAAAATTACAGAATCATTCATTTCTCATGCAGTGTGCTTTTGACAGATGACCAAAACTCCAAACTGTCTTACACCATACCATCTGCTTTCACATTACTGTGTCTTGATTTAGTAGATATAGAGATACATACTACTTCTTCTTGTTTTGGTAACTCTACTTTACTTTTTTCCTGTTCATGTCATCAGGCCTTCCCATGCTTGTTTTCTAAGAATATTTGTTATATCTGCTACTTTCCTATATGATTGCCTTTTGTATGCTGCTTTCATTAACATTTATTAAAGAGGATATGTGAGTAAGGTACCACTTAGAGAAATTAATAGCTTCAAAAGGTCATCATCCACTTCATACAATTTCTAAAAATGCAAAAGCATTTTCATTGTGAAGAGGAAATGACTTGAAAGTTCTTTTCACTATCAAAAGGTGTTTTTTTTTTTTTTTTTTTTTTTTTTTTTTTTTTTTTTCCTGTTTGGAACCGTATTTATTTATTTTCCTGTACCTGTCACTTCTATAATAATGGATTTAAAAGAGTGAAGAAGTGATGACTGGGGGCTTCTTCTTCTTCTTCTTCTTCTTCTTCTTCTTCTTCTTCTTCTTCTTCTTCTTCTTCTTCTTCTTCTTCTTCTTCTTCTTTTCTTCTTCTTCTCCTTTCTTCTTCTCTTTTCTTCTTCTTCTTCTTCTTCTCTCCTTCTTCTTCTTCTTCTATAGAGACTGATATCACAGTCTCTCATGATGCTGTCTACAGCTGCAAGCCTTCAAATACTTCTGCATCCATGGTGTTCTTATTTACTATCATCATATTATTTCCAAGTTATCTCCATCTGAGAAAACAGCTCCTCTGATCAGAATCAGAACTTACACTGAATGTTCTTGTTCTCTCACCAATTAAAACTAATCCACATAATTAAGAATGCTGAAGTACAGTAGTATTGCTGAAGGTGCAAGGTTTTGATAGTGGGGTGGGTGGGCTGCAGACTTTGCTCCTGTGTGAAGAGACCAGGGCCTGTCCTTTACTGAGCACACCCAGTGCCAGCCAGCTGTGCAACAGACACTCACTGCAGGACACAGCCGAAGCCATCACTCACATGTGTGATGCCTCTTGGAAAACATATTTAAGAACAGGTAAAACTGCACGCTGCATGGGAAGAGACAATAACAGCAGGGAAAAAAAAAAAAAAGAAAAAAAAAGAAAGTGAGAACCAGCCCTACATACAGACACCAAGGCCAGTGAAGTAGGGGAGTGTGGAATAATTGCTGGAGCCAATTTATTGAAACTGAAGGTATGTCCAAAACTAAAGGTATCACCCACAAGGACCATCAAGTCCAACTCCTGGGTCTCCAAAGCTCAAAGGACCACCCATAAAAATCAGACCATGTAGAGCATTATCCAACTGCTTCTCAAACTCCAGCAGGCTTGGTGCCATGATTATTTCCCTGGGGAGCCTGTTCCAGTGCTTGACCACCCTCTGGGTGAAGAACCTTTTCATAACACCCAGCCTCCCCTGTCATAGCTCCATGCTGTTCCCTCGGGTCCTGTTGCTCTCACCAGAGAGCAGAGATCAATTCCTGCCCCTCCTCCCCTCTTGCAAGGAGGCCGTAGGCTGCCATAAGGCCCCCCCTTCAGTCTCCTCTTCTCTAGGCTAAACAATCCCAGTGACTTCTCTAGGCTGAACAATCCAAGCCAGACAACTACCTCCATTTTTAAACCACAACGGTACTCACTTTACAGAATAGCTTAGTATCTTCAATAGATAGTAGTAAAGTATTTTTTAAAGTTGTTTGTGGTAGATCCAAGCAAGAGATATTTGAAGAACAAAGTATATTTTATAGGTTGCCTTTTCAAATGTATAAAATTGTTGAACACGTTTCAGAGAAATGAATATCTCCTTCAATATATGTTAATATATATTAATCTATGTGCCTATTTATTATGTTTTTTGTTTGTTTGTTTGTTTGTTTGTTTTTCTGTGTTATGAAGTTCAAATTTACAGGTCTGTAATTCCAACGATCAGTGTAAATATTTTTGCTCTATTTTCTAATTTTGTTTGTTACAAAAAAGAATTTAAGCAAGAAATTAAATGTCATAGTCAACCTAATAAAACTTGTATTTAACTTTTTGACTGTTTGGAGGGTATATATCATCTGGCCCTGGATCTTTGATACATTATTGATTCTAAAACTTCCTCTTTCTGAAATTCTGTCTGAAATTTCAGTCATTAAGTACTTGTCCCTTTAAAAACAGGTTCCAGAAACAAACTAATTTAACTTTGCCTGTAATTGCACAAGAAGAGATTAAGTCTTTCATAGTGATTCCACCACACCCCCCCCCAGCCTCCATCCCCCTTACATATTACACATAAAATCTTTTAGGATTTTATAGTTAATGTTTCATATCTTTTGGTCAATTAATAAGGCTCTACTATTACTCTTTCCTTTTAGAGCCATTAAATGAGATTAAGCAAAATTCTGTAATGCATCATATTACTGGTAACTTTCTTACCTTTTTCCTCTGATTACCCTTCTATTCATTAAAAGCTGGTCCTCTCACCTTCAGTAATAATGAGAAACATCTAAACCTGTAAAAAATAGCAATTTGTATGGATAAAGCGATACTTGTTATTTTTGCATCTGTATTTTGTCCTTAATTAATTTGTTAAATAATAAATAAAACTTGTGAAGATTTTTATTGCCTTCCTTATTTGATTTAATTTTTATGTAAATTTTCTGTCTTACAAATATTTTTATTGTTGGGGGATGTCTTTACAATGAACTGTTTGGAAAATGAAGAAGATGGAATTTTAATGATACTCTCAAGATTCACAACATTTTAATATATTATGTATGATAATATACACTCAGAAAGTTTATATATTTAGTAATATATACTTCATTGAACATTTATATTAATGAAAATAGCAATTTCATGATATAATATTCGTTGATATAATATGAATTTAAGCTTAATGAGAAAGTTAATCATTAGCTTGAAAATGAGTCCTTTGTTGTAAACAGAGTGAAATTTGAAGTAGAATTCCCTGTCAGACAGATGGGGAATACCATTCCATGGGACATTTTAAGGCCATGTACATTTTTAAGAATGTACCTTCAAAAATGATTGTTGATTATCTAAAAACATACATGTGAGAGGTAACAGCTGCAACTATATGTAATATACAAAAGATTTGAGGCATAGAGAAAATAATGAATGATTATGGTTTGTTAAATATATCATCATGGCTACAATATGACTAAATATTTTAATATTAAATATATATATAATAATTTTTTAATTAAAAAAATAACAAAACAAAACAAAACAAAACACTAAGATATTATTTTAGGTATTTATGGTATAGTGGTCATTTTCCTCTACTGGTTATTAGTTGGATAGCTCTGTGCAAAGCCAAACAAATTAAAAATGTGTTTACTTGAACTATCTATAAATCTAATAAATCTATCTACTAATCTATCTACTAATAAATCTATCCCTATAAAATAAGAAATGTGACATTAGCAATAGTTCTCTCTTCTGTTAGAATTGCAGGGAATTTGAGAAACAGAAGCTTATACAACTCTTTGCCTCAATGAATAATCTTAGCCAATGTTAGCCAGAACAGTGATGCAGTAATTTTTTTTTTTTTTTTTTAAATTGAGTTTCCTGAAGATCTATTGAAATACGCTAAACGTGTTATGGATAACAAACTAAAGCAATTGTTTAAAAGTAAACAGATGGAAGGAAGGAAGACTGTTTTCTGCAGAACAGATAATGTTTATCAATAAAGCTACAAAAATGTTATAGAGAGACTACAGCAAATATGTATTTCCAAGATTAAATTGATATATTTTATATCAATGTAATGTTATATATTTTTTTATTTTTTTATTTTTTGATTTTTTGATTAAGAAGAACATCAACATATTTTATGTTGACTCATATTTTCACAAAGAAATTAAAGACTTATTTATATGAAATTGATTTTAGGGTATTCTTGCAAAGGAAAATATTTTTTATATTATACAAATTATTATTATTATTATATTGTGCCTGGAAAAAAAAAGTCAACCCAAATTCAAAGAGGAATAAATTTTGTGACTCTCTTTTACAGGTAACAAAGCTGTGCAATGCCTACCTTTCACTTCTTATTCAGCCTCAGTGTTTATAAATTCACATTACCCTTTGGATTTTAATATTATGCTTTCCATGTGATTCTGAGGCCTAGTGATATTTTTCTTCTATAAAATATTCCATTTTGTGGAAAATGATTCATCAAACTAAAGGAGACTAAGATTAGCTCTCAGTAGAAAATCTTAATAACTACTTTGAAGACCCCTACCTTTATTTTGTTTATTCTTTTCCATTCTAGTAATTATTAAATCATTTTATACTAGAACGGACTATTTCAACAGAAAAAAAGTGAGAAGACATTTTCATGCATTCTTCTAGGTAAAGGTGACAGACTCTCTTAACATGTGTATATGTATATATATATATGTATGTATATTATATGTATAATACATAAATGTGTATTTGTTCACGCTCTGTTATAAACATAAAAACTACACAGAATAACAACACATTAATTACTACAAAGAGAATATAAAATTAATTTCATACACAATACACAACTGAATGAGAATGTTACATATTAAGGTATTTTTTTGTGGTATTGTCTCTCTCAATTATTTTGATTTCTCCACAATACATATGATATAGATATCACCTAGATATGAAGTTATGTATTTCATGATCTAATATTGACATTTGTAATTACTATTTCAGAATAGTTGTAAACCTTATCTTCCTTTTCCCTTCCCTTTTCCTTCCTTTTCACTTTCCTTTTCACCCTCATATGTAAAGGATACTGAACAAACACACACTATACATGTGTATTTATGAATTATACACGTCTTTCTTCTACTAAAATTTCAATGTTTTCTTCCTGCATGTCAAATGCATGTCTCACATGCATTTTTTTGCAAATTGTTTGACCTAGGAATTTTCTATGCGGCACCACATGTTTTATTTGTAGAAGTGAAAAACAGCCTTTCTTCCTTTTTTTTTTTTAATTTATAAATTGAACTTATTATGAACACATGAATATATTTTCTCCCTCAGATAATGAGATATGTTGTATTTTAATAATTAAATTATATTAAATATAGATAAATGTGAAAATTGATCTAAGAAATAAACCACTAGTTTCAGACTCTCATCTGTGACCTGTGTGGGTGTTGCTTATCACCTTCCTTCAATTTGAAATGCTGCTGTAGAAGCACAATGTTTTACTCTGTGCTTTTTAGAACAGTATGGACGAGATTGATTTTCTATATTTATATTGTAATTTATGTTTACCATAAGCTGAAATTACTCCTGGCTACATCTATGTAACTATTTTGTGTAAACTCCATGCCAATCTGCACCCCAAACTAGAGCGCTCCTGTCTCAGGCTTCTAGATCTGCCTTTTAGTTCAGCTCCTAGTCCTTGGGACACTTTTAGAAGAACCCATGAGACGGGGATAACGTCTATCACTCAGGCTTTTTCTGCAATGTCCATCATATCCACAGACATCATGTTTTATCATATGTACATGTATTATTTTCCCTGTGAAACTTATAATACTTGAGGCTCAGAGCATAAAAAAAGAAGCAGAAAACTCTGCAGTAAAGAAGCAGTATTCTGAAAATGGGAAAATCTGATACTTTTTGAGGGGCTATTGCTAATTAGTCATAAACATTTGTCGATCCCAGAAGTTTTTGCTTGGTATGAAAATAAATATGCAGAACATCTATTTGGTCCTTATTACCCCTTCCAGCCAACATTCTAGAGCTTCTGATAAATTAGATTCACATTGTTATCTGTGCTGGCGTCACCTGCATTATCTGTAAAATTGTTGAATATGAACAGTATTATGGAACTCTAGCCATGAACTGAAGCCACTTATATGCTGCAGATCACTTAGGCTGAACATGTGTGTTCACTGGAAGTCACTACATCAGCTACGTGCACTTGAGGTTTCAGCCCATGCATGCACACAGATCAAAAGTTGCTAGAAATGCTGCAAAAGTGGCATCTGTAATTCACTTGCAAAAAGATGGTTGCAAAAAGGTGCAACAAGATGGCACCTGTGATTCAATTTCACTCTTCCTAAAATATAATGGTAATAAATTATTCATAGTGATTTCTTCACAATTTTTCTTTTCTGTTGCGGGGTGGAGGTGGGGGAGAAAGAGGGGAGGTAGGGTGTTTTATGTTTATATATATATATATATATATTTCAAATTTTAAGGAAAAAATGGAAACAAATTTTAAGGAAAATTTTAAGGAAATTTTAAGAAAATTTTGAAAAAAAGAAAAAAAAAGAAGTCCAACCTAATATATATTTCCTAGTGTATGCTTTTGGATGTGTAAATAAACGTAACATATATTTCAAGGTTCTTTCCTCAGAAACACACACATAGTATATAGCATTTGGCATATATTATTTGGTGTATTTTACATGTATTGTATATACAAATGTATACAACTCAGATTTGCATGAGGCGGTGCTGGTTTGTTATGATCCCAGTAAGGAAGGCACTTAAAGTAAAAAAGTCCATAAAGAATCACTTAAAATGCAATGCTAACACTATAAGGGAAAAAAAAAAAAAAAAATAGAACAGGAAACATTACTTCCACTCAGATGCTGGGAGACCTGAATCTTGCAGCACTATTGGGACTTCAATCAGAGTGCAGCATGTTGTGCAGATGTCGTCAATGGAAATGTTTCATACATATGTTCATATCATATCCATATTTTTGAACTGTTGAGAACTTACAGCACTTACTAGAAGCATAATTTTACTCATCATTCTTATTTCAAATGAGAACTTGCTACACATTTAGAGAAATATAATAGTTAATATGAGCCGCTTAATGATAACAAGAACATACAGGAAGATTATAATACTTTTTGTAGCTTATGATTTTGCCTTCTTTATTACAGTCTGAGCTAAAACCCAGCAATTCTTAAAGTTTATTACTTTATTACAAATGCTTTTGATCATTCTTAGTAGGTTCATTCTTGTCTATGTTATATGTACAGTGCAACATTTTGCCTCATGATTTATTCATTACTTTAATTGCTGATTATGTCAATTGAACTGGAGCAGCATTGTGTTATTTGTCTGTGATGAGTGTCTGGAGGATTCTTCCCCATACTGCATTACTTGTGTTACTGACCTTTCAGACAGTTCTCATCTGCTTAGACACGCTATTCAGTCAAATGCTTTCTAATTAATGAGAAGAACAGGTTATAGTATAATTCCCTTTTCTTCATATCTGTCATGTTATTTTTGCCTTCTCTTGTTTCCAGATGTTGGTGCTAGCTTGAAACTGAAAATCTCAAGAAAGTGGTTTCAACTGTGCTATTAATGTTTGTATGAATACTGAGACATTGCAAGGCAGTGATGGGAGGCCAGAAATCCTTGTCCCATAATCCTCTGTGAGATGAGGTGTAAATGTTTTCAAATCAGACAAGAAATAATATTTTCAATAAATAATATTTTTAATGCTGTATGCTTGACTGTGAATAAAAGGTTATCTCTAAATACAAGAATTTAACAGGAACTGTCTGAGAAGATACAAGTTTTTTAGAAAATCTATGTTCAAGAAAGAAATGAGCCAATTACATGAAGGTTGAGAAAATATTAGTTTTACTGAGAAGGAAAATATAGAATAAGATTTATTTCATCCTTCTTTCCTCTTTAGTCTTTAACTGATGTTCACATCTACCGGCCTATTTGTAATAAGCCTGTTAATGAACCTTTGCATACTGCCTACACTACAAATTCTTTACTTGGTATTCTCTATCTGTAAATGGGGCAGTTAAATTTGGAAGCAATAATACTGTGTGATTTGAAAATTACATATGAAAAATATTTATCATTATTATTTTATTGATATTATTTTTCTTTATTAATTCATTAATGGATTGTTATAATAATTCATTAATGGATTGTTATAATAATTCATTAATGGATTATAATAATCTCACAGTGAGATTATAATAATCTCACAGCCAGAGTTATCTGAATTTCATCAGAAGATGGCTTAGAGATCCAGGAAATTAATCTAATTAAACCTGAAAGGGAAAAAAAATAAAATAATAAAAAAATAATCAATCGATCAATTCTGATATTAATTTTTTTTTTTTTTCTGTAAAATATATGTAGATATATATATACATATTTGCAAGCTCAAAGCAAATAAAAAATGTAATGTTGCAAGAATATAATTTCTGGCAAGCAGGAGAGAACAGATGTCAAAGAAAAATAGTACTTAAATGAAAGTAAGTAAATAATAAATAAATAAAAGGCAAGTCAGTTTTACCAAGAATGAAAGAAGTGGAGAAGGTGGAGGTGAATGAAAAAAAAAAAAAAAAAAAAAAAAAAGTGTGTAGAAAAATTTTAGATAGGTGAGTGATGGTGAATGCTGAGAGGAGATTTGGGTAAAATGACAAGAATCAGTGTTAAGAGACACCTGCTGAAACCTTGTCTCTTGGACAAGAATGCCAACCTGTAAAGCATTCTATAAAGCATTCTATGTAAAGCAGCCTAGGCTTACAACTTTGTATAACTCAATAAGGAATTAAGGGAAAATAGCCCATGATGCAGAGGGAAAAAAGAGAGACATTGTGCATTCAGCTGTTGTGACACTGAACATTTTGTTCCATATTAATTTCAACAGAAAAATGTTTAAACACAACAGATTAATGTTTTTGTGCAAATAGCACTGATTTGAAACATAGATTTTAACTTATTTATTTCACAGAATCACAGAATGTCCAAGGATGGAAGGGACCTCTGAAGATCATCTAGTCCAACAACCCTGTCAAGCAGGATCACCTACAGTACATTGCACAGGATTGCATACAGGTGGATTTTTAATACCTTCAGAGAAGGAGACTCCACAAGCTCTCCGGGCAACCTGTTCCAATGCTCTCTCACCATCACAGTAAAGAAATGCCCTCTCATATTCAGCTGGAACTTCCTATACTTCAGTTTGTGCCCATTACTTCTCATCCTCTCACAACTGTAAAGAGACTGGCTCGATCCTCTTGACACCCTGCCCTCAGATATTAATGGTGTCTCCCTTCAGTCTTCTCTTTTCCAAGCTAAACCAGCCCAGCTCTCTCAGCCAGTCCTCATAACACAGGTGCTCCAGTCTTCTAATCATCTTAGTAGCCCTCCTATGGACTTGCTCCACTAGTTCTATGTTCCTCTTGTACTGGGGAGCCCAGTATTTTTCTTGTCATATTAATTCTTACTCACCCAGATGAGTGTCAATCACAACTGGTTATGTCATTGGTCATATTTTTCCTTTTTTTTTTTTTTTTCCTTATGAGATTTAACTGAAGGTTAATGAAAGAAATACTATTGATTTATACTTAAAATATTATAACTCCATGGACTTAGTATTCTATAATGTTTAGATGCCACTAACTAGCAGAGAACCTCTTTTTAGTCCAGTCAGTCCTCTTCAACATCTTCATTACGGACCTAGACACTGGGGTAGAGTGTACCCTCAGCAAGTTTGCTGATGATTCAAAACTAAGGGGAGTGGCTGATACACCAGAAGGTCATGCTGCCACCTTGAGGGACCTCTACAAAATGGAGAAATGGGCTGACAGAAACCTTATGAACTTCAACAAGAAGTTGCACCCAGGGAGGAATGACCCCAGAAACCAGTACATGCTGTGTCTAACCAGCTGGAAAACAGCATGGCAGAAAAGGAGCTGGGGATCCTAGTAGACACCAAGTTGATCATGAGCAAATAAGGGGCCCCTTGCCATGAAGAAGTCTGACAGTATTCTTGGATGCATTAGACAAAGTATTGCCAGAAGATCTAGGAAGGTGATCCTACCCCTTTACTCAGCACTGCCAAGGCTACCCCTGGAGCACTGTGTCCAGTTATGGGCCAAGACAGACATGGACATACTGAAGAGAGGCCACAGAGATGATAAGGGACAGAAACACCTATCCTGCAAGGAAAGGCTGAGAGAGATGGGACTGTTAAACTTAGAGAAGGCTCAGGGAGGATCTTATCAATGTATATAGATACCTGAGGGTGGGTACAAAGAGAATGGAGCCAAGCTTGTTTCAGTGGTGCCCAATGACAGGGCATGAGGCAATACACACAAACTGAAACACAGAAGATTCCATATGAACATCAGGAAACTGAAAATGTTACTCATATTTTTTTATTTTTTTTTTCTCTCTTTCTTAAATATGTTATCACAGAGGTTCAAACAGCATCACTTACTGGGTTGGCTCTGGCTAGTGCAAGGTCCCTTTGGAGCTGGCTGAAACTGGCCCTTACCTAATATGGGGCAGCTTCTAGACTCTTCACATTTCTTCTCAGAAAGAATAGTCAGGCATTGGAAAAGGTTGCTCAGGGAAGTAGTAGAGTCACCATTCCTGGGGGTGTTAAGGAAAATTTGGACCTGGTTCTTAGGGACATGATTTAGTAGTGGGTGACATAGGTAGTAGGGTAATCATTGGACCAGTTGATTTGGGAGGTTTTTTCCAACCTTAATGATTCTATGATTCTCACAGAAACCACCCGTGCCACCCCCTGCTACAAAAACCTTGCCATGTAAACCCAGTACACGTGGTCCTCAGCAACACGCTCTTTGTGACCTTGCTTGAGCAAGGGGTTGAATCAAAAGACCTCCAGAATTCTCTTCCAGTATCAAACATTCTGTGATTCTATGATTTTGTAATAGCAGAATGATTGATAACCAAAGTGATAAGAGAAATGTGGCACAAAGTTTATGTACAGAAACAAAGGGAAAAAAAAAAAAAAAAAAAGTAAACTGTAATTTAGAAAAACTACCTGTCATTATGATGAGCTACCTGGGATGCATTAATAGATCCTAAAGTGCAGTAAGACCAGTTAATAATGGGACCAAATCATTAAGGGTAAAGATGAGTTTCTCTATTGTTATATAGTATGCATTGAGAAAAATGTTTGGTTGTTTTCAAAAAGGGGTAAAAAGTATTAATTTACACAGATCTTGGGACTCAAAGCAGAAATTAATTCATATCATCTTGTCATCTATATTCTACAGAGTATAACATCATCACACAACATCAGAGCATAAATTATCATCAGAAAATCTTAAACTGTTATAGTCTTTGAATTTCTACCATTATTTTTCCTTCCAGCAACAGAAATTTGTTAGATACCTAGTATTTGGACACACAAATGAGATTTTACAAATAGAGTTATTAGCACTCTCAAGTAGGTAAACATATAGATGAGATGTGTTGAAAGCTTGTGAGTACTAAAGTGTGGCTAATTGCTCAAGCAGAACATCAAGGTTTATAAAAGAGAACAAATTATTTCTCTGGATATTCTGTGATTATGGTTTTCCTAAGGACTAGACATTTAAAAGAATATTTTCACCACACTAGATATGAATGAATTTAAATAAATAAATAGATACAGTCATGTAGTCTGTTGTGCAAGATCTATCTTCCCATATTTGTTTCCCTCTCATGTTTTTAATCTGCATCTTCCCATTATGTCCAACACTAGGTTAAAAATTCCTCAGAAGATCCTTTCTTTGAGAGGATGTCAGAACAAGGGTGAAAGCTTCATCAATGCATGGTTTTACAAGACATGTCACATCCCCAAGGTAAGGATCACAGCCAACTGAGAATGTGGAAACTCATGAACAACACCAAGGAGTGTGAGAATATAGAAAAAAATTCCTTGGTAAGTAGTTCAGGTTAGAGGCCTACATTATAGATGGAATTCATAAAATGAAAGGAATCTTTTCCAAATTATTATTCAGTAAAGGAACATGGCTGAAATGCTGAAACTTCTTATAACTTTATTTACAAGTAAGCAAAAACTTCTCTGAAACAAATAACCCCAAAAATTATATCAAAAGTCCTTGAAGAATTTATTTTGTGCATTAAAGCTACTTGTTGGTTAAGATTATTGAATGCAAAAAATAATGCAGCATAGTTAGCAATTAAATTGATCTAGAAAAGTGGATTCAACCTGGAGTGACATAGTTTAAATTACATTTTGAGATCAGTGGTATCTGTCATCTATATAATCTTTACAGCAACTGTAATAAGTGAGATGTTAACTTCTTAGCGTTTTGTAGAAATACGTTCATAAAGGATAATTTAATTACTCTTTTTAGTATTACAATTTTCTGACCATCACATATAAGCAAAAACTAAGTAAATAAGCAAAAAGAGTGTGCAGTGGGTTTACATGGCAAGGATTTGGTAGCAGGGGGCCATAGGGGTGGCTTCTGTGAGAAGGATCTAGAAGCTGCCCCTTGTTTGGTAAGGGCCCCACTGCTGACCAGAGCTGAGACAATAAGTGATGTTGTTTTGCACCTCTGTGAGAGCATATTTAAGACAGGGGGGAAAAAAATGCTGCACCACACAGCAGCTGGGAGAGTGAGAGGAGTGAGAAACAGCCTTGCAGATGCCAAGGTCAGGGAAGAAGGAGGGGGAGAGGTGCTCCAGGCACTGGAGCAGAAGTCTTCTGCGGCCTGTAGTGAGGACCATGGTGAAGCAGGCTGTCCCCCTGCAGCCTATGTAGTACCACGGTGGAGCAGGATTCCACGCTGGAGCCCGTAGAGGAGACCATGGTGGAGCAGGTGGACATGCACCAATGGAGGCTGCCACCTGTGGAAGACCCCTGCCCAAGCAGATTTAGAGAAGGACCTGTAGCCTGTGGAGAGGAACCCACGCAGGAGCAGATGACATGGCAGGAGCTGCTGCCTGTGGGGGATCCAGGTTGGAGCAGTTTGCTCCTGAGGGATGGACCCCATGGTACAGACCCATGTCTGGAGCAGTTCTGGAAGAGCTGCTGCCTGTGGGAAGCCCACGTCAGATCAGTTCAGCAAGGACTGCATCCCATGGGAGGGACCCCACAGCAAAGGGGACATGAGTGACCAAGAAGGAGCGGCAGAGAAGAAGCACTATAGACTGACCATAACCCCATTCCCCCGTTCCCCTATGCCAGTCAGGGGGAGGAGGTGGAAGAGGGTGTATGGGGAGGGGAGAAGGTGCTTTTGGTTTCATTCCTTTGTCATCTCAACCCTTGAGCCCTTTTCATTGTATTTTCTCCCTGTTCCTTGTTGAGGAGGAGCAGTGAGAGAGCGGTTGTGGTGAAGCTCGACCGCCCACCCGAGTAAAACTGCCACAGAGTGTTTGAAAGAATCAGAAGTCCTTCAGTCTGTAATTAACTACTCATATAGCATCACCAGAAATTTTACATTGGAAAAAAAATATATAGAGAGAGAGAGAGAGAGAGAAACTGAGTGTTCTTCTAGTCATGATTGGCTCTCACTTATTTCTCCTTACAGGAATGTACAGAATTAGTGATTGTCCATCCTCTAGGATTCCACCTTTTTTTTTTTCTACGCAATGCCTACGACACTCAATAGTGCTGGTGCATTCATTTTCCAGAACTTGAAAGTGAGGTTTAATTTACCCATCACTAGCCTTCCAATAAGCAGTAATAATCAGTATTGTAGATTCTATCCCTCTGTAATTAGAGACACCTCTGAAGCATCATTTGCATTCTGTATTTGCAAGATGAAATTAATTAATTACACTCCTGATTTATAGAACCATAGAGTCATAAAATAGCTTGCGTGAAAGGGACCTTAAAGATTATCTAGTTCCAACTCCCTTGCCATGGGTAGGAATGCCACCCACCCACTAGATTGGGTTGTCCAGGGCCCCATTTAATAATAATTATTTGGGTAATGGATGCATAACCTTCTAGAGGTGACTATCACAACAGATTAATCATGAAAGAGATCTAGCAGCTTGACCCATTGCCTACATTTCAGTATTTAGTCTCACTTGAGATTTGCTAGTGTATTGTCATTGATACCCAGCTTTCACTCTGGAATAATGTATTTATTTATTTATTTATTTATAAAATTTTGCATATATTGGTCCCATGTGGATGCCTCAACTACACTGCAGCCACTCCAGTGATATTGGATGCATCTGTTTCAGTAAGTAAGTAAAGATCTAAACCAGTACCATAGGTTAGATGCCTAGTTCTCAGACAGTTAAAATTCGGTACAATTAATTGACTCTATACAAGTGATTGAGCTTCAGTGTTAAAACATACATGCGGTCTTTATGCAAGTATCTACATAAAGAATAATTATCTGGAGATGTCACTGTGGTCAGTATATATTTAGTCAGTAGAGAAAACTGACACCTGAAATAGACACATTGGGCAAGTTTGCTTTGCCTAAACATGGCGTTAGGTGCTAATCAGGATGCCATATAGTATCCCACATAGCCTACAGCTGACCCTGTAGAAACTAAAAGCTTTCTATCGGTCCAGTCCATATCATGACCTGCTCATAGACCTCTTAGATACTTCAGGGAATCACAATGATATCTGAGGTTTCTGTGTAGAGAACTGAATATATTGTCCAGTAGATTCTCAGATACTAGTACAAAATTCCATGTATGTATCTGATCTGGAGCTGAACTGCATATATTTTTGATGGTGTATAACTGCTATAAATGCATATATATATATATTTCTGGTTATTTAATCTGATCAATTTATAAAGTGGAATACAAATTTCTGTAGTTTCACTGATACTGTTATTTCTGAAAGGCTATAAAGAAACTTCCAAATTAAGACTGTGAGCATGCTTATCTCTGACCTTTGCCTTTCTAATTACCAGTTTTCGCTGTCTGCTAAGACATCAGTAGAAATGCATTAGAATTAAGGATCATAACTCACAACATATTTTAAAATATTGTAATATTTTTAATATTTTAACAATTTTTATCAGGGTTGGAAAGTACTGTATTAAAGCTAGGGTCCTTATCAGAAGAGAAACTTGCAATTAAATGAAAAGCCAGAGAGTAGGAGACTCTGGAAAATAAAACCAGAATAAATTACTTAATTTATTGATAAGATAAGGACGATCATGCTATGTTTTATTAAAGTTACTCTGCTAAGAACACTGCAGATATATTAAATAGTTACATACAAAGGATATGTCCCATTTAGTCAGTGAATCCCTTTTTCTCCTTGCAGGACAAAACTGATCTGCTCTTTAAAAGCACAAATCAGTAAGAGTTTATTTATTAATTTATTTATTTGTTTATTTTTTCTCATGTTTTCCATTGTCTTCACTGATGTGTATACACTATACAGAATATGTGAAAGATTTTGTAAGTGATATGAAAGCAACAAAAGCAGGTGTATGCAAAATATGCCACCTCCCCACCCCTTACCAAGTAACCTATTGTGACAAGCAAGATTTAGAAGAATGCAATGCTTATCCAAATCTCTTGAATCTAAGGAAGAATGTAAATAATAACTTTATGCCAGTCTTTTCCTGTGACTTAAAGAAAACTCTTTTGTTTTGCTTGAATAAAGAAACAGGAGACACTATAACAAGCCAAATATATATATATATATATGCATACATAATATATATATATAGTATATATATATATATACTATATATAATATATATAATATTATATAATTATTAATAATATATAATATATTATAAATAATAATAAATAATAATTATTGTTATATTATATATAATATATATTATATATACATAATATACATATATAGAATATATATATAGTATATATATATATTTGGCTTGTTATAGTATATAGTATATAGTATATAGTATATTTGGCTTGTATAGTATATAGTGTGTATATATATATATCATATTTTTAATATATAAATATATTATATAAATATAACATATAACATATAATATAATAATATATTGTATAAATATATTCAATATATAAATATATTGAATATATATCAAATATATATATTTATATATATATATTTGGCTTGTTATAGTGTATATATTATATATATTATATATAGTATATATTATTATATATATAATATATATTATCATTATAATATATAATATATATATAATATATATATTATAATATATATTATAATATAATATATATAATATATATAATGTATATATATAATATATACACTATAACAAGCCAAATATATATATTAAATATATATATATATATATATATTTATATATATTAAATATATATTTATTAATATATATTTATATATATTTATTAATATATATATATAATATATATATATATACACATATATATATATATTTTTTTTTTTTCTGGCACTTTAAGTGATCTTATAACAGCCAGTAATTTTAGACTGTATTGTCAAATAATATTGGGAGATGCACATAGGAAAGATCCTTTGAAAGATTACATTGATTTTGTTTACCTTAAAGGAAAGTTAAGCAAAGCAATATGTTTGTAAACAGAGGTTGCAAACTTCAAAAGAGAAACCAGCAAATTGAATAAACTGATCATTAAACCAAGGATTTCAAGGACTTTCATTTGGAATGTTTAAACTAATACGAACCAATTTGTGTTTTTTTCAAGCTTCTGTTTTCTGAGGATGGTGTTGTGTGTTTACAGAATGAATTACATAACAAGATGTTCAAAGCAACAACAATCCTAAATTTGGTTTCAGTAGCAAAGAGGAATATAACTGTTCTTTTTAAGTGATTAGGGAAAGCTGATAATAATTTTCACTAAAAAAGAATGGTAAAATATATGGGTTAGGTCATATATGTTACCTGGCCAAGGATAGAAATTAAATGTCTTAATTTAGAAAAATAATTGTTTTGAAACAATCTACAAAACATATCTGTGTTTTAAAGAAATATATCCTTTAAAATAAATATTTAAAATTAACTATTAACGTAATATAATAAGTAAATATAATAAATTTTATATATGATTAAATGACATTCTAAAGGACAATGCTTTTGTCCAGGAGATCCTGGGCTCTGGACAAAAAGCAACATCATCAACAACAACAAATTTGTTAGATACAAAAGAAATAACCCAAGGGTAGTACGGCAAACAGGAAAATTAATTTTGAGCAATAATATATTAAAAAGTAACATTTTTATTTCAGCCCTTTAGAGAGGATCCTCTCTTATTGTATGACCCCTATTTGTTCCTGAAATATGGATACTGATTTTTTTTTAATTATTTTTATTCTGCCAGGAAAACATGGAAATCTCCAATGTGCCTAAATAAATTTATTTTTATGCCATTGTTGCAACTCAAAGACTAAAAAAGTGTTCTTAATTATCAGTTTCAGCTTCATGAAGTAACAACTCCAAACAGATCAGATTTGAATAAATTTTATGTGTAAACGTAAGAGTAAATATATGTAACTTTAGGATACTCATGCTTTTAACCATCTACTATGTATTTTTTAATTTATTTATATTTATTTATTTTATTATTTTCCCTATATCTAATTAAATCTATATTTTTTTTTTGTTTTGTGGGAGACGGTGTCAAACCGTCACGGCATTCTCCTCAAGAAACTGGCTGCTCTTGGCTTGGACTGGCGCACGCTTCGTTGGATTAGAAACTGGCTGGGTAGTCGGGCCCAAAGAGTCGTGGTAAATGGAGTCAAGTCCAGTTGGAGGCCAGTCACTAGTGGCGTCCCCCAGGGCTTGGTGCTGGGGCCGGTCCTCTTTAATATCTTCATCGATGATCTGGACGAGGGCATTGAGTGCACCCTCAGTAAGTTCGCAGATGACACCAAGTTAGGTGCATGTGTTGATCTGCTTGAGGGTAGGAAAGCTCTGCAGGAGGATGTGGATAGGCTGCACCGGTGGGCTGAGGTCAACTGCATGAAGTTCAACAAGGCCAAGTGCCGGGTCCTCCACCTGGGGCGCAATAACCCCAAGCAGAGCTACAGGCTGGGAGATGAGTGGTTGGAGAGCTGCCAGGCAGAGAAGGACCTGGGAGTGATGGTGGATAGTCGGCTGAATATGAGCCAGCAGTGTGCTCAGGTGGCCAAGAAGGCCAACAGCATCCTGGCTTGTATCAGAAACAGTGTGACCAGCAGGTCTAGGGAGGTGATCATCCCCCTGTACTCGGCTCTGGTGAGGCTGCACCTCGAGTACTGTGTTCAGGTTTGGGCCCCTCGCTACAAGAAGGACATCGAGGTGCTCGAGCGGGTGCAGAGAAGGGCAATGAAGCTGGTGAGGGGCCTGGAGAACAAGTCCTACGAGGAGCGGCTGAGGGAGCTGGGCTTGTTCAGCCTGGAGAAAAGGAGGCTCAGGGGCGACCTTATCGCTCTTTTTAGGTACCTTAAAGGAGGCTGTAGTGAGGTGGGGGTTGGTCTGTTCTCCCACGTGCCTGGTGACAGGACGAGGGGGAATGGGCTAAAGTTGCGCCAGGGGAGTTTTAGGTTGGATCTTAGGAAGAACTTCTTTACCGAAAGGGTTGTGAGACATTGGAACAGGCTGCCCAGGGAAGTGGTGGAGTCACCATCCCTGGAAGTCTTTAAAAGATGTTTAGATGTAGAGCTTAGGGATATGGTTTAGTGGGGATTGTTAGTGTTAGGTCAGAGGTTGGACTCGATGATCTTGAGGTCTCTTCCAACCTAGAAAAATTCTGTGATTCTGTGATATTACTGAAATAAAAATGTATGGGATTCCGTACAGACTAAAGAGATTTATCATTATTGTTAATAATAATAATAATAATAATAATAATAATAATAATAATAATAATAATATAATAATAATAATAATAATAATAATAATAATAATAATTTCTCTGTATGATGCCTGAACCTCTATTTCTTTTGGCATCTTAAACAGACCACTAATTTTCTGTTATTTAGAAAATAAACTAAATGAAAAGGGAGTCATTGACTACTAGAGAGAGAACAATACCTCTGTTGTGTTTTTCAGATACGTCATAACACAACCTAGAAGTAAAGCTATGAAATGGCAGTGAACAGTTAGATATGGTCCAGGACCATACAATCATATCTCTTTCTTACTTTCTCTAAGCACCTATGATTTAGATATTCCTTCCCCACCTCCTTCACCCCATTCCCACTATTTCATCTGTCAAGAAAGATGTTACAGTGTGTGGTGGCTTCAGTCATGTCCAGCTGAGCTCCACAACAACCACTCTCTCACTCCCCGTCCTCAAAGGGAAAGAGGGAGAAAATACGATGCAAAGGGATCAAGGGTTGAGGTAAGGATGGGGAGATCACAAAAACATTTTCCCCTCTTCCACCCTCTTCTACCTCCTCCCCCCAGAAGGTGCACAAGAACAGGGGAATGGGGGTTGCGGTCAGTCTACAGCACTTCATCTTTGCCGCTCCTTCTCAGTCACTCTCTCCCCCTTCTCCACATGGGGTCCCTCCTACAGGATGCTGTCCTTCCTGAACTGATCCTGCATGGGCTTCACATAGGCAGCAGCTCTTCAAAAACTGCTCCCACATGGTTCTGTACCATGGGGCCATCCATCAGGAGCACACTGCTCCAACCTGGGTCCCCCCCATGGGCAGCAGCTCCTGCCAGGTCACCTGCTTCTGCCTGGGCTTCTCAGTCTCCAGGTCTGGCTTGGAATCTACTCCGGCAGGAGTTCTCCATGAGCCGCAGCCTCTTTCAGGCCAGATCCACCTGCTCCACCATGGTCTTCTCCACAGACTGCAGCTTGGTAATCTGCTCCACCATGATACAACATGGGCTGCAGGTGGACAACCTACTTCACCACGGCCCTCTCCACAATTCCTCCACAAGGGAACTTCTCCAGCACCTGTAGCACCTCCTCCCCCTCCTCCTTCACTGTCTTCAGTGACCATGGTGTATGCAGAGCTATTCTATTATTCTATTTCTCCCTCCCCTGATCCCAGTATTATTTATTTACTTATTTATTTTATTGGCCCAACTCTGGCAAGCAGCAGGACCCTTATATAACATGGGGCAGCTTCTGGATTCTTCTCTCAGAAGCCACCTCTGTGGACCTCTGCTACCAAAACCTTGTCAAGTTAACTCACTACTCAGTAAAATAACATATATTTTTGTGTAGAATATTTTATTATTGTAGAATAACATATTATGAGAAACATAAAAATTAAATAACTTAGGAAGCTGAATTATTTCTGAAAGACATTTCACCTAACTTCTCCTTTCATTATCAAAAGAATTGCATATATGCAGAATTTTTGAAAGACTTAATAAAAGTGTCTGAATAAAGTATTTCATGAGTACCAGCAATAAAGATTCACATTTTTTTTTAGATTTTATTTTCTGCTGATAGAATTAAATTGGCTATAACTGCCTTGCAAAAGAAAAAAAAAAATGTGGAAAACGTCAAAGCAGCATGACCTCATCTATTCAACATTTCCAGTGGGTTCTTCAATCAGGATCTGACAGAACATCTATGTAACTCTTTGGAGTTACACTGGAGCTACTCTTTTTACATGTGAGTTATTTCCTAAGGCATAAGTGGAACTAAGGAATAAATGTACTGTTTTCAGCTGAAATTGCCGAATTTTCTTCCTAGTAGCTGGTATGGTGCTGTGTTTTGTATTTAGGATGAGAATTATGATGATAATACATCAATGAATTAGTGTAATGAATTACACTAAACTAAGTCAACAGCTTTTCAAATTTTCATACTGCCCTGCCAGTGAGGAGGCTACGGGTGCACTAGAAGCTGTGAAAGGACAGAATCAAAACAGCTAATCTGAACTGGCTAATGGGGTTTTCCATACTGTATGATATCTCACTTGGACACTCATTCTTATTTACCTTGCTAAAACAAATATAAAATAAAATAAAAAATATACCAAATAAACCACCACTCAAACTAAAGGACATTTGATTTAAAAATAAAATAAAATTAAAAAAAAAAAAAAAAGGACCTGAAAAGGACCATTGCACCTGAATTTAGCCACATAAAGTATTATTATCATGTGATTTAAGTAAAATAGAGTAACATACTCATGAGTGAGTAGTAAATATTGGAGCAGAGTTTGAAAGCTGAAGACCTGTAGGCTTTAAATAAATGTATTAAAATTATTCAGACTACTTAAATTAAAAGTTATGATTGCAGACAATTCAGGTCTGTTCCCTAAGCAGAAATTAGGGAACAAATTAATAAAGAATGCTACTTTCAACAAATAGTTTAACCCATTTTTATTTATAACCCAGAAATAAATATGGATTTATTTAAAACATTGGAAAATGAAAACATATTTTAAATTTTTAGGGTGTACTTGTATCAAAAAGAAGATGCATTATAAATTTGAAAGCTCATGATGCTTTAAAAAAAAGAAAGTTAGCAAACATTTAAATGGAATAAAGTTAATTTGAAGTGTAAAAGTACACAAGTTGTATTAAAAAATCTCCAAATATGTACTTAAGCAGAGATCAACAGAGTATCTCTGTAGAGATAGAATAGAGATCTCTGTAAAGATCAATATGTTAATACTTGTTTGTCTTTTTTCCTATAGTAAAAAAATGTTCTGTCACCCTTTAGAGTCATATTAAGCAAACTTGTTATTATTATTATTAACACTATAAATTTTTTCTAAATCAAGAGTATTCCTAACTAAACCTGTACTTTTTTTTTTTTTTTTTTCTTTCAAAAATTTTCTTCCGGTCACTATTTTGATTCATATGGTGGATATCTAAAAAAAAAAAAATATTATATTTGCTATACACTCTAATGAATACCACCCGGTTCCCACATTTGTATTTAAAACTGAACAATGAATTAAATGTCCTTATATATTTCCTAGACTATGTCTTACAGTTAGAACCAAATAAAAGACTTTCTCAGCATAATAAGACTTGAACTTAAAGCCCAGTGTTATTAAATCCAAAATTACAACACAATACATTAAAGAAAGAATAGGGATACAGTACAATATTGTATAATAGAATACAGTAGCATAGCATAGCATAGCATAGAATAGAATAGAAGACATTACATGGAAAAATTAAAATCATATTGAAAAAAAATATATTTATATATCCATATATATTCTTTTATCCACTGGTATACAGAAGATTATTCCTTGCCAGTGAGTCTGAATGTATCTTAGTTTTTAAGGTATCAGATGGCAATACTTTTAAAAATGCCTGGAAAAAAATGTTTTCATCATTACAATTTATTACTTTTTTTTTTTTTTAATGATAACTGATTTTAAATTTTGATTTGAGTTACTTTTTGCTTCCTCAACTTTCACAGTCCTATGAAGAATAGGTATACTGAATTGGCTTTGGTATCCTACAGTTTAAGACATATCTATTAATTTTAGCAAAATCTCATAGAACTTTATCAGGTATGTCACATACTTAGAAGAAGACATTCTGTTACTTTCTAGCCTAAAGATTTTTTTCTGATCCAATAAAATAAATACATGTCAAAATTCTTAAATCTGGCTTTAGTCAGGACATTTATTTTGTATTATTTACTAAAAGAACACCCACCCAGGAACAGAAGATTTAATTAATTTTATTCCGAGTATTAAAATCATTAGAATAAAAGAGGTATTTCATTAATAAGTGATGCTTTCCAACTTCATCTGCATGCTGAAGTCCTGGGGTTGCAGTGATCTTAACTGAAAGACTATTTTTCCTTATTGAGCTGCTTTCCCTTAATAAGTTTTTCCTTAAAAAGCTGTAGCTTCTTTTACGTGACAGTGCATTTAGCTTCTTTTACATGACAGTGCATTTAGTTGTTTTTTGTTGTTGCTCTCCATTCAGCCCAATGGTTCCATTTAGCTGAGAAGACAAACTAAGAATCTTAACCAATTTCCATCATTTAACATTTTATCATTTCAGAAGTGGACCAGGGTAGCAATGCAGCTTATCTCCAACTGGCAACTAGCAAACTGCCATTAATTATAATAAAGAAATAATAATCCTCAATAATAATCCTCAGATTATTACATTAATATATCCCATAATGTCACATGAACATAGTCATCTGCAATGAAATGTTTGTGGAGTTTTTGACCAGCAACACAATATCTCCTGGATTTACAGTGTTGTATTTAAATATAACTTGAAAATAAAATATTTTTTATATATTCATTTCCTATTTTTCTAAAAAAAAAAGGTAGAGAATAATAATATATATATATATTGTGTGTGTGTGTGTGAGTGAGTGAGTATGTGTATATATGTGGTGATTTATTTATTTTTTTTCTTTTCCATTTGGTGTATTCTTTCAGATATAAATTATAGCAGATGTATATGAGGACCTGGTGTAGACACAGATGCAATAAAGGGCATTATATACATTGAGATTTAAGCAAGAAAAAGAAACCAAAATGCATATCATTAGTATGAATATTTTCACTAATTAATTCAATATTAGTCTAACAGTAAATATAAAAATTTCTAACAAATGATCCAGTGATTTTTTCTAGTGACATCGTAGAATATGAATTAATTATTCTTATTAACTGTATTTTTTTCTATAAATATTGAATTTGCACATAACTTTAGCATAGCATTACTCAGATAAATGTTCAATTAAATTAGCAAACTGTTCCTCTTCATTACCCAGTTTTTCCTGAGACAATGTTAGAAACTGGGAAGCTGAGAGATAAATAGACATCTAATTTAACATTTTCTCTTTTGTTTGGTGCTGCACACATAATTTCTATGTTCTTTCACAGTTTTCTTAATGCTGTATTTAATCTATATAACATTCACTAACATTTATTACCTAGTTGTTTCTTGAACTAATCAAATGAAAACTTATCAATATATTGATAAGAAAATACTGAGAAAGAAAATATGCCCTAATCTTCAGAGAAGGGCATTGCATGTTTGTATGAATTTATGCCTGTAACTAAAAATACAGAAAAGCAAGAAACGCCTCGTAAAACAAATGGACAGAAAAATAATGTTATTATCTATTGACTAGATGACAGGTATATAAAATTATGTATATTAAATGGCACATATACATATATGGTAATATAAATTAATACAGTTTCTGAAGCATATAATAGGACCTAAAGCTGGCACTATTAGGAGAGAGAGAGAGAGAGGAAGTAGAAGGGAGTTAAAAAGTTGTTTCATTTTGGAAATACTGTGTACTTCCTGTTGTATTTCCCAGATGACACAGACAAAGTGAAAAACTCAACCTTAAATATAAAAGCTCAAGTGGCAGCTCCTTAAGAAACTGCTGACTGTATTTCTCAAAAGGAAAGGCTATGAGTTTTAAAGACACTAGCTCTGAAAAGTATACTCTTAGCATAACAAAGACCCAAGAGGTCTGAGGAAGAGAGGAAAACAAGGTATACCAGAGGCCATCACAGAAAAACTTTTCCTTTCAGGTGATCTTAGTCACTGGTTTTGGTAACAGATAAGAAAAGATAAAATCCAGAAGTCAGTGGGAACCTTCAAATTTAATAATTCATTGTTACTTATCCTAGCCTGTGTACACTACAAATCTTGCAGAACATTTGATTTTTAATTAAATATGAATAAATCCAAATGTACAATGCAATTTTAATGTGAGCACTAACATTCCTAACAACATCCTTTACTAATACCTTTCAGCAAAGCAAGATGACAGAAAAGCTTTCATTATTGACACAATGAATTTCACGTTCTATTCTAAGACTAGAACACACCATTATTAGACAATGTATACTGTTTGAAACAGTAATTAAGGTTTTGTTATCGTCTTCCCTCTTTTCTATTGACTTTTTTTTTTTCTTTTTTTTAGGATGTGCTTTTATGCTGTAATTATAAACTATATCTATTAAGCAGTTTATTTGAAGCTGCTTAACCTGAATAGTGAAGACAGACATCTCTGAGATATTTTAAATACATACAATGAAGAAGAAACATGTATATGTATTATTCTGCCTAAATACCATCTGAGTTGAAAATCTGGTTTTGTTTGTTTTCCTTTTTATTCAGAAAATAAAAGAAAAAAATATATAAATAAATGAAAAAAATAGAAATGTCTTTTTAAGTTTCAATAGAGTACTTGAAACTGATATATTTATTTTATAGTAATGACATTTTTATTTTCAAAAAATGAGTTTGAAACCATAGGTAAAAAATAAAAATCTGTTCTGGTACAATTATTTTAACTATTAATTTTGGCAAAAAAAAAAAGGGAAGAGAATGTCCTTAAGATATTGTAAATATTATATTAGGAAGACAAAAAAAAAATTACTTGCCAGTAATGTTTATTGATTTGGTGTTCCTTCAATAAGAATAAGCAGAAAGGAAAAGAGGGAGACAGGGAGGGAGACAGGGAGGGAGATAGGGAGGGAGATAGGAAGTGAGGGAGGGCAGGAGAGAGGGAGGGAGGGAGGGAGGAAGGAGGAAGGAAGGAAGGAAGGAAGGAAGGAAGGAAGGAAGGAAGGAAGGAAGGAAGGAAGGAAGGAAGGAAGGAAGGAGATCTGCTTATCTTTTGAAAATTAATTCAAATTTGTTTGTCTTTGTTAAAGGGACATTTAATTAGAAACACACAATTCTCTTCATAAGCTAATTTAAAACTCATTAACAGTGAAGTCACAAAATAAAAACTGGAGTTGCCACTGGCTGAAAATTCTTAGATAAAGATACCAGGATATATATATATATATATATAATATATATATATATATGTACATAAAAGTTAGGAAGATACAAAACAATGTACATTGAAAGTTATCTTCAGTGGGTACATTGTAATTGCTCTTTGAAACATTGATACTGAGCATGAAATGTATTCTTAATGCCTACAAATATACTAAAATATTTTTTTTCTTGCAAAAACAAAAGATTGCAATGAAATTTAAACACAAACATTTCAAATAGAGAAATTTTTCAAACTTGCATATTGCCAGATCACCAGCATGGGCATATAACTATATCTTTTGTCTTCTTTTCTTATTTTAGAAACAACACGAACTACAGTAATCAGTCAATCTAAGTTTCTATTAGCACCTTTAAAATTTAAATTGTTTCATTTAAAGAAAAATATGATATATATTTTAATCTTGAGGATTACATTGGGTGTTCATGGCAAGGTTTTTTTACCTGGTGGGGGATGCTGAACAAAACTTCAAATGGCAGGTAAAACCTGCAGCCTTATTAGCCTTATTATGCACTGACTTGCAATTTCATATTTTTCTTTGATAAAAAAATATGTCAGGGTTAGATTACCTGATTTAAGTGACTCTCCCAAATAATATAGTGCTGTCATAATGAAAAATGTTATTTTGAATATTCTGCTTTTAATTTACATATCCAGAACATAAGATTTTTAGATAGAATAGCTCACTGATATTGCAAAATTTTGCATTGGCTGTTAGGGGTTATGAATTGTTGTTATCACCTCAACATGTATCCATATTCTGCTGTAGTCAAAAAATGAAAGACCTGTAAAATACTACCTCAACACCATCCAACCTACCTACTGAACTGGCATGTGACTCAATAGGCTTTGCTGGGGAAGTGGGTAAAGTGGGTAAAAACTAACCTTGACATGCCACCTTTTTTTTTTTTTTTTTTTTTTTTCCCACTCTTAAAATAAATAGTTTTATTTCCAAAATATGTGAGAGGAAAATGCATGTAGAAACATATGTTTTCCTGTTTCTCATTTTAATAAAGACTTGCAACCTAAATAATTGTCAGCAGCAGTTCTGGAGTTGTAAATGAATCCTAACAGACTATATTAACCAGATATCACAAGTCTAGCCTTCAGGAAAGGCTTCAGTATTCTGCAAGAATACGATTAACATGCCAGTGTCCACTCTCTCAAAAATAGTCTTGGTGTTTTTGAATGCTGTAGTTGTTTTTATCTGACTGCAAATGGTGTAGTTCCATACAGATCACAAAATCACAGAATGGTTGAAGTCGGAAGGGACCTCTGAAAATCATCTTGTCCCCCCCACCATGCAGAGCACATTGTGCAGGATGTCATCCTGGCAGGTTTTGAGAATCTCCAGAGAAGGAGAATCCACATCCTATCTGGGCAACCATATTCCAGTGTTCTGTCACCCTCACAGTGAAGAGTTTTCTCATTCAGATGGAACAGATGTGAATCTGTTTGTGCTTATTGCCTCTTGTTCTGTCACTGGTCGCCACTGAAAACAGTATGGCCCCATCCTCTTGACACCCTCCCTTCAAATATTTAAACACATTGATAAGTTCCCCTCTCAGTCTTCTCTTCTCCAAGGGAAACAGGCCAAGCTCTCTTCTCTGTGCAACAGGTGCTCCAGTCACAGTCCACATAAATGCTGTACATTGCCCAGCTCACTAATCTTATTTTACATATAATAAATAAATAAAAACCTATATTAATAGTATGATAAGTGCAGTCAAGAAACACAAAATTTAGTATAGAAGATAAAAAGCTGCAGGAACTGGACAGAAGCTAGGGCTTATATTGTCAGGTATATAATGGTTTTCTGTCATTGAATTACTGCATCAATTGAAGCTGACCAAAGGTTTTTGGTGCTTTGATTTTTCTTCCCTTCTGTTGTTTTTATTCAGTGTGAGTATCTGTGAGAATGTCTCTTTAATGTAGCTGAGGTTTTATTTGGTCTTTTTGCATATAGACACTGATGTGGATAGGGGACCTCTTGATGGAGTACTAGCATCTGCTTCTGTGTATTTACTTATTAGTTGAGTACCATAATTATTTAGATATCTTCTTTTGGGGGTTATTTTAAATATTTTCTATGTTTATGATTTCAAGACAATCATGCTATTTATATACAGAAGTGCAACCCATTGTTTTGTTTTTGATAGACTTACATACAACTACTCAGTTGTATTTCCTTTCAAGTTTAATTCATAGAAATTGACTATATCGTAGTTGTTGAACTTTGTATGGTCTGTTGCTGACCAGATTATACACGTGTGGCTCTCATCTTACCCTTACAGAATGAGTTATATTTGTTTTTTTTTTTCCTTAGTCATTTCACTTTCATTCAAAAGTCTGATATATATATTAATTTTTAGTCTTTGGGGGTCTGCTTATACCTTACCTTAAGTTGGTGGAAGGTGAATAAAGCAAGATTTTCAGATATTACACCCTAAGAACCATTGATTCATAAAGATTATGAAAGATCTGACCAAATGTTGTTTACATCACGTGTTGTTTACATCGCCTGTCTAGAACAAACAAACAGATCTGACATTATCTGTGCCTGTATCCCCATATTTATTCACGTAGGGCATCTTAGCCAGCCTATGTGGAGGAATACATCTTGGGGCTTTCCAATATGTGGATATGAGTATGAGTGAAATTTGTGTGAGAAAATATATGAACAGTTTTTTATCACCTCCCCTAATTTTCTAAAACACAATGCCATGTCATCCCAAGAAGCCTTAATATTTGTCATTCCAATTCAGTCTACTAGTCATTTTCAGAAATTTTCAGAAATTTACTTTTTTCTCTTTATTGTGATAATAAACACATTATCAATGTTAAGTTTGTTGTTTAAAAATATGTGAAGATCAAAACTCAGAATGCATGTTTTGTTGTTGTTGTTGTTGTTTATTTGTTTCATGTATGCTCAGGACTCTGATAAATGCAAAGGAAGTTGAACTGAACTGTTAAGTCCTTCAAAACCAGTTTTCTGTACTAAATTTTCTGAAGGTGAAGATTGATAGAACAGTAAAAAAATAAAAATAAATAAATGAGAACTAGATCAGATCATTCTCTGTACATATGTGAAATAAACATATACATATATACATATAATTGTAGTCAAGAGTCATATTTGACTGAAAAATATTTAACTTAGTATATGTCTTCCAAATTATAAGGTAGGCAGCTTTGGTGATTTTTTATTTCAGCATCCAGGAAATCAATTTGTATATGTGAAAATGAGTTGATAGAACACTGTCCATAAGCAGCAGAAGCTATCAATGTGTCACTGTTAGATATCAGAGCTGTTGCTATCACTTAATTCTTCTATTATCTCTTTTTATATTTCATGTTGTTGTTTTTTTTTTTGTTGTTTTTTTTTTTGATTATGCTTTTATGATAACATGTATCATCATACTGATATTTACTTTTGAAAGGGAAGAACATCTTACATAATTAAAACTACTTTCTTACTAAATTTTCAGAATACTTTTTATTATTGGGCTGTCTGGATGGAAGTACGGAGTTTTACATCATTCATGTTAATGTAACATGAAGCCACAAATTTCAATTCAGCCTTCTTGGATGGTCTTTCATGCTGTTCCATAGACTAAGGCTATCAGCTACAGCACATTCCACTAGGAATTCAGCAGCCATAAAACATTGTTTGTTGGAAATAAATTAATCAGCTCATTGTAAGGTTTAATTTCTACTCTGGATATATCTTTACATACATAAACTAATGAATGCCTGGAAAATATATTCATACATATTTTAAAGTACTAGGTGTTGGCACTGATTATCTTGTCAGAAGTAAAACTTCCCAAGCTCCAGCTTCAGGGGAGTTCAAATACAGTTTTGAATACTGAGATTCCTTCCTTGCAAGATCGTAATTGACTTGCTTGTAAAAATATTTCCAGTGTTTCTTCTGTTGTATCATCCTCTCCACCAGAAGCCTTCTATGCTCAAATTTAGGATTAGTATTTGACTTTCTTCTGATGACTGCTTTATTTTTCCTCCTGCAGGGATCTCAATTATGTCTCAATCAAGTTAGTTTTTCAAGCTTGTTTTTCACTTTTTGTCTTCATGAATGATCTGGAATTTCTGATTTTCTAAGGACTGAAAAGTACTTATATCAGCCAACTTGTGTTGTCTGATAGTAGGAACTGAAAGCTTTTCTCCCTACTCTTTAATGATATTTCACAGAATCACAGAATCACAGAATTTTCTAGGTTGGAAGAGACCTCAAGATCATCGAGTTCAACCTCTGACCTAACGCTAACAGTCCCCACTAAACCATTTCCCTAAGCTCTACATCTAAACGTCTTTTGAAGACTTCCAGGGATGGTGACTCCACCACTTCCCTGGGCAGCCTGTTCCAGTGCCTCACAACCCTTTCAGTGAAGAAGTTCTTCCTAACATCTAACCTAAAACTCCCCTGGCTCAACTTAAGCCCATTCCCCCTCGTCCTGTCACCAGGCACGTGGAGAACAGACCAACCCCCACCTCGCTACAGCCTCCTTGAGGTACCTATAAAGAGCGATAAGGTCACCCCTGAGCCTCCTCTTCTCCAGGCTGAACAAGCCCAGCTCCCTCAGCCGCTCCTCGTAGGACTTGTTCTCCAGGCCCCTCACCAGCTTCGTTGCCCTTCTCTGCACCCACTCGAGCACCTCGATGTCCTTCTTGTAGCGAGGGGCCCAAAACTGAACACAGTACTCGAGGTGCAGCCTCACCAGAGCTGAGTACAGGGGGACAATCACCTCCCTAGCCCTGCTGGTCACACTGTTCCTGATACAAGCCAGGATGCCGTTGGCCTTGCTGGCCACCTGAGCACACTGCTGGCTCATATTCAGCCGACTATCCACCATCACTCCCAGGTCCTTCTCTGCCTGGCAGCTCTCCAACCATTCTTCTCCCAGTCTGTAGCTCTGCTTGGGGTTATTGCGCCCCAGGTGGAGGACCCGGCACTTGGCCTTGTTGAACTTCATACCATTGGCCTCAGCCCACCGGTGCAGCCTATCCACATCCTCCTGCAGAGCTTTCCTACCCTCAAGCAGATCGACACACGCACCTAACTTGGTGTCATCTGCGAACTTACTGAGGGTGCACTCAATGCCCTCGTCCAGATCATCGATGAAGATATTAAAGAGGACCGGCCCCAGCACCGAGCCCTGGGGAACGCCACTAGTGACTGGCCTCCAACTGGACTTGGCTCCATTCACCACGACTCTTTGGGCCCGGCTATCCAGCCAGTTTCTAACCCAACGAAGCGTGCACCAGTCCAAGCCAAGAGCAGCCAGTTTCTTGAGGAGAATGCTGTGGGAGACGGTGTCAAAAGCCTTGCTGAAGTCAAGGTAGACCTCATCCACAGCCTTTCCCTCGTCCACCCAGCGCGTCACTTTGTCATAGAAGGAGATCAGGTTCGTCAGGCATGACCTGCCTTTCATAAAGCCAGGCTGACTGGGCCTGATAGTCTGCTTGCCCTGCAAGTGCTGCATGATGACTCTCAGGAGGATCTGCTCCATGAGCTTTCCTGGCACTGAGGTCAAGCTGACAGGCCTGTAGTTTCCCGGGTCTGCCCTCTGGCCCTATTTGCACATAATCAATAGGAGAAAATAAAAAACAAAAAACAAACAAACAAAAAAAAAACTCTCAAATCATTTGCACCACAAAAAGAAAAAAAAAAAAAAAAGCAGTAAATAATGGTATTGCCACAAAACCAGTGAAACTGAAGCTGACTGCATGACTGCAAAATGACTACAGAGAAGAGTATATTTCCTTATATACTTGTATATACATACTTATATATTGGGACTTGCTGCTCCATCTGGAAACATATAAGTCTATTGGCCCCAATGGGATTCATCCCAGGGTACTCAGAGCTATCTGATGTAATCAGGAGACCTCTCTCGATTATTTTTCAACCAGCTTGGGAATCTAGAGAAGTTCCAGTCAACTGGAAGTTACCATACATTGTTCCAAATTTCAAAAGGGCAAGAAAGAAGACCCTGAAAATTACAGGCCTGTCAGTCTCACTTCAGTGCCTCACAAAATTATGGAGAAGATTATTCTGGTAGTTATTGAAAAACACCTGAAAGACAAGCAGTCATTCACCATAGCAAACATGGGTTAATGATGAGGAGGTCCTCCTTAATGAACTTAATTTCCCTTTATGACAAGGCCACACATCTTGTTGACCAAGAGAAGCTAGTAGACGTAATCATTTTGGATTTCAGTAAAGCTTTTGATACAGTTTCTTGTAGTATATTTCTGGATAAAATGCCCAGCATACAGCTAGATAAATGCATAATACAATTGGATGAACAATTGGCTGGGTTGGGCTAAAACAGTAAACCTATAAATAAGGTTACATCAGACTGGCAGTGAGTCACTAGTGGGGTTCCACAGTGCTCCATTTTATGACCAATTCTCCTCAATGTTTTCATATATGTTTTCATAAATTGTGTAAAATTTTCATAAACTTGTGAGTAGGACTTGAAAGTGTACTGAGTAAGTTTGTAGATGACAGCAAATTGGGAGAAGATGTTGGCTCCCTCGAGGGAAAAGAAACATTTCAGAGAGATCTTGACAAATTACAGAGCTGGACAATAACCAATAATATAAAATTCAACAAGTGCAAGTGCCAGATTCTTCACCTGGGATGGGGCATACCTGGCTATATGTACAGACTGGGAGGACAAGAGGCTCAAGAACATCCTCACAGAAAGGGATCTGATCATTTTGGTTGGTGGCAAGTTGAATGTGGATTGACAGTGTGCTCTGGCAGCCAGGAGGGCCAACCATATCCTTGGGTGCATGAAGCACAGCATTGCTAGCTGTTCAGGGAAAGGGATTGTCCCATTCTACTCTGCAGGTACAGTCTCACCTCAAATACTATGTGCAGTTTTGGGTGCCACAATATAAGGACATAAAGCTATTAAAGAGTGTCCAAAAGAGGGCTACAAAGATGGTGAAGGGTCTAGAGTGAAAGACATATGAGCAGCAGTTTAAGTCACTTAGTTTATTCAGCTTAGAGAAGAGAAGACTGAGGGACAACTTCATCACAGCCTAATGCTTAATAAGATAAGATAATATCTAATAAGATAGAGTAAAAGTGCTGACCAGTGGTAGGGCCCAAAAGAACAACATGAAGTTATGAGAGTTTGATTGAATATTAAGAACATGTTCTTCACTGGTGGTGGGGCACTGGAAGAGGCTCCCCAGAGAAGTTGTCACAGCACCAAGACTGTCGGAGTTCAAGAACCCGTTTGGACAATGGTCTTAGACATATGGTCAGATTTTGGGTTGTCCTGTGTTGGAGCCAGGAGCTGGACTTGACGATCCCTGTGGGTCCATTCTAAATTAAGACATTCTATGATTCTATTTCAATTGTACTCTCCTGAATACGCTCTTTTAGCAGCTTCAAACAAACAAACAAACAAAAGCAAACAAAACTTTTTCCACATATGACATTGTCTTTAAATTCCATTTGGGGTTTTGGAATATATTTTTCTTTTACTTGAGTCTTTATTAGATATTGGGAGTATGACGTGTGCAAATGTGTGTGACGTGATTACCTTTCTTTCTTTCTTTCTAATTAGAGATGATCTCAAACAAAACCAAAAGAAATGAAAACAGATACATGACTTTAAAGGATGTAAAAATAATTATAAAATTAACTGTCTTACTTGATACTTTTGTTTGTCTGTTTATTTGTTTTTAACTAACTGACTAATGAAAACATCTAAGGAGCTAAAGATGTAAGATCTAAGAACTAAACACTATTATGTTTTTTTTTTTTTCACCATGATTAAATGACAGAATTATTAAAAATCAAGTGTCTAAAATTAAAAACATAATAGAATGCTATGTAAGAAACCACTTCACCTGCATGGGTGAAAATATAACACACAAAATAGCAAAGCAACCTTTGAAATATTATTTGGTCCATATATTCAAGAAAAGTGATGAAAAACTGAAACTTCAGATTATCAACTAATCTATCTGTGTCATTAAATTCCTACAGGTTCTTAAAGCTACTCCTAGCATATTCCTAATTTGCATATAAAATTTAAAGGCATGAAACATGTATAAACAATTTTAAACCAATATAAAAATGTGTATTGTGTTTATCAACTTTTTTTTTAATTGAAGTTTAATTGATTTGATCACATTAAGCAAGAACACAATCTGTGTTTTCACAAAGTGTTAGAGAGATATAAGCACCTTCTAAAGACAGTGCATCTCTTTTTCTAGTAGATAAGTCAGATGGAGTCATATGGAAACTTCTCATGGAATGCAAATAAAGTGGTTAAGGTCTAATAATGGATTTCAGAAATGTAAAGTACTAAAAAATTTGATTATTTTTTTCTATCTATATTTCATTTTCTGGGGGGGGAGATGGATGGACAGATGGACAGACAAGACACACGTTTTATGAGACAATTAATTCATCTGCACTTTTCTGTCTTTTTTTTTTTTTCCACCACTGTCATTGTTGTCAGTTAAAATAGACAACTATAAGGGGAAGAAAAGACTTTTAAATAGACAAATAACTCCTTCACTTGCATATCTATATAGAAAGAAGTCATATATCAAGAGTTGGTTCTAATACCAGTACTTAAACCTTTTAAATTTTTAGTATTTCTAGGTAGTTGTATACACTTTGAAGTATATGAACCAGACCAGAAAAAGCTACAGGAACATCTTCACATCTTTAATGAAAGTAACAGGGCAAAGCTCCTCCTGTTTGTCTTCTTGTAATAATACATTGTTAATTTTTACATATATGAATTTATTTACATATTAAAAAAAAAAAAAAGAAGAAAGAAAAAAAAAAAGGGGGGTTGTTGAACCGGTCTTAAACATCTCAGTTTGAACCCTAAATGCAAATTTGGTGGAGAGCCCTTTAGTATGAGAATCTTCTTCATTAGTGTTCTCTGAAGGAAGAAAGCATGCCTTCAAACAGAATAAGTAAGGAATAGATGATTCATGGGACACGTGCCTCTAATAAGAAATGGTTACTGAGATAGCCTAAATAAAATATTGACAATTTTTTTTTTTCTGAAGTCTTAGTTTTGAAGAAAAAATATATATATGTATTTTCAAAGAGAGTGAGAGCCAGTGACTAGAACTAATTTGTTGAAATTTCTTTGCACTGCATACACAAAACTATTTAGTACCTCATTTTTAAATCTTCTATTTTGATTCAGGTGCTTGTTGTACATATTTTTCATTCCATTTTTACTAGGCAAAGAATCAATATACATTGATTTGACAATCAATTCTAGTAACTGTTAACTGTAAATCTTGGCAAGCATCAGATGTTGATTTCTCATTCTATAAAACCCTGGATTTCAGATTATTTTTATTTGCTTATGCATAAAAACTGCATTGACTAGCAATACTTGTTCTCATTTTGTGTGTCATGTACGTTTAAAAAAAACCTTGACTGAGTCGGGGAATGCAACAAAAGGAGGAGGATGTTGTTTTCTCTTCTGGTGAGATCTTCTGGTGGCTTCAGAGGTGGAAAAGAAGATTAAAGATCATCAATTATTCTAGTTTACATTTTATTACATAGGAGTTTTGAGTTAAAATAAATAAATAAATAAATAAAATCATTCCTGTCTTGGAAGACAGGGCTTGGAAGACAGCTCTGATCAGCTTTGGTCCTGCTATTCCTCATTCTGAGGGGCTTTCAGCGGTTTCTTGGAAGACAGAGATGGTTGATAGAAATAGGTAACAGTGAACATGGAATAGGAAGGTGGTCAGGCCACTTTCATTAAAACATTTCCAATCAGTTTCCAATGGAGTAGATATGTGGGCCATGGTAGGTAATTGCAACATTTAAACATAATTGCAACTACTGAGTACTGTTTTATACTTCCCAGGTTTTCAAACCAATCCATTCACAATCGTACTTCCCCTTTGTTTGTTTGTTTCTCCATCAAGGTATTTTTGTTTCAGACAAAAGGCATTGCATTTATCATATTACACTCAGATGACATTTATTGCAACCAACATGTTTAAATTTACTCTTAGAATAGTACAATAGCCATATGTTGGACCCTACTCTTGACATGAGTTATTTTTGTACAAATGTTTTTTCTCAGTGGGTCAGAAAGCAATTGTTTATTATCAATCATATGTGTTGTTTTTTACCACTAAGGTTTATGATTGATAGGGTGAAACTGCCTGAAAACAAAGTATTATTTCCTTTTTTCCCTAACTTTACATTTGCTTCTTCTGTGGAAGATTTATCTGACTAGCCAGTAATTTACCTTCATAATTAAATTAAATGAAATGAATTTTATTTCTAAAATCTACTTCACATGTTGAGGAAAATACACATAGTAACTTTGAATGGAAGATACAATGACTGTAAAATAAGCATAGACAAACAACAAAAACCAAGCACGCACACACACACACACACACACAATAACACTTGACATGTCTTTTTATTTTTGTAAAGACTTCAAATTTTTGATGATAAATAAAGTGAATGTGTAGGGAGATATTTAAAGTTTAGCAGCTGTTCTAAGCTACTTCTGTAACCTGAGAAAGGAAAAAGGAATTTTCAGAGGACAGTTCCTCCTGAAATTAGTTAACCAAAATACTTTCTGGTAAATAATAACAACATAAAAAAAAAAAATAAAATAAATAAAAATAAATAAATAAAATTAAAATACCTGTTTTTGATTGACTATGAAGGAAACCTGGTAAACTATTTAAATTAGAAAATTACATTTTAGAATTAAATTGGTGCAAGTAATCATTACTATATGTCAACACTGTACTGGGTCTGGCTGGAATGTTAATTTCCCTGCAGCAGCCCATACAGTGCTGTGCTCTGCACTTGTAGCTAGAACAGCAGTGGTATCACACCAGTTTTGTGTCTGCTGCTGAGCAGTGCTGGCACAGCATCAGAACTCTCTGTAACCCTCCTAGGGGGTGGGCAAAAAATGAGAAGAGAAACATCACCAAGGCAGCTGATCTAAACCAATCAAAGGGATATTCCATACCATATGATGTCACGCTCAGCAATAAAAGGTGGAAACAGGAAGAAGAGGGGAGGGGTGGGCTCTCGTCGTGAAAACATTGGTCCTCCTCCCAGACACTTTCTACATGCATTGAGGCCCTGCTTCAAGGACGTGGTCAAACATCGTTTATTTGTGGGAAGTAGAGAGTAATTTCTTTCCTCTGCACTTCCACATAGCCTTCATTTGTTTTTTTTTTGTATGTTTTCCTCCTTTTTTTTTTTTCCTTTCACCCTCCCTTTTCCCCTTTCCTTTTTTTTTCCCTTTAGTTAAATTGTTTAGTTCATAATAATCTTTTTTTAATTATTATTATTATTATTTCCCTTTAATTAAATTATCCTTATCTCAACTCATGAGTTGTTCTCTGCTTTACTTCTTCCTCTCCTCATCTAAGGAGGGGGAGTGAGAGAGCGGTTGTGGTGTTTAGCTGCCCAGCACAGTAAAACCACCACAAACACATATTCAGAGAAAGCCTGGAATAAGTGGTCATAACCTAGAAATTCATGGTGATCTTGCTTTGGATAAAGAATCTGTTGTAACAGTTACTGGAAAGGAAAAAATAAATTTTGTACTAGCCTGGCCTCTTTTTGTTGTGTTTATAACTTGACATACATGTATACCTGCAGCAATTGAGTTCACACAAATCTTGAATTCAGTTATTTCTACTATATTTCAATTTTACATCAGTTTATTCATATTATGCCATGTCATTCTAGTTTTCAAAACAGCATCAACTGATATATATACACACACACACACACTTTCAACATATATGGGAGCTGCAATATGTAGTTCTAATGCTCTGTGTAAATACAGTGATCAAAATTATATTTCTACCTTATGAACACTGTTATCTTGAAATATATATTTGATATATTTAAACATGCCTCAATATATCTTAAGTCTTTTGATCTTAATGAGGTTCAGCAAGTATAAATGCAAGATGTTGCAGCTGGGTCAGGGCAATCCTATATACATGTATGAGTACAAACTGGGAGAAGACCACACTGAGAACAGCCTTGCAAAGAAAGACTTGGGAGTTCTAATGGGAGTTCCATCTATCACCCAGCTCTATCTCCCAGAGAGAGCTGGGGCTGTTCAGCCTGAGGAAGAGAAGGCTCCAGAGAGACCTCATTGTAGCTTTTCAGTACTTAAAGGGGGCTTATGAAAAAGGTGGAGAGCAGCTAGCTTTTTCCTCAGTTAGTTAATGACAGGATAAAGGGAAATGCTTTTAAATCAAATGAGTGGAGATTTAGATTAGATGTTAACAGGAAATTCTTCATGCAGAGGGTGGTGAGGCACTGCAGTAAGTGCCCAGAGAAGCTGTGGATGCCCCATGCCTGTAGGTGTTAAAGGACAGGTTGGATGAGGCCCTGGGCAACCTAATCTAATGGAACCTGATGATATTTAAGGTATTTTTAACGTTAACAAACCATTTAATTCAGAGAGTGATTTCAAGTCCTATTTCTACCTGTGATGCAGCTAAAAGTGGATACGTTCCTTTGCTGATCAAAGCAGATGAATTTCAAACTTCTTCTAACACACAGATACTTTCCATTTATCACAAGAGCTTTGTTCTAACAGTGGCTGGGAGCCCATAATCCTGTACCAAAGATGTACACAATGGAACAGTTGATGTTTATTAGTAGAAAACTTGAAAGAAAATCAACCAAAATAAATGTATGATATACACTGCATTTTTCCTTGAGAGTAGCTGTTGGGGGGGGGGGGGGAGGGAAAAGGAGGGTTACTTCACATGGATTAGAACTCTTGTGCATCTTCACACTATACAGTTTATGTTTTCTGACATTGGTCCTGGTGTCAGGTTTTTCCTGGTGCCTTTAGAAGGGCAGAAATACAATGAAGTTTTAATTAAGACATGCTGTTCCAATGAAGTACAATTTAATGCAGTTATTTGCAGTCCAAACGGTTCCTACAATGCATTGAGGACAATTTTCTGATGCAGGTGGTAGAGGAGCTGACGAGGCGTGGGGTGCTCCTGGACCTCGTTCTTACCAACTGGGATGGCCTTGTTAGGGATGTGAAGGTTGGGGGCAGCTTGGGATGCAGCGACCATGAGATGGTGGAGTTCCAGATGGAACTAGGCAAAGGAAGTAAGGCTAAAGCAGGATTGCTACCCTGGACTTTCAAAGAGCCAACTTCGTCCTCTTCCTGGACCTGCTTGGGAGTATCTCAGGGGATAGGTTGCTAGGAGGCAAGGGTGCTTGTGATTGCTGGGCTACATTTAAGCAGCACTTCTTCCATGCTCAGGGTCGGTGCATCCCGAAGAATAGGAAATCAGGGAAGAGGGGCAGGAAACCCATGTGGATGAGCAAGAAGCTCATCAATAAGATCAAAAGGAAGAGGATGGTCTATGAAATGTAGAAAAAGGGCCTGTCCTGTTGGGAGAAGTATAGATGGGCCTGCAGGGCCTGCAGGGACGCGACGAAGAATGCTAAAGCCCACCTAAAGATGAGGCTTGCGAAAGAGATGAAGGATAATAAGAAGGGTTTTTTCAAGTATGTAAACAGCAAGAGGAAGACTAAGGATAATGTGGGTCCCTTGCTGAATGAGGGGGGTGTCCTGGACATGGGAGACGCTGAGAAGGGAGAGATACTGAATGCTTTCTTTGCTTCAGTCTTTGCTTCAAGGACACTCCCCCAGGACTCCTCGCCCCTGGCAATAGGACAAAGGGTCTGGGAAATGGAGGGCTCCCGCCTGGTGGATGTGAGAGTGGTTTGGGAGCGTCTGAGTGGGTTCAATGTACACAAATCCATGGGTCCCTATGGGATGTATCCACATGTGCTAAGGTAGCTGGCAGATGTGATCGCCGAACTGGTCTATAATATTTGAAAGGTCCTGGAGAATGGGTGAGGTGCCTGAGGACTGGAGGATAGCCAATGTCACTTCGATCTTCAAGAAGGGAAGGAAGGAGGATCTGGGTAACTAACTACAGGCCAGTCACTCTCACCTCTGTCCCTGGAAAGGTATTGGAGCAGCTTGTTCTGGATGCCATCTCCAAGCAATTGGAAGAGAAGAAGGTCATGAGGAGTAGGCAGCATGGATTCACCAAGGGGAATTCGTGCTCGGCCAACCTCATTCCCTTCTATGATGGCAACACCAGCAGGGTAGATGGGGGGAGAGAGGTGGATGTCATCTACCTTGACTTTAGCAAGGCTTTCAGTACTGTCTCCCATGACATCCTACTAGGAAAGCTGAGAAAGTGTGGGATAGATGAATGCACAGTAAGGTGGGTTGAGAACTGTCTGACTGGCTGAGCTCAGAGGGTGGTGATCGGCAGAGCAGAGTCTGGCTGGAGGCCTGTGACTAGCGGTGTTCCCCAGGGGTCGGTGCTGGGTCCAGTGTTGTTCAACATCTTCATCAACGACCTTGATGAGGGAATAATGTCTGCCCTCAGCAAGTACGCCAATGACACAAAGCTGGCAGGAGTGGCTGACACGCCAGAAGGCTGTGCTGCCATTCAGTGAGACCTGGACCGGCTGGAGAGATGGGTAGGAAGAAACCAAATGAGATTTAATAAGAGCAAGTGTAGAGTCCTGCACCTGGGAAGGAACAACCCAAAGTATTAGTACAGGCTTGGGGACGACCTGCTGGAGAGGAGGTCCGAGGAGAAGGACCTGGGGGTCCTGGTGGACGACAGGTTGACTATGAGCCAACACTGTGCCCTTGTGGCCAAGAGGACTAATGGGATCCTGGCGTGCATTAAAAGGACCATGGCCAGCAGGTCAAGGGAGGTGATCCTCCCCTTCTACTCTGCCCTGGTTAGGTCTCACCTGGAGTACTGTGTCCACTTCTGGGCTCCCCGGTACAAGAAAGATAGGGATCTCCTGGAAAGAGTCCAGAGGAGGGCCACAAAGATGGTACGGGGCCTGGAGCATCTTCCCTGTGAAGAAAGGCTGAGAGACCTAGGTCTGTTCAGCCTGGAGAAGAGAAGACTGAGAGGGGATCTCATCAATGTATATAAATATCTGAGGGGTGGGGGACAGAAGGATGTAGCCAACCTCTTCTCAGTGGTTTGTGGGGATAGAACAAGGGGCAATGGCTGCAAGTTAGAGCACAGGAAGTTCTGCACTGACATGCGAAAGAACTTCTTCACGGTGAGAGTGACGGAGCATTGGAACAGGCTGCCTAGGGAGGTTGTGGAGTCTCCTTCTCTGGAGATATTCAAGGCCCGTCTGGACGCCTACCTGGGCAGCCTGCTCTGAGGAACCTGCTTTGGCAGGGGGGTTGGATCTGATGATCTGTCAAGGTCCCTTCCAACCCCTTCAATGCTGTGATTCTGTGGTTCTATGATTTCAGAATTTTATTTTTTTCCCTTTATCTTTTCCTCTTAGCCCTCTTTGTCACACAAGAAAGTACCAGGTTTGAAAGTGATCTGCACTTATCTTTGTATGTGTTGCCATGTGTACAAGAAATATGCCCTGCAATGACATTTTAATTTGCCTCGGATACATTTTTAAGTGAATCCTTTGATTATTCTCAGTTTCATTACTTTAGCTTGAAACACAATGAAGAAGCCTGTCCTGGTTTCAGCTAGAATATAGTTAATTTTCCTCCTAGTAGCTGGTAGGATGCTGTGTTAGGATGAGAAGAATGTTGATAACACACTGATGTTTTAATTGTTGTAGAGCAGTGCTTATGCTGAGCCAAGAACTTTCTGGCTTCTCGCTCTGTCTTGCCAAGGGAAAGGCTGGGCATGCAGCAGGATCTGGGAGGGGACAGACCCAGGACAGCTGAGCTGAACTGGCTGAAGGGGTATTCTGTACCATATGGCATCATGATGGACAATTGATATGGGATGGCTGGCCGGGGTGGGGAGAACAGCTACTTGGGGATAGGCTGGTAATTGTTCAGCAGGTGGTGAGCAATTGCATTGTACATCACCTGTTTTGTATACATTATTATTAGTAGTAATACTGTCATTATTATTATTGTTTTCCTCTCTTTTCTGTCCTAATAAACTGTCTTTATCTGAACCCACAAGCTTCATTTTCCTGATTCTCTTTCCCACTCCAGAGAGGGAGGGGGAAGGGTGAGCGAATGGCTGTGTGGTGCTTAGCTGCCAACCAGGTTAAACCACAACAAACCAAATGTATGGGATAAATAAATCTGGAAACTACACCACAAGACCTCACTTAAAGTGTTCTTCAGCATTCGTTCCATGGGACTACATTAAAGCTAATGTGAAGCAAAACTCAAAAATTTCTAGTGTGCATACTGGTTTCTTTGAGCTGCTTGTACTGTATTTCTGCCTAATGTAAATTTAATTAATAGTGATTAAAAATCAAAATTACTTGATATTGTTATAACCTAAACTGCTAAAGATTATATATCTCCACCAACTTGTTGCACAACTTTATTAGTTTGTGGGGGCAAAAGAAAAAAATTTCACATGCACTGTCAATATCGTTGAACTCAACTTCAAATCGAAGTAAAAGAACCATTCTTGCCACAGATTTGATTAAAACATTAAAAACAAAAACAAACAAACAAAAAAAAAACACTGTAATAGACATAGTACAGCAAATACAGTGTGAACATGCTTCCTATTATCCTATTTTAGTTGTACCCAAGAAGAAGCAAAGGTGTTTTTAATATGTCATCAACATCCTGAGTTCTTCACAACAGAAAGGATGATGTTAGGAACTGTTTTTTTGTTGTTGTTGTTTTGTTTTGTTTGATTTTGTTTTTGTTTTGTTGTTTTTTTCCTCCTCTTTTTGCTTGGAATTTACAGAGCTGATAATTGTTTTTTGTTTGTTTGTTTGTTTTTTCCTTCAAAATTTAGGACCCAATTAAAGTTGTTTTAGATTTGTTTATTTGTTTTTTAAATGTTCTGCATTTTTCGCTTTCTTTACTGGTTCATACTTCCACGTCTTCCAAGTTTGCTGTGTGTTTTACATATGTTGGATATCTGTTCTTTCATTTTTGTTTCTTTGCTATCCCTAAGAACAGTATTATTCAGGAGCCAGTGATACGTTATTTTGATAACAAGTTATTGGTAATTGGTGAATGTTTTTTTTGTTTGTTTGTTTGTTTTTCATAGCCTAGGTGTCTCTAGTATCATCCTATGCCCGTTCTTTAAGGTCTTTGCCATCATCTCATGACTGTACTCCTCCATTCTGCTTTTCTTCTTTTTTTCCTAGCGTCTTTGACAATTCATTCAATGGATTATGACTAATTTTTATTACCTATGAACTACAACAACAAAAAAATCATAGTAACACTGTCATTATGCTACACAACTATACAAAGGTTAGCTAAAACTAAAACAGATTAAGTAATACATGGTGGATAAGCAGTTGTTTTTGTTAAGTGAGATAAAATGAATGAAGTCACCTCCTCCAGCTGCTGTAGCCCAGCACTGCTCCTTCCCAGCTACCAGGACCTAGACTGGTTCCCAGGGTTTCAGGGTCTCTGCTCAGGCTAAGGGTCACAGCTGCTGCTTTCTCCTTTGCAGGTTCAACCAGTAGCAAAACTAAGCATGTACCCGAAGATAGAGGCATAGAGCAGAAGACTCCACTCACTCTAGTAGCTTATGCCATGACTTTACTCACTCCATTTGCTGGCACCACTGGCTAGGGGTACACACATGCCCAGTCTGACTCCAGCAATTGGCACCCAGTCCACTTATGCCAGTCAACCCAGGAATCGGTAGAATTGGCTTAAAGTCTGTAAGACCATTCCAGGTATAGGGAGCTATGGTCCCTCTGGGTACTGAAACTAGGACAATCACTTACTCCAGTAGCTGGCACCACAGCACACAGGGTTCAACACCCAGTCTGAATCAGCAGCTGTCACCAATTCTACTCACACACACAGGTCCCACCAGTGACAAATGCTAAGACTCCTGCACTTGATACTGTAACTGGCACCACAGTACAGGGGTGCCAGCTCCCCAGCCTGGCTCCAGAAGCTGTAACCAATTCTTGTTCACACATACATTGGTCTCACCAGTAGTTGGTACACAGTCCTTGCAGCACACATACACATAGAAGAGAGGGTACAAATACACAGAAAGAGTTAACAAATTTGATGAGAAAAGATAAGATAGGACAGACTGCAGTGATCAAGAACTGGCCTTAGCCAGACGAGCATACTGACCAGCCCTATTTTACACACAACCACCTTTTCCATACCATTTTATGCCTATCTATTCCCTTTGTTCCCTCTGGGTTTGCAGAGCTCTGCAGTTTCCTGCACCCTCCCTGTTCACCTACTGCCCCAGTTTATAATCTTGTCAGATGCAAAGTCCTGATTAATCTTCCTGGAAGCAGCACCTGCAGCTTGTTAGCCCACTGGGAGGTTTGTTTCCTGCCATTTTCTCCAGTTTTACTTTGTCAGGTCTGTGTCTCAGCATTTTGCTTATTGCTTCCCTTGTTTGACTTCTTATCATCCCAATCCAGAAATCCTTAATCAGTCAATCGTGCTTCAGTCAACATCCCCACATTCCATTTCTTTCCTTACCTATTACTACTATTGACCAGGTTGGTATCTGACTGTCTCCTAACAAAGAAGTCCTCAGCCAGATAAGACTATTGGAATAAACATTCCTAGACTCTCACATGCCCTCTTTGATTAGCATAACTGACCAGACTTTGTTCCTGTCACTGATTCCATTTCTTCTTATCCTTTTTTAAATTGGAAAAGGTTCTTGAACCCTTAAAGGAGCAAATACTCTCCTTCTACATACTGTTATACATGTATTTTTTCAGCTAAAAAAAATGAAAATAGAGCTCCAGACAAGCCTTATAACAGTAAAGAAAAACAAACAAACCAACAGGAAAAAAAAAAAAAAAAAGTTCAACATGGTCCAGTCCTGAAGTGTGACAGAGCTGATACAAAGTCTATAAAACCATTGTTTTGTTAGAAGTGGTTCAAGCTTATTTATGACTTTATGGTCTGCCTTATAACCATTTATTTTTTTTTTGTAATATTGCTTGGCATAGTCATATAAAAATAATAAGACTATGATAACGATATCTAGCATCTACCTACCAGACAGAATGAGATGGCTAGCACTCAGCTGTAAACACACATCTGAATGAGTTGAAACAAAGCAGATCACAGAAATCAGAGTGATTTTGTTTTAGCCTACGGAAAGAGGAACTTATTATTCAGACTAGACTGATCCTGACCCATGGATAAGTGTTTACAAATGCCAGTGATACATACTGGAGTCTGGGGCACAGAGAAGATAACTCTTTTGTGTTTTGGCTTCCTTCAGCCTGGCTCCCCTGAGACTCATTCTCTCAATCTTGGAAATTATGAATTACTCATATTATCATATGTCTAGTGATTTACTAGTATGTTTGCTTAATACTTGTTTATCAGTTGTTAAAGATAGATTAACAATTAATCAAATGTAACAAATAAATGCTTATTTAGCATCCTGAGATTTGGTTGGTGTCTCAGTTGCCCAGACTTTTTTCATCACAGTGTTCCCCAATTCCCTGTATTATCAATTTCAACAACAGTAACTTTTCTTGAACAACAGGCTTACAAAAGCTTATTCCCTGCTGTGCCATTCATGAGGGAATATATAGCAAGAAATCATAAATATTCATCACAACAGATAAGAATTAGAATCTAGGAAGTATTCTTCACTGTAGAAATAGTCTTCTAGGATCCTGCAACAGAGATACAAAACTTGAATGATCACTGGATCAATAAACTTATGTCCCGTTAGAGATTTTCTAGTTTGGCCTTTCTGGTACAGTTTTTACGATTCTTTTTCTTCTCAGCAGAAAGCTATGATTCCCCTGACTGCTACCAGAAAACAAATATCTTTTGCACTTAAGGGCTGGCAAAAATGTTTTGAAGAGATATTTGAACTAGGGAAGTGTCTAAAATATTGGGTCATAAAGCAACCCATGCTGATTAGAATTTTCTCTTATATCTCAAGACAAGCCTTTGCCAGAAAAATTATGAATATATAAGTGATATATGCAATACTAGAATTTTGCAACTATCAGTTAGAGCTGATAGTTGCGGATAGTTGCAGTTACAGATGTAGAAAGGGAATAGTGAATTGAAAGCCCAAAATTGAACGCCCACATTTTTACTTTTTTTTTTTTTTCTTTTGTTCTTCAGGCAACTGGTATATTCCATCATCTTTCCAATAACAAATAAACAAATAAATAAAGCCTATATGTCGGCAATATCCTTGGAAATTAATCTATATTTTACTTGATTTATATTGATGATTTTTTTTTTCTTCAGTTTTAGAGAATAACAGGTTTTATGATTCTGACTCTGCATGGAAATGGAAAACAAAGGGAAAAGAAATCTAAAGGCACTCAAAATCTCTACTGAAGGAGGGTGGAAATTAATGGAGCAACATGAGGAAAAGGCTATCCAATTGAAGCTTTGGGATGAAACACCACACACTTGATTTTTTTTACATGTATTTACTTTTGTTTGCAGCTTGTTTTCTTTTTGTTTGTTGGTTTGTTTGCTTTAATGAGTAGAGAAAATGACTTAGTTTTATAACTATCACAAAGTTTTCTTCTGTTCTCTGACAGAAGACATTGGAGTAACTGGTGAAAGAATAAAGGTCAAAGATATATCTTTATTAATAATCGTTACATAAATACATATCTCTTCAATGTTTTCAGAAGTAACTTGCTTGCAGGACTAGCAGGTATACTAAGTTTGCTGATGATACTCCTCAACAGAGCTGTTGATTCCATCGAGGGTAGAGAGGCCTGGCAGAGAGTTCTTGACACAGTAGAGTGCTGGGCAATCCCCAATAATATGAAGTTAGACAAGAGCAAGTTCTATATTCTGCACCTGTGATTGGGCAACCCTGTCTATGCATACAGGCCAGGGAACAAGAGGTTGGAGAGTGGCCCAGCAGAAAGGGATCTGAGGATTCCAATCGACAGCAAGTTTAATATGAGTCAAGAGTATTTTTTTCCTGGCAGACAGGAATGCCAATCATATCCTGGGATGCATCAAGCACAGCATTGCTAAACAATTAAGGGAAATGATTGTCTCCTTCTATTCTGCACTGGAGTGGTCTCATCTTGAGTACTGTGTGCAGTTTTGGGAGCCACAAACTAAGAGGGACATAGAACCATTAGAGAGTGTTCAAAAGAGGGCTACAAAAAATGATGAAAGTTCTGGAGGGGATGCTGTATGAGGAGCTGCTGAACTAACTTTGTTCAACTTAGAGAAGAGGAGACAGGGGGATGACCTCCTCATAGTCTACAACTTCCTCACAAGGGAGAGCAGAAAGGCAGGTGTTGATGTCTTCTCTCTAATGACCAGCAATAGGATCCAATAAAATTGTATTCAGGCATTCCAGGTCAGGCACTGGAATAGGCTTCCCACAGAAGCATTCTCAGCCTGTGAAAATTCGAGAAGTATTTAGACAACCTTCTCAGATATGTGGTTTGATTTTTAGGTGGTCCTATGTGGGGCCAGGAGTTGGACTCAATGATCCTCGTAGGTCCCTTTCAACACAGAATATTATATGATTCTGTGATTCTATAGAATATTAATTACAAAGATATTTTAAAAAATGCAAATATGTTTGCCAACCAATAACATGGTCGAGGAGTTTTGACATTAAATTTCTTGATTTTAGGGACTGTATGCTGTAGAGTTCAAATACACTAATGGCATATTCGAGTGTTAAATAAATTTGTTATAAATATGGTTATCTGTACCCATACTTTAATTTCTAAAGAATTTCCAAGGTCACTCCTGATTCCAAACTAACTCTAGCACATGGTGTTTGTTATAAAATTAACAGCCTGATAATACATCTCATATACTTTCCATATTGCGATGTCAAAAAGCCTCTAATGAGAAAGTATTTATGATCATTGTTACACTTTGAAGGTTAACCTAGAAGTTCTGTACACATTAAGTGTCCCCAGGTGCCTCTTAAGCAGATCATCACCAGCATTCTGTAGCTAACCTCAAATGTTCCTGAAATCAAGTAGTTTGCCTGTTCCACTATTTTTCATACAAGATTGTTTTGGATGCTCCTATACATAACGTGTGTTTAATGCGCTGAACATTCTATCATTCTATTTCAGTGAATGGATTCCCTTTAAATAGTTTGTATTACCTGCAAGATATACTCAATGCTCTCAATAAATAAATAAATAAAATTAACAAAATCTTTCACTTGAAAACATAACTGATTTTACCCAAGGAAATATTTTTGTATAAGGACACTTTCTAATCTATGCCAACAAACTTTAAAGGTACAATAATTCATTGCCATTTACCAAGAATATCAATGAATATTAAAAACTTGAGGGTGATTTTTATATGAGAAACCAATTTTATAAAGAAGTTAAAGGTCAGAAACTTATGTTTCAGGAATACCACACAGAATCTGAATAGGAAGAAAGTAAAAAGCTAAGAAAGACTTCAATTTATTTATTTTCCTTTATAAAATAAAATAAAAGGACACAATAGAATTAAAAGTAAACAAAACAAAACAAACAAACAAAAACACTTCTATTAACTGAAATGTTTTCCCTGGCTTTGCCTGTCTTTCAATCATGGTATGTGGAGGTGGTAAGCATCAAGAGTCTTTTGTTTATGAATCAAATAAATTTACCAATAAAATGAAATAGGACTATATACTCTTCAGTTTCATTTTACATTGTTTTCATCACTGCAATGAATGCATGTCATTATTTCAGGACTGGTAGGAGGACAGAGTTTATTAAAATACTGTCATGTCTGTGCCACAGTATGTCCCCTTATGTGACTGGTACTATTTTAAAAGCAAGAAAATAAAATTAAGGAACAAAACAGTTAACATTAAGGAAGTGAAGGATCCTGCACCTGGAGAAGAATGACCCCAGGCACAATGCTGGGGGCCACTAATCTGGAAAGCATCCTTTCAGAAAAGAACCTCGAGGCACTGGTGGACACCAAGAAAAACATAAATCAGCAGTGTGCCTTTGATGCTAAGAAGGCTAATAGCATTGTTGGCAACATTAGGCAAAGTATCTCCAGAAGGCTGATGGAGGTGATCCTTCCTCTATACTGAGCACTGGTGTGCTGAGTCCATTTCTGGGCTCCCCAGTATGAGAGAGACATGGAGATATGGCAGAAAGTCCTATGAAGAACCATGACGGTGATTGGGTTCTGTTTATCCTAGATGAGAGAAGGCTGAGGGAGGATCTTATCAATTAATATAAATACCTTCAGGGAAAGTGCAAAGAAAGTGGAACCAGGCTCATTTCAGTGGTGCCCAGTGACAGGAAAGGGGGAATGATCACAAACAAAAACACAGGAGATTCTGTCTGAACATCAAGAAACATTTATTTTCTGTGTGGGTGACTAAGCACTGGAACAGATTACCTGCAGAGGCTGTGGAATTTCCCTCCTTGGAGATCTTCAAAAGCCGTCTGCTTGAACAGGGAGTTTGGGCCTGTATTTGTGATAACATTTTCAAAAGGTTTTATTGGGTTTTTGTGGCAAGGCTTTAATATCTGGGGGCTGCAGGAGTGGCCTCTGTGACAAGAGTCCAGAAGCTGCCTCATGTTAGATAAAGGCCAGTTTCAGCCAGTTCCAAAGGCCCCTGCCGCTGTCCAGAGCCAAGCCAATAAACAAAGCTGTTTGCACCTTTGTGAGAGTAAATTTAATAAAATGAGGAGAAAAAAAAAAAAAAAAACAACAACAACAACAAAAAAAACCACTGTTGTGAAACATCAGCTGGAAGAGTGAGGAGTGTCCCCTGTTCAGATTGCTTGGAGAGATGTTCATGAGTCAGTTACCCACAGTAAGATTAAGACACGAAGGAGGTGGTCAAATGTTGTCCTCCAGTTTATTACTTTTGTATAAAAATATCAAAAGAGAAGTGAGAGTTAAGAATGGAGGAGTGACAGCAGAGGTACCAAAATATAAGTTAAGGTGTTTTATAGCTTGCGAGAGACAGTCACCACCATGAATCCAGTGGTGTCCCATTGGACCATTGTCTTCAAAGATGCAGTGGGGAGGGTTCTTCATGTCTTGAAAAGGCACTGTCTTTTTATAATGTCTCCTCATCTTTTAACCTGGTTTTCAACGTAACAGCTCACATCTAGTACATCAATATGCATGTTCTTATTTCCAATTGGTCGAGTCTGCTGACACTGGGGATTGAGTGTCCCAGTATATGCTGAGCACATACCTTACTGTCAGCCACCAGACAATCAAGAAAAGATGTGCTAGCTATAGGGATAGGTTGGTCTGTGTTGCTAGGCAGGAAACTCTGCAAACAACGTCTGAGACAGAGCATAAATGCTATCTTCTACAGAGTGAGAAACAGCCCTGCAGACACCAAAGTCAGTGCAGAAGGAGGACAGGAGGTGCTCCAGGTGCTGGAGCAGAAGTTTCCCTGTGGCCTGTGGAGAGGCCAATGGTGGAAAAGGGCTGCTCCTTGCAGCCCATGGGTCCCACATGGAACAGATCTCCACATGGCAGCCCATGGAGGAGCCCATGATGGAGCAGGGAGGAGAGGGAGTGGGAGATGTTATTTTTTGTCTTTGTTCCTCCCCATCCTTACCTATTTTAATTGATTATTAAGTATATTAATTTTATCCATGTTAAGTCTGTTCTGCACATGTTGGAAATTGGTAAGCAATTTCTCCATCTTTATCTCAACCCGCAAGGTTTTCCATCTTTTCTCCATATGACCTGTTGTGGAACATGACAGAGAAGCTCTCACTGGCAGCCAGCCAAGGATAATCCACTACTTACAATTAGAAAAACTTTCATTAACTGCATTATATTTCCTGTTATTCATTCCAGTGCACTCTAAGACAAATTAATAAAGTTTTAGTACAACTTCCTTCTGCATATTTTGGAAAGACTTGGAATCAAATGGGATCATAGCTGAAAATGAATTGGACTTACATTAAATGAAGAGAGAATGTAGATCTACACTGTCCAATTTTGGAAAAGATGTGCTCAGTTTTAGTGGAATCACTATGTTGCATGTATGAAATACAAGAGTAGGTATACAGCCTGAAATACTACCTAGCAATAAAGACGAAATGTCTACAGGATAAACTGAAAAATATTATGGTAACTTGGATTTTAATGAATTTATTAGGAACTTTATTATTTCACATATATCCCAATAAAGGTAAGTTATTTTATAACTTTGTGTAGGAATTAAATTATCAGCTAGATGATAACTACATTTTAAATCTGATAATCATTAAACACTTGTCCATCTCTGTCACTAATTCGTGATAAAGAAATTTAACTTTTTGTTCTGTATTGAAAATGTGGTGTTTTTGCTCTGCTGGGCAGCTGATCTCCACCACAACTGCTCTTTTACTCTGCATCCTCAAAGGGAAAAGGGGAGAAAATATGATGGAAAAGGGTTCAACCGTTGAGATAAGGATAGGGAGATTACTCACCAAACACCATCATGAGTATAACAGACTCAGCATAGAGAGATTAATATAAATAGTTTCTTATCACTAGCAGACTAGAACAGTGAGAAACTAAAAGCAAAATAAAAACACCTTCCTTCCTTCAACCCTCTTCCATCTCCTCTCCCTGAGTGGTGTAGGGGAATGGGGAATAGGAGCTGCAGTCAATCTATAGTGCTGCACTGGGTCTGGCTGCAGCAGCCCATACAGTACTGTGCTCTGCACTTGTAGCTAGAACAGCAGTGGTATCACACCAGTTTTGTGTCTGCTGCTGAGCAGTGCTGGCACAGCATCAGAACTGTCTCTAACCCTCCTAGGGGGTGGGCAAAAAATGAGAAGAGAAATATCACCAGGGCAGCTGACCTAAACCAACCAAAGGGATATTCCATACCATATGATGTCACACTCAGCAATAAAAGATGGAAACAGGAAGAAGAGGGGAGGGGTGAAACGAGGGCTCTTGTTGTGAAAACGTCGGTCCTCCTCCCAAACACCAGCTACGTGCATTGAGGCCCTGCTTCAAGGACGTGGTCAATCATCACTCATTTGTGGGAAGTAGAGAGTAATTTATTTCCTCTGCACTTCCACATAGCTTTTGTTTTGTTTTGTTTTGTTTCCACCCCTCCTTTTCCCCCTTTTTTTTCCCTTTAGTTAAATTGTTTAGTTAATAATAATCTTTCCTTAATAATTATTTTTTTCCCTTTAATTAAATTATCCTTATCTCAATCCATGAGTTTTTCTTTACTTCTTCCCCTCCTCCTTTAAGGAGGGGGAGTGAGAGAGCGGTTGTGGTGTTTGGCTGCCTAGCATGGTGAAACCACCACAAGTGCTTCTCCTCCGCCGCTCTTTCACAATTACTTTCTTCCCCTGCTACACATGGGTTCCCTCCCACAGGATGCTGTCCTTCCCAAACTGATCCTTCAGGGGTGTCCCACAGGCAGCAGCTCTTCAGGAGATGCTCCAATATGTGTCTGTACCACAGGGTGCATCTATAAGTAGTAAACTGCTCCAGCATGGATCCCCTGTTCCTGTGTGGCTCCTCTGCTTAGTTGATAGTCCAGCCCAGAGTCTGCTCCTGCAGGCATTCTCCATGGGTCACAGCCTCCTTCAGGACAGCTCCACCATGGGCTTCTCCACAGTGTGGAGATCAGCTCTGCCATGGTACCCCATGGGCATCAGGGGGACAACCTTCTCTGCTATGGGCCTCTCCACAGTCAGCAAAGGTTCTTCGTCTCTAGCACCTGGAGCACCTCCTGCTCTCCTTCTGCACTGACCTTGGGATCTGCAGGGCTGGTTCTCACTCCTCACTATCCCAGGTGTTGTTGTGCAGCATTTTTTTTTTTCTCTTTCTTAAATCTGCACAAATAGAAGTACAACCAGCGTCAGTCATTGTCTTGGCTCTGGCATAAGTGGGTCCCTTTGAAGCCAGTTGGAACTGGCTCTGATCTGACATGGGGAAGCTTCTGAACTTCTCACAGAACTCACAGAACTCACAGAAGCCACCCCTACGGCCCCGCTGCTACTAAATAATTGTCATGTAAGCCCAATAAAGCAAGGAATGTTTTTTTATGCCAAATTTATTCATCACTTTTTATTTGTTGTTTTAACTATGGGTCTTTTTTTGTTTTTTTTTTTTTGTTTGTTTGTTTTTTTTTTTTTTTTGGTCACCTTTAATAGTTCTTGTTTCTTCATTCTAATTGCAGACAATGGAAAAAGAAACTCATTTGTATTTTATTGGGGTTAAACACTTATTCAGTGTTCTGAATACAGATCTTCAAGGGGTATGCAATTGCTTGGTTTCTGATATCATCAGACTACAAACAGCAACCAATAGCTTGATCCAGTACAATCCAGTGATTTCAACTGCAAGTGCAGTTTAAGTATTGTATCTTCACAAAACAAGTGATGATAATAATAATTATTATTAATATTGTGATATATGTTCATCTGATTCGTATCAGTATGGAACAGTATGGGGCCGCATGGTATGATGAATGTGACCTTCTGTCTTACATACCCTTGTATAACCACAAGTCTAAGAAAAACAGAATGGTTAATGTATATAGTTCTTGTACCTTGCAAAGGAATATTTTAACAATTTGTGTCAATAGAGAGCAGTTCTGTCTGTCTCTGGGTCCTGCACTGGCAATTTAATTCTTCCACAGATGTGGTTTCTTCCCTTTCCTCCCAGTGTCCCAGTCTCCCCCTCATTACAGTCAAATTATCAAATCTTCAGAAATATTTCTCAAATCCATGAGCCTATTTGCCTTTGTTATTCCAAACTCTTATTCCTAACAGTTACAGCCTTTTTGCCTTCTTTGTGGTTGATTTAGCACTGCTATAGATGTGACTGGAGTGTCCCTGTGAATGACCTGTGAGGAATGTTTTAACAACACGTGAAGTGTCAATAGAGAGCTATTTGTATTTGTATGTTCTTTCTTTGAAGTCTCTCATGTCTGGGGGTTTCAGAACAACTGCTAACAACTTGTAACTGTTCTGGCTTCTAAATGGGACACTATGCAAGCCCCTGATATCTGGCCAGGTGGCCAGGAGATTAAGGAGAAGAAAGAAAGAAGCTGAAGGACGGCTAGAAGACAAAACTTGTAGGGGATGCTGCGTAAGCTTTTAACATGCTGCCAACGAGTACAAAGGGGAAGGACAAGAAAAAAAACCTGAGAGGAAGACTACGAGCCTTCAACATGAAAGACCCCCAGAGACCCCCAGGGGGATGCGCATGCTCCAGTAGGAGGGACTGGACCCCGGAAGCTAATTATAATAATCTATTTTTTTTAGAAGTAGTAATGAATATGTATTAGTCTAGGAGCATAAAAATCAGCTACTTGATGTAACTGGTGTGCATCCTGGTGGAGCAGAGACTCCCGGCACACCCAGCGCTATTTGCTTACCTCTATTCTTTTAGTAAATCCTATTTTAATTTAATCCTATTTTGGGACTGAGCGATTTATAACAATATTAATGAGAGGAATATTTTAACAATTCACATCAATAGAGAGCTTGAAGGGAAATGTATTTGTAGGTTTTTCCTTGAAGTTTGAGATATCTGGGGGGGGTTCAGAATAACTGCTAACTATTATGACTATTGCATGGGACACTATGCAAGTCCCTGATATCTGGCCAGGAGATTAAGGAGAAGGGGAAAGCTGAAGGACAGCTAAAAGACAAAGCTTGCAGGGAATGCTGTGCAAGCCTCTGGCATACAGCTAAGATGGACAAAGGGGAAGGACAAGAAAAAAAAACCTGATGAGAGGAAGACTATGAGCCTTCAGCATGAGAGACCCCCAGAGACCCCCAGAGGGACCACTAGAGACTGATACGCATGCTCCAGTAGGAGGGTTTGGATTCCAGAAACTAGTTATAATAACCCTGGTTTTTTTAGAAGTAGTAATGAATATGTATTAGTCTAGGAGCATAAAAATCAGCATCTTGATGTAACTGGTGTGTCTAGGTGGAGCGGAGACTCCCGGCACACCCAGAGCTGTTTGATTACCTCTATTCCTTTAATAAATTGTAAACTTTGATTATAAACCAATTTTGGGATTTAGCCATTTATAACAATTAATAATAATAATAATTTCACATGTTAAATGTTCAATATGTTTTCTGCATTATTTTAAAATATGAGTAGTGCTCTCACTTTTATTCCTGATGTTTCATTAAACATTTCTTTCCAATGTAAGTACAAACTTACAAGGAGTAACACATAACATCACACATCACATTTCAGAATAATATAGCACTTTTCATTAAAGTATGATCAATTTAATCTTTAATTCATTAAAAGTATTAATAGTTGTTCCACAGGAAGAACAGGTAATAACATACAAAGGATTGCTTGAGCAAGAGCACTAGGGGAGTAGAATGTGACAATTGCATAAATAAAACTTTTTAGTATTTTTTATATTACGTAACATATAAAATGCATAGTTAGCAAGCTTTCAGCAAAAATGAGTATCATTTGATACCCATCCCTCTCAGATTCACTATCATCTTTCTTTTCCTTCTCTTCCTTTCCTCTCCCCCTTCCCTTCTCCTCCACCTCCACTTTCTCCTTCATTTTCCACATCCCTTCCTTTTCTCCTTCCCTTTTTCCTGTTTCCCCTTTCCTTTCTCCTTTTTCCCCTTCCTCTTCCTTTTCTCTTATTTCCCCTTCTTATTCTCTTGTTTCATTAATATGGAAATTACTGCTGCAGTTTTGAATCATAATTCTGTTCCTGACATTCTAGTAATTTGTATAATTGTGAAAAATTACAAGCAGTTTTGGTATTTCAAATCAAATATGTTATTTTCAAGGATGTCTGTTTCCCATTTTCCCATTGTCCCAAATGATACTTCAATAATGTGGTATTGTCAGAAATTTTATTACCAAGAATCTGTTTCCACAGAAAAAAGCACTGACACTTAAAAAATAAGGGGGAAAAAAATAAAACTGGTAATCTGTAAAATTGCTGTATTATTGTATTTTATAATGCATATGGATTCACATAGATTGCTGAATCTATATCTTAATTTTAGTGGAAGCTGTAATGAGTATCCATTGTTTTCAGCTACAATAATATTCTACTGTGGGAGTTACATAACACAACATCTGCATAGATAATTGTCCATAATTAACTGTGTATTACTATCTAAATAATATTCAATTTTTTGATACAACTTTTTGTCATATTACTATATTCTTCACTGAAAATCTTGACAAATTCTGTAGTATGGAATGCAGTGTAAAGTGATTAAATAATATTGTGTAAGAGACAGCCAAACCATTAAATTTATTATGGAATGATTTTTTAATTTATTTATTTTTTTTAATATTGAATGACATATATATATATATAATGGAAAATACTAACTATATGATATTCTAATTAAAACATAAAATATTTATTTTCAACAAAATATATCCATAAAATTTCTCAGTTTTTCTCCTTAAATGTGTCATCTGTATATGTCTATCTATCTGTCTCTGTCTCTTCTTCTACCTGTCTTGTCCCTGTCTATCTATCCACCTATTTATCTATCTATTTCTTCTTTTTACACATATGCAAATCTACCAAAGTAATTCATATAATTTGTGGTAATCTCTGCATATATCTACTATACCTTTATTAAGAGTAGTCATCTACCTTCATTAACAGTAGAAAACTTTCTTTAAAATTCCAATTAAAATATGAGTGATACACTTTGTATTTACTTTTTCATCACACATTTAGCACATATGTGATCTGTGAGAAAATAGCTCTGCCAGTTTACTTTTTTCATGGACAGTCTGTCACCTGAGTTAATGTAAGAATACAGTAATATTTAATAGTGAAAAATGTTGCAAAGCCAACAGTAAAGTATGTCTCCTATTAATGCAACAGTACATTAAAAAAAAATGTTTCAAAGGATATACTTCAGGCTGCATTTCATCATTGGAGTTTGTTGTCGACAGAAGGAAGACAGAGACACTCAATATGAGTGATCAGCAAGCTTCATCTTATTGCCCGAATAGCCTAACTTTTATAGTGAACTTAACAGGGGTGGACAGTGTTTCACACAAGATTATTGGTCAAAAGCACTCAGACAAACAACTATAAGAAAAAAAAAAAAACACCTGCAAGAAAACAATCCCTTGTGATTAGCAGTCACATAGACCTTGTCCTTGAAGCCAGCTACTGGTAACAATATTTTTCTGAATTCCTCAATTGGGCGATGTGGGAACACTGTCATGGGAACTTCTCATAGTTGCCCTGGTAGCTTGGTTTGCTCAGCTACAGCAAGCTATGGGATTCTTACTGTTTCAAAAATCCCTCAGCTGTTTTATGTCTACGTGACCTATTTCAGTTAACCATTCCTCTACAGAACTTACTTCTGAAAGTCTTTTGAAATTCTGCAGAAATGAATCTGTAGACCGACTTGTATTTATTATTTTTAAACAAAGCTAAAAACAAGGGAAAGGCAGGATAAGTCACTACTGAGTTAGGATACTATTCAGAATATATGCCATTTCTAGAGTCTCTTTCATCTTACGCTGATGTGCCTGCATCTGATTTATCAGTCATCGTAATTTCTTTGCCAACGAGGCATTTTTATGTATTTCCTAGTTAAGAAAGCTGCTATTGTTTCATTTAAGTAAAGAAGACATCACTGAAAGAGTTTTTCTCACATAAAGCTTTTGTTGCACAAAACTTTTGTTGAAGATTGCATAAGTTGAATAACTGGAGACAAAAGTTTGTAGAATTTTTGTTTGTTTGCTTGTTTTTTGATGTCAGTAGTTTTCTGTATGCCAGCAGAAAAATTTTTTTGGTTGGTTTTGTTTTCTTATTTTTTCCTTTTTAGCTGTGATTAATATTATTATATATTTTAATTTAGAAATTCAAAAGGACAAGCCTTAATATCTTAATGGAAGATGGACTGAGCAAAGACTAAATGCTCCGAAAAAAAAGAAAAAAACTCTTTCAAATGTTTCTCTCAATCTTCCACTGTCATCTTAAACCAATCTGAGTTCAGACTCCATCTATTATTGAGTAATAAGTAAATAATAGAAAGGGAAGTCTGAAACATTTGATAATCTATGAAAAACAGGCTACTAGTTAAAGCAGTAGGCATAACCACAGTGGCAGGGTGCAGTCTGATGATCTGCTGAGTGTGTTTTTGGAGGCAGATTACAGAATTGTTCTGTTTCTTTAATACTCAGAAAAGACCAGTGTGATAATTGAATGCGTAAAATTTATCTGGGCAAGATATTTTCAAAACATGAATTCATAGGAAATGATGAAAAAGAAATCTGGAATTTAAATGATACTTTAAGAAACTGGTTATCTACTTGCATTCTACAAGGAAGTTCTCTGTCCCTTTCAGATTTAGAGACAAGTTTTAGTGGCACTTGAACTTTTCTTTCAAAAAGAACAGAAGAAGATGTGGCATCACCTCAAAGGTAAATGTACTAAATAGAAATATTAGAGCTTTATGCAAGAATGGTTATTTGAGATCAATATTCCACTTCTTTTTTGTTAAATATTATAAACCCTACTCAACTTTCATTGAGTTTCTTTCAATACTTCTTGCAAAATTGACTATGTGAAATAACAAAATATTTTGTAGAATATTTGAGGATTTATGTGTCTGGACTTTCCTATTGAAACATTTCTCTGTATTAACCTCCAGTTATCCATATCATAAACTTTAAGGAACATATCACTGTTTTCCTCAGGACTTAGTTAGTGCAGGCAGGGCAAGCAGGGAGGGCCCCTCACTGCTCTCTTGCAGCAGTCTTTCCCTTCAGTACTGGTACCGGTAGACTGCTTGCGAGAAACCTGGCCACGGTATCAACCAGGCAGACAACCATGGCCTCCGCATCTCTTGCGGCCTCTCCAGCCACAGTCACCAATGTGGCTACTCAGACGGAGGGCTCAGGGAAACACACCAGCATCCAGGTTTTGGGCTGCAGGGTGTGCCCGAGTCTTCTGTCTGTATCCAACAGCAGCAGTGAGGAGTATGCCTGTGAGAGGTGTGCCCAGGTTGAAGAGCTGCTCAAACAGGTAGCAGAGCTTTGGGAGGACATGAGCAGGCTCAAGAGCATCAGGAAGTCAGAGAGGGAAACTGACTGGTGGAGGTGTACTCTCTGAGACAGACTCAGGAGCCTGCCACAGCACAGGTGCCTCCTGCTGTGCAGAAGACAAAAGTCCCCTCATCCCACCAGGCAGTAAGAGGGGACCTAGGCCACGGGGGGGGGGGGGGGGGGGGGGGGGAATGGAGGCAGATTCCTGTTCGAGGTGGTAGGCGAGCCCTGTCCCTGCCCACCTCACCTTCCCCTCTACCTTTAAGTAACAGGTACTAGGCTCTAGAACACCATACTCAGAACAATGAAATAGACAAAAGCCCATCCCAATTGGAGAGGGTGCCTAAGGCAAGACAACCTACCCCCTGCATTGTTACATCATCTGTCGAGAAAGACAGAAGGGTTGTTGTCATGGGGAACTCCCTTTTGAAAGGGACAGAGGGTCTGATATGCCAACCAGACCCAACCCATGGGCTTGGGTGAAAGACTTAGCTAAGAAAGTAAAACGCCTGGTAAGGCCCACCGACTACTACCCGCTACTGGTCTTTCAGGCTGGTAATGATGAGGTAACAGTGAGAAATCCAAGAGCGATCAAAAGGGACTTCAGGGCTTTGGGGCGACTACTTAAAGGATCAGGGGCACAGGTTGTGTTCACCTCTGTCCTTCTGATAGGGGAGATTGAGAGACTGATGCTGACAAGTGGGCTTACCACATTCAGACGTGGCTTCGGGACTGGTGTAACTGACAGAACTTTGGGGTTTTTGATCATGGGAAGGTCTATATGATGGCAGGCCTGCTGTCACCAGGTGGCATGCACCTCTCTCAGAGATGGGTAAGGATTTTGGCTCAGGATTTGGCAGGGCAGATAGACACTTTAAACGAGAGTTGAAGGGGAAAGGGGATAAAAACAGGCATGCCGGTGATGAGCTAACGGATGATGCACTAGAATCAGAGGGACTGTGTGCCGGAGAGGTCCTTCAGTCAGCTCCACAAGGGGCTGTGTGTAGGGAAAGGCATTTGAAGTGCTTCTCCACAAACACACGCAGTATGAGGAATAAAATGGATGAGCTAGAAGTCTTGGCCCAGTCCCACAGCTATGACATCATTGGCATAAGCAAAACCTGGTGGAATGAGTCCTGTGGCTGATGTGCTGCAATAGATGGTTACAGGCTCTTCAGGAGGGACAGACATGGGAAGGTGAGGTGGCAGGGTGGCGATGTATGTGAAGCATGGGATGGTCTGTGTGGAACTTCAAGTTGGGGATGGCAAAGTTGAGAGCCTCTGGGTTAGGATTACGGGATGAACAAATAAAGGGGATGTCACTGAGGGAGTCTATTACAGACCACCTGTCCAGGATGACAATGCCGATGAATTATTCTTTGCAGAACTAAGAGATGCCTCCAGATCAACCCCCAGTTTGTCCTTATGGAGGACTTCAACTTGCAAGATGTCAACTGGGATCACCACATGGCTGACACGAGCAAGTCTAGGAGGTACTAGTATAGCACCTAGATGATAACTTCTCGGTGTAGGTGCTAAGGGAGACAACTAGGAAAGGTGCCCTCCCAGATCTATTGCTGGAAAACAGAGAGGGTCTTGTGGGAGACATGGCAATTAGCAGCCGTCTCGGTCATAGTGACCATGGTTGAGTTTAGAATTTATGGTGACAGAAGGAAAACTGCCACCAAAATTTCAGCCCTGGATATGGGGAAAGCAAACTTCAGGCTGCTCAAGGAACTAGTCTGTAAGGTCCCTTGGGAAGCTGCTTTTGAAGGCATTGGCATCCATCAGTGCTGCCTCCTAAAAGCACAAGATCAGGCAATTCTAAAATATTGGAAGGCAGGAAGGTGGGGCAGAAGGCCGGCCTGGCTGACTAGGGATCTTCTACTGGAGCTTAGACGGAAAAAGAAAGTGTACGGCTGCTGGAAGGAGGGTCAGGCGACAAGGAAGGAATATAGGGATGCGGCTCGTGTTTGTAGGGAGAAAACTAGTGTGGCCAAAGCCCAACTAGTTGAAGCTGGTTGTCCATGGGAGACAATAAAAAAGTTTTTTTTTTTTTAGATATGTGAACAGAAAAAGGAGAACCAAAGAAAATATAGGTACACTACTTGATGGGGAAGGTCTCCTCACAGACAATGACATAGGCAAAGCAGAGACGTTTAATGCCTTCTTCACCTCTGTCTTCAATGTTGATGTTGGGCTTCGGGACCCAGGGTGCCCTGAGCGGGAGGACAATGACGGTGGGAATGACAAACTACCAGCTGCCCCTGAGCGTGTGCGGGATTTGCTGCTCCAGCTGGATCCATACAAGTCCATGGGTCTGGATGGGATCCAGCCCAGGGTGCTTAAAGAGCTGAATGGTGTTATTGTGGGACCTCTCTCAATTATTTGTCAACAATCCTGGGAATCTGGAGAAGTCCCAGTAGACTGGAAGCTGGCAAATGTTGTGCCAATTTTCAAGAAGGGTAAGAAAGAAGACCCTAGAAATTACAGGCCAGTCTCACGTCAGTGCCTGGTAAAATTATGGAGAAGATGATCCTTGAAGTCACTGAAGTGCACCTGGGCAACAATGCAGTCATTGGTCCCAGCAAACATGGGTTCATGAGGGGTAGGTCTTGCCTAACAATTTTGATTTCCTTTTATGATAAGATCATCCACCTAGTTGACCAAGGGAAACCATCTGATGTGATCTTTATGGACTTCAGCAAATCTTTTGATATGGTTTCCCATAGGATCCTACTGGACAAAATGTCCAGCATACAACTAAACAAAAACATCATACGATGGGTGAGCAATTGGCTGACAGGCAGGGCTCAAAGTGTTGTGGTAAATGGGGCCACATCTGGCTGGCGGATGGTCACTAGTATGGTCTCTCAAGGCTCCATTTTAGGGCCAGTCCTCTTCAATATTTTTTAAATGATTTGGATGTAGGTCTAGAAGGTGTTTTGAGCAAATTTGCCAACAATACCAAACTTGGAGGAGTTGTGGACTCTGATGAGGGTGGAAAGGCCTTGCAGAGGGATCTGGACAGATTGGAGATCTGAGCAATCACTTACCACATGAAGTTTAACAAAGGCAAGTGCCAGGTCCTGCACCTGGGACAGGGCAACCCTGACTTTACATACAGACTGGGCAACGAGATGCTGGAGAGCAGACCCACAGAGAGGGATATGGAGGTTGTGGTTGACAGCAAGTTGAATATGAGCCAGCAGTGTGCCCTGGCAGCCAGGAAGGTCAACCATATCCTGGGATGCATCAAGCACAGCATTGCTAGTCAGTCAAGGGAGGTGATTGTCCTGCTCTACTCTGTGCTGGTGCGGCCTCACCTTGAATGCTGTGTGCAGTTCTGGGCACCACAGTAAAAAAAGGACATTAAACTGTTGGAGAGTGTCTAGAGGAGGGTGACGAAGATTGTGAAGGGCCTAAAGGGGAAGACATATGAGGAGCAGTTGAGGTCACTGGGCCTGTTCATCCTGGAGAAGAGGAGGCTAAGGGGGGACCTCATCGCAGTCTACAGCTTCCTCGCGAGGGGGAATGGAGAGGCAGGCGTTGACCTATTCTCCGTAATCACCAGTGATAGGATCCACGGGAACGGTGTTAAACTGAGGCAGGGGAAGTTTAGGCATGGCATCAGGAAGAGGTTCTTCATCGAGAGGGTGGTTGCACACTGGAACAGGCTCCCCAGGGAAGTAGTCACAGCACCAAGCCTGTTGGAGTTTAAGAAGCAATTGGACTGTGCACTTAGGCACATGGTCTAAACATTTGGATAGACTTGTGTGGTGTCAGGAGTTGGACTCAATGATCCTTATGGGTCCCTTCCAACTCAGTATATTCTATCATTCTATGACTTCATGACTAAGTTTTTGTTTGCTTTTTTGTTAGTTTTTCCTGATTCTTTTTGTTTGTTTTGTTTTGTTTTTCCCTTCTTTTCCCTGGAAACAGAGTATAGTAGAGAGTGGCTAATGCACAGTCATCCTTAGGGACAACTCTTATGCTGAAAATAATGGAATCCATCCCCACCAAAGATTTATAAACTTTGGTAAAATCTTTCTATTTTTTTTTTCTTTTTTTTTTTTTTTTTCTTTCTATAGGCATTGGATGGTGTACCAAGCCCAACATCACAGCATACCAGATCAGAAAATGTAGAAATTTAAATATGCAACATGTTCAGAATAGGCAACAGCATGGTTCTTTGAATAAATCAAAGGTGTTGAGAATGACATACATGTAGAGCAATGAAATGAATAAGAAAGTGGCTTGTAGGAGAAAGTGAGAAATTCCATTGTCTCGGATCCTTTAGTTTCAGTTGTGAGGTGTGGTGAGAAATTGTATAAGTTTACATGCAGACTTATGTACATATGTATATATGACTTCAACCTTCCTTTTAATAAAGAAATGAAAGGAAGATCTTTTTTTGTACCGAAAAGTAGGTTCACTATAATGACTTTTGAACAATAAATGGTAATAAAGTAGGACCACATCAACCTGCTGTCATTGCTCTTGTCAACAACAAAAACAAATCTGAGATACTTAAAAAGTAAGCTCAGACTTCATCAGAAGCAATTCTGCTAAAAATTGTGATTGATGGCCAATATACATAAGGAAGAATCTTTGTTGTCCTTCTTGTTTGCTCCTGCTTTTTTCATGGCAATACTAAATGGGCTGAGTAAGGGTAGGAAGACTTAAAGTGTTTGTCTGAAAGACACATGAAAATCTCAGCATCTCATTAAAAAAAAAGCTGTTTTGTTGTTACTTTTAAAAAATTCCAATATACAAAAAGTTCAATAGTACACACCAGTGGAAAATTCAACACCACAGCCAAGAAGGTGCTAAGAACCAGTACAGGTTACTGAAGAACATTTTAGTCCTAAAATATTTTATTTCACGTGAACATGGAGTATCCAAGAATGTCATCTGAATCTTTAAAATCAGGAACTTTACAGGCAGTGTTTGACATAGTATCTGAGAATTCATCATTAAGACATTATCATATCTTTCCTGAATTTGAGGGGACATCAAAAACTAATCAGAATGTATTATTGAACTGTATGTACACTGTCTGTTAAGACTATATTAAGGGAAGGCTCCGTACAGCTTTTATTCAGGAGTAATTTTTAAACTGAATTTGTCACACCTAATCCTTGTCGGAGCCACACTTCAGCTGCATTGCTGCTATGTCCATGCTAGCCACGTACCCTTTTGAATCAGATCTTCACCTTGATCAATGGTTCCTTCCCTTCCCTTCCCTTCCCTTCCCTTCCCTTCCCTTCCCTTCCCTTCCCTTCCCTTCCCTTCCCTTCCCTTCCCTTCCCTTCCCTTCCCTTCCCTTCCCTTCCCTTCCCTTCCCTTCCCTTCCCTTCCCTTCCCTTCCCTTCCCTTCCCTTCCCTTCCCTTCCCTTCCCTTCCCTTCCCTTCCCTTCCCTTCCCTTCCCTTCCCTTCCCTTCCCTTCCCTTCCCTTCCCTTCCCTTCACCTTCCCTTCCCTTCCCTTCCCTCTTTATGCTAGATGTGAATATACTGTACTAATCACTACAGATGGGAAATATAGACATATAAAAGGTGAATAATGTAATATCAAATTTCAAAAATGTTATTATAAGTAACCTGGAGCAACCCAATGAATTGGTAGCTCTTTTCATAAAAAAACTATCATGTAATACTTTATGTTATTACTTCATGTAATAACTTTACTGTAGCAGAAAATAAGCAACACTTGCTGATTAAATTCTATTAAAATCAATCAAAATACAACCTTGTTATTTACCAAATAAATCCTAAATTGCTGCTATGTTAAAGTTGTGTAAAAATCTATTCCATGACACAACCTCACTTACACTTCAGTGAAAGCAGGAAGAGTAATACAGACTGTCTTTAGCTGATTAATGAAGAATGCCTGTGATACAGTAATTATCCACATGGCAAATAGAGACTGATGAAGAATTTATGTACCCTTTTCCTGGATGAATTGAATACTTCAGTCAAATGTTATATGTTTGTAGGAAAAAATAAATTGAAGACACATTAATATTTTATACAGGCACATAGCTCTCAAAAAGATTTAAACTTTATTACATCACAGATGTTTCCTTTAAGTCAAAACAACATAATGTAAATTTTCAGTTAAATTTAAAAAAATCTTTAAATTATTATCACAACTGCCATGAAAATATAGGAATAAGAAATTTTACTCTCTATACTGAAATGTTTGAAAGTGTATTTCAGAAACACAGTAGGTTTGGAAAAGCTCTGTGCTCTCGTAGGGCTGTTGATAGAACTAGGCGAACTAGACGAACTAGAAATCTACCCTGAACTTCAGCACAAAGTCTCTGTGTTTCTTGCAAGAACAGATGGGCATCTCTTTTTTTTTTTTTTTTTTTTTTTTTTATAGGAAACAGCCAGATATTGATAAGAAAAGCATACTCTTGTAAAGACTAATCCATTGTGAATCCAACATGTGTTGCCTTCTTTTTTCTGATTTCCAATGTACAACAATAAATATTCCTGTTTTCTTAGCATTAGTTCTATATGAATAACCTGTACTGAGACTGAGAAACAGAGGAACAATTTTAATGCCATGATGCCATGTTGAATATGCTCTGAACTATGCGGTGATAAATCTGATAGTCAGCTAAACAACAGGCAAGATGAAGCAGCTCTATTCTTTCCAAGATACCTGGACACACTATAGGTTATGGAATAGAGGGATACAGAAGATAAATTACAAAAAATAGTAATTAAAAAAAAATAAATGTAGGTTTCATCTTGGAGTTATGTCTGTACATGAAATGTCTGTTTATAAGTAGTAAAAAAAAGTATCAGTTTGTTTCTTGCTGAAAAAAAGTTCAAATTTTCTCTGAGATGTTGGAGAGAAAGGAACTAACCATGTCTGACACTATTTGTTCTTTCTTAAACAGTTGCAATGACTGAAGTGTGAAGTTCATGAATTGCCTCACTTTAGGAGGCAGAAAACAGTCTATGTGAACTTCTGACCCACCAGGTTTATCATCACAAAGTCATAATCTGTGCCTCAATATTAGCTTGGATCTCTCATGGTATTACTTATGATGCATGAAATACTGACCTCCAATAAAATTGAAATCAAAATTTCTAATGATTTCAATGAGGAAAGGTTTTCAGCTCTGTTATAATGGTTGAGCTATATGTTTCTGTCAGGTAGTATTAGTATGAAGTTGGAAGTCATTTGAAATTCAGAATGCTCTGTAGTGTGCATAATATCTGACTCTATAAATTGTAAAATCTTTGATTTTTCTAACAAAGTTCTCTTAGTTAATTTTGAAGCATTATCATTACTTTTATTTTTTTGCATGGAAAAAAAATAAATTAATTTTAAATTATCTATATTGTATAGTTAATAGGAAGTGAAATTACCTGTATATTTAATTTTAAAGTAATAATAAAATAAATTATATGTTTTAAGATCATATATAGTGGGAATATTTCTATAATTCATAGAAAATAAATGTATACAATTTCTTCATGATACATAGTTATTTTTGGAACTCCTGCCATTTAATAAATTGTATTTCATACATTTTATGGATAATCTATTCCACTTTTGCACGTTGAAGTGGACATTAAACTTCCCATTTCATCAGCAAAATTTGCTATATCTACCATTAAACAATATTTTATAAGCATAATACAAGAAATTAAAAGGTTTTGAAGAACCCTGTGATCCAATTAGACTTATACACATTGTCTTAATTATATAGAGTTGAAAATAAAATAGAAACAAGCATAATTAATTATGAGTGGTATTTCTTTGGTTTCCTGGAGCAAAAATCTGAGTACAATCCAAAGCATTTGGCTGAGCATCAGAATTTATTCAGTGTTTTGCTCCAGCCACACTGTAGCAAAGTGAGGGTGCTAGATTCCTGCTCTTTAAGATCCCTCCTGATAATTTATGTTCGGAGCAACATTACATCATGACTAAACTAGCAGAAAAATTGTATATCTAAATATTCTGTAAATATGCTTGAATAACTTCCAAGGTTCATAACCTTCATCTGGAATCCAGAGCACAGAGAATTCTATTTCTCTTGAAGGCAAATAACTTTCTGTAATTCCCAGAAGAGGGACTCTGCTCTCCATAACAGTGTGTTGGCTTGGATGCTCTGCAAGGAATTACATATTGGATTTGTTTCACCAACCTTTGAACATCTAATATGTAGGCACCTGTATCTGAAATAGTCACTTAGATTTTCTTTATAATCAATGAAGATAAATAAGAAATTCTATTCTTCCTTCAATCTGTTTTAGACAAATACCTCAGGAGGCAGTGAATCCTTGCCTAACTGTTAATTTTTCACTGAAATTTGAACATGTTTTCTGGACATCTTAAAAATAATAATAACGATTATGATAACAATTATAATACAGTGAAATCTATAACAGTGAAATGTATACAGGAACATTTTAAAATCTTACAGTGGCTGTGAACTTACAAAATAGTGTGAAAAAATGTTTTAAAAATTGAAGTGCTTGAATGGAAGAAATTAATCATAAGACATGGCCACATATCTAGTGTCTGATTTTTCTTCTGGTATCTGTTTACTTAAAAATTTTAGATATATCACAGTTGTCTAAATCAGATGTGATATTTGTATTTTAGATGTACAAAACTGGCAAATGAGTGCTACTCAAAGTAAACAGCTTTGTCCTGAGTTGGCAGGGCTAAATTTCCAGATCATTACACAATAATGTGCCATGTATCAAAGCTTAAAAAAAATATATATATATATGTTTCAGAAGCACAACCAGCCCATCTCATTAAAGATTGCTGCAAATTATGGAAAGTTTTGCAAATTTGGGTATGTGAGATAAGTTATAACTATATAACTATCTGAAAATGCACCAAGAATTCATTCCCCGTGTAACTATAATTTACAGTTTATAACTCTACAGCTTATTCATCTTTTTTAAAAAGTATCTCCTAACACTATTGTCTTTAATGTGTATCTAGAAAACATGAGAAAACATTTTGAAAACACCACTGGAAAGATTGACATGTATTAAAAAGAGAATTTAATAGTGTCAAGATGAGTCCCATACCCCATAGTTTACAGTTACCATAACAGCATTTGTGTTTTGTTACCATGTACGGTACTAATATCAAGATTAGGGTCAAGGTGTTTGAAAAGTAAAACACCATCATTGCAAAAGATTACAACAAACGTAAGAAGCAAATGCAACACTCTACTGTAACAGAAAAATGAAGGAAAAGGCAGCCTCATAAAAAATGCCTGTGTTGTAATTTTGGTAGTTCTTTGTGGTCAAGAGGTGCTGAAGTAAGCAGATCACAGTAAAATAAAAGCTGTATATAAAAAGTGGCCAAAACAAGGGAAAATACTCCTCCGAAAACTGGCTAGAATATTTTACGGTGATAAAGCAAGCCTTCTCCATGAATATTGACAGGATTTTTGTTGTTGTTGTTATTTTTGTTTTTCAGGTAATCCTAGAAAAAAAAAAAAAGTGTATAAATGATGATGCAATGTCTGCTAGTAATGCTAGTATTACTGATAAAATTACAGCATTGTTTTTTCTTACTATTACTTAACAAACAGTACAATATTCATTAAAAATCTAAGTGATGATTGCTTTTCAAAAAGTGCCAAATATTAGGCAGCAGATGACCTACATGTAGATATAGCAAAGACAGCCAAGCAGAATTTTTAAATGTGGGGATGTTTCAAAATCATAGAATCATAGAACGGTTCAGGTTGAAAGGGACATTAAAGATAATCAAGTTCTAACCCCGCTGCCATGCCACCCACTACAGAAGGTTGTCCCAAGCCTCTGAACATGTCCAGTGATGGGACATCCACAACTTCTCTGGGCAACCTATTACAGTGCATCATCACTCTCTGAGTGAAGAATTTATTCTTTAAACCTAATCTAACTCTAGAGGAGTTCTACAGGCAGCTGGCAGAAGTTGCAAAATCGTCGGTGCTTGTTCTCGTGGGGGACTTCAACTTCCCTGACATATCCTGGAAGTACAACACAACCCGAGGAAAGCAATGTAGGAGGTTTCTGGAGGGCGTGGAAGATTACTTCCTGATGCAGCTGGTTAGTGAGCCTACCAGGGGAGGTGCCCCGCTAGACCTTCTCTTCACAAACAGAGAAGGACTGGTGGGAGATGTGGTGGTCAGAAGCTGTCTTGGGCAGAGTGACCATGAAATGGTTCTCTATTCTTGGCAAGGCCAGGAAGGGGACCAGTAAAACCGTTGTATTGGACTTCCAGAGGGCTGACTTTGAGCTGCTCAGGTTGGCCAAGTTCCTTGGGAGGCGGTTCTGAAGGGCAGAGGAGTCCAGGAAGGCTGGGCACTCTTCAAGAAGGAAATCTTAATGGCACAGGAGAGGTCCGTCCCCACGTGCCCAAAGACAAGTCATCGTGGAAGAAGACTGGCCTGGCTCAAGAGAGAGTTGCAGCTTGAGCTTAGGAGAAAAACGAGGGTTTATAATCTTTTGAAAAAAAGGTGGGCCACTGAAGAGGATTATAAGAATGTTGCGAGGCTGTGAAGGGACAAAATTAGAAAGGCCAAAGCTTATCTGGAGCTCAGTCTGGCTACTGCCGTTAAAGACAACAAACAATGTTCTTACAAATACATCGGTGCAAAACGGAGAACTAAGGAGAATCTCCATCCTTTACTGGATGCAGGGGGGAAACCTAGTTACAAAATATGAGGATAAGGCTGAGGTGCTTAATGCCTTCTTTGCCTCAGTCTTTAGTGGCAATACAGGTTGTTCTCTGGATACCCAGTACCCTGAGCTGGTGGAAGGGGATGGGGAGCAGAATGTGGCCTTCACTATCCATGAGGAAATGGTTGGCGACCTGCTACAGCACTTGAATGTGCACAAGTCAATAGGGCCAGATTGGATCCACCTGAGGGTACTGAGAGAACGGGCAGAGGAGCTGGACAAGCCACTTTTCATCATTTATCGGCAGTCCTGGCTATTGGGGGAGGTCCCAGTTGACTGGCGGCTAGCAAACGTGACGCCCATCTACAAGAAGGGTCAGAGGGCAGACCCAGGGAACTATAGGCCTGTCAGTTTGACCTCAGTGCCAGGGAAGCTCATGGAGCAGATTATCTTGAGTGTCATCACATGGCACTTGCAGGGCAAGCAGGCGATCAAGCCCAGGCAGCATGGGTTTATGAAAGGCAGGTACTGCTTGACGAACCTGATCTCCTTCTGTGATAAAGTGACATGCTGGGTGGATGAGGGAAAGGCTGTGGATGTGGTCTACCTTGACTTCAGGAAGGCCTTTGACACCATTCCCCACAACATTCTCCTCAAGAAATTGGCTGCTCATGGCTTGGACTGATTTACGCTTCGTTGGGTTAAAAACTGGCTGGATAGCCGGGCCCAAAAAGTTGTGGTGAATGGAATCAAATCCAGTTGGAGGCCGGTCAGTAGTGGCGTCCCCCAGGGCTCAGTACTGGGGCCGGTCCTCTTTAATATCTTCATTGATGATCTGGACGAGGGCATCGAGTGCACCCTCAGTAAGTTCGCAGATGACACCAAGTTAGGTGCGTGTGTCGATCTGCTCGAGGGTAGGAAAGCTCTGCAGGAGGATCTGGATAGGCTGCACGGATGGGCTGAGGCCAATGGTATGAAGTTCAACAAGGCCAAGTGCCGGGTCCTCCACCTGGGGCGCAATAACCCCAAGCAGAGCTACAGACTGGGAGATGAGTGGTTGGAGAGCTGCCAGGCAGAGAAGGACCTGGGAGTGATGGTGGATAGTCGGCTGAATATGAGCCAGCAGTGTGCTCAGGAGGCCAAGAAGGCCAACAGCATCCTGGCTTGCATAAGAAACAGTGTGACCAGCAGGGCTAGGTTGGTGATCGTCCCCCTGTACTCGGCTCTGGTGAGGCCGCACCTCGAGTACTGTGTTCAGGTTTGGGCCCCTCACTGCAAGAAGGACATGGAGGTGCTCGAGCGAGTCCAGAGAAGGGCAACGAAGCTGGTGAGGGTTCTGGAGAACAAGTCCTATGAGGAGCGGCTGAGGGAGCTGGGCTTGTTCAGCCTGGAGAAGAGGAGGCTCAGACCTTATTGCTCTCTACAGGTACCTTAAAGGAGGCTGTAGTGAGGTGGGGGTTGGTCTGTTCTCCCACGTGCCTGGTGACAGGACGAGGGGGAATGGGTTAAAGTTGCACCGGCGTGGTTTAGGCTGGATGTTAGGAAGAACTTCTTTACCAGAAGGGTTGTGAGGCATTGGAATGGGCTTCCCAGGGAAGTGGTGGAGTCACCATCCCTGCAGGTCTTTAAAAGATGTTTAGATGTAGAGCTTAGTGATGTGGTTTAATGGAGGACTTGTTAGTGTTAGGTCAGAGGTTGGACTAGGTGATCTTGGGGGTCTCTTCCAACCTAGAAATTCTGTGTGATTCTTTGTGATTCTGTGTAAGTTTCCCCTCTTTTAGTTTATATCCGTTGTCCTGTCATTTTCTGCCTGAGCAAAAAGTTGCTCTCCATCTTTTTTATAATCCCTCTTTAAGTATTGAGATGCTACAATAAGCACCCCACAATCTTTTCTTCTTCATGCTGAACAGCTCCAGCTCTCTTAGCCTTACTTTATAGCTTAGGTGCTCCAGCCTTCTGATCAATTTTCATAGTCCTCCTTTGGGCCTGTTTTAACAGATCCATATACTTCTTGTGCTGGTGACCCCAAACCTAGATGCAGTACTCCAAGTGGGGCCTGGCAAGGGCAGATTAGAGGGGGGAAATCACCTCCTTTGCCCTGCTGGCCACTCCTCTTTTGATGCAGCCCAGGATGTAGTTGGTCTTCTGGGCTGCAAGCACACACTTCTGGCTCGTGTTGAGCTTTTTGTCCACCAGAAACCAACAGTCCTTTTGCTGCAGGGCTGCTCTTGATGATTTTTTTCACCCAGTCTGTACTCATGTTCAGGATTGCCCTGACCCTGGTGCAGCACCTAGAGTTGTTGAATTTCATGAGGTCCACATGGGCCCACTTGTCAAGGTTGTCCAGGTCCCTTTGGATGGCATTCCTTCTTTTTGTATTATCAACTGCACCACTCAGCTTGGCATCATCTGCAAACTTGCTGAGGATGCACTCAATCCCATTGTCTATGTAATCGATAGAAATATTAAACAATAGTGGTCCTAGGACACTCCCCTGTGGTATACCACTCATCCCCAGCCTCCATCTGGACATAGAGACATTGACCACCTTTCTCTGGGTGCAACCTTTAAGCCAATTCCTTCTCCACTGAATGGTCCAGCCATCAAATCCATATCTCTCAATTCTGGAGATCAGGATGTTGTGTGAGACCATGACAAAGGCTTGCAGAAGTCCAGGCAGATGACATCCACTGGTCCTCCCTTGTCAGGTGATGCAGTCACTCCATTGTAGAAGGCTACCAGATTTGTCAGGCATTATTTACCTTTGGTGAGGCCATGCTTGCTATCTCCAATGACCTCTTTGTCTTGCATGTGCCTTGACATTGCTTCCAGGAGAATCTTTTCCATTCAGGCACAGAGGTGAAACTCACTGGTCTGTTGTTCCCTGGGTCCTCCTTTCTATCCTTTTTAAAAATGGAATTGATGTTTCCCTTTTTCGAGTCACCAGGGACTTCACCTGACTACCAGGACTTTTCAATGGAGAGAGGCTTGGCAATTCCATCAGCATTCCTTCAGGACCCAAGGATGAATGTCATCAGGTCCCATAGACTTGTACTTCTATTTCTAAAATTTTAAGCAAACTCTTTGAAATTGCTGTTTTGAACATATAGATACTTAAATTTTGACTTTTATGTTTGCTGTTCATATAATTGTATGATGGGAAAACAAACAAAACAAACAAACAAACAAACAAACAAAAAACAACTTTAAGTTATATTTTGTTCATTGCTTAAATAACTACAAGTTATGTGTAAAAATCCCTTCCTATATGCTGTTGTGGTTTAAGGTAGCAGACAGCTAAACACCACAAACAAATCAAAACCAACAAAAAACAACCAAAATCAAACCAAACCAAACTGAACCAAATAACCAATGTAAGTAATGCAGAATGCAATTGCTCAGCACACACCAACCAATGTGTAGCCAGTCACCAAGCAGTGACAGACCCCCAACCAGCTCCCCCCAGTTTTATTGTTCATGATGATGCCACATCGCTTTTCCAGTTTGGGTCAGCTACTCTGGTTGTGCCCCTTTACAACTTCTTATGTGCTTCCAGTTTCCTTGCTGGCAGGGCAGCATGAAAAGCTGACAAGTCCTTAACTTAGTATAAGCACTGTTCTGCAACAACTGAAAACATCAGTGTGTTATCAGCATTACTCTCTTCATAAATCCAAACCACCAGATACTAGGAAGAAAATTAACTCTATTTCAGCCAAAACCAGAGCAATACTTAGTTTAGCTTCACCAAAAGCATTCTAGGAAGGGAAAGTTTATAATCTGCCTCTGGCACCAAAAGAAAAGTGCCAACTTAGAATGTCAACAGTGAACTTATTAGAAGGCTTGTAACTAAGTACATTTTTTAGTGGATTCTGCCCTCCTGACATAGCAGAGAAAAGGAAGTAGCTTCTAGAATATTGACCTTTCTGTTGAGTAGGCCAGCTGTCTGTAGAGCTATTTTTTATGACTTTTCAATGATAGTACAGTGGGGAAAACAGGTCATTAGATCTGAGTAAAACCTCAAATAATTTATTATTGTAGGGAAAAGTAGAACACAGCAGTTTTTCATATTTTAGTTACAAATAATGTTAGTCTCTACCTTCTTTAAATTTTTGTTTCATTAAACACATATTGCATATTAAACCACAATTGTAGTCTTTGCAAGAGGCAAATGCAGCATAATATCTGATTAATATACGCAGGTGCAGCTCTACTGAAATCAGTCTTTATTCAAGGCCTGAATTTGTCCTAGTTTGAATCATAGAATCACAGAATGTGCAGGATTGGAAGGGACCTCTGAAGATCATGCAGTCCAATCCCTCTGATGAGCAGGATCACCTAGAGCACATTGTGTGGGATGGCATCCAGGCAGGTTTTGGATAGCTTCAGAGAAGGAGACTTCACAAGCTCTCCGAGCAACCTGTTCCAGTGCTCTCTCACTGTCACAGTAAAGAAGTGCCCCCTCATATTTAGCCAGAACTTCCTGTGCTTCAGTTTATGCCCATTGCCTCTCATCCTCTTGCTGGGCACAACTGAAAAGAGACTGGCTCCATCCTCTTGACACCCTCTTCTCCGATATTTATATACATTAATAAGTTCTCCCCTCAGTCTTCTCTTTTCCAGGCTAAACAGACTCCGTCCTTTCAGCCCGTCCTGGTACGGCAGGTGCTCCAGTCTTCTAATAATCTTTGTAGCCCTCCTCTGGACTTGTACTATGTCTTTATTGCACTATGTAGTTTTATGTCCCTCTTGTACTGAGGAGCCTAGAACTAAAAACAATACTCCATGTGAGGCCTCATAAGGGCTGAGTAGAGGGGATCACCTCCCTTGACTTGCTGGCAACACTCTTCCAAATGCAGCCCAGGATACTTTTGGCCTTCCTGTCCACAAGGGCACATTGCTCATGGTCACCCTGCTGTCCACCAGGGCTCCCAGGTTCTTCTCTGCAAAGCTGCTCTCCAACAGGTCAGCCCCCAGTCTCTATTGGTGCTTGGGGTTATTCCTCTCTAGGTGCAGGACCTTCCACTTGCCTTTGTTGAACTTCCTGAGGTTCCTTCTGGCTTAACCCTCCAGTCTGGCAAGGTCCCTCTGAGAGCACAGCCCTCTTGGGTCCTCCGAGATTTGTGTCATCAGCAAACTTGCTGAGGGTGCATTCTGTTCCATCACCCAGGTCATTGATGGATAAGTTGAACAGGACTGGACTCAGTACTGACCCCTGGGGAACACAGCTAGCTACAGGCCTCCAACTAGATTCTGCAGCACTAAGCACAACTCTGATCTCTGATGTACAGTCAATTGCCAATCTACTTCACCATCCACTCATCTAGGCCACACTTCCTAAGCTTGTCTATGAGGATGACATGGGAGACTGTTATAAGCCTTGCCGAAGTCAAGGTAGACCACATCCACTGCTCTCCCCTCATCTATCTAACTAGTCTTTTCATCATAGAAGGATATCAGATTGGTTAAGCATGATTTCCCCTTGGTGAATCCACGCTGACTATTCCTGATCACCTTCTTATCCTCCACATGCTTGGAGACGATCTCCAGGATGAGCTGTTCCATCACCTTTCCAGGGATGGAGGTGAGGCTGACTGGCTCGTACTTACCAGGGTCCTCCTTCTTGCCTGCTTTGAAGACTGGTGCAATATCGGCGCTCTTCCAGTCCTTAGGTAGCTCTCCTGTTCTCCATGGCCTTTCAAAGATAACGGAAAGTTGTGTAGCAATAACGTGAGCCGGTGCCCTCAGCACCTGTGGGTGCATTCCATCAGAGCCATCGATGACATTTATGGATGTCAAGTTTGCTTATGATCTCTCACCTGATCCTCTTTGACCAAGGGAAAATCCTCCTTTCTCTGGACTTTCTCTCTTGTCTCTGGGGCCGGGGTCTGAGATTCCTGAGGGCTGATCTTAGAAGTAGAGATTGAAGCAGAGAAAAAAAAAAAAAAAAAAGGCCTTCAGCATAATTCAGAATAATTGTATGTATTAATGTATAGCCATATTATCCTCAAAATAAATTTATAACTATATTATCCTCATTCCTTTTCTCCAAGGAAGGCCTAAAATACAACAATTTCTTATGTATATGAAATGCAGATTCAAGTTTTTCTTATTTAGTCAAAGTTACGATTAAAGTTTGAAAATAACAGTTCCACAGAAGTAGAGAATCACTTACCAGTTGAGGCATCAGTATCTTGGTAAATTTTTAAGAGAAAATGTCAGTTGAGTGTTTTGCTAATCTATTTGAACTTTTATTTGTATTACCTGTTAATTTAACTCATTTTTAAAATTATTATTTATTTACATCAGAATTAACTTACCACAAATACTATCTGTCTCCCCACCCAATAAAAAATAAAAAAGATAAAAAGGAAGCTCTTCCATCTTAGATAAACTTAGAGACTGAATGCAAATGAACATTGAAATAATATAGTTTTTCAACTTCCATTGGCAAAGAAGTATATCAGCTAAACTTTATTACCTCAAGTTTTGTTATTGCTTCAACTCTCGTTACAACAGCACATTTTCAAAATGCATAATAGGATCACTGAATGGAATAGAAGCAAACCATAAAAATGTATAATAAAACCACAACACTAAAGGTGTGTTACTGACATCACAAATAGTACATTACTCTGCAGATAATTTTGCAATTATCATATACAAGCATTCAAACAGTATTATCTGATATTATTTTTCTTCAAGAATTAAGTTATTTACTGATAAATGAATTAGTAGTAAGAGTTTAGTAATAATAGGACTATACAGGAATTGCGTTATCTTTGATTCTTATCACATAATAATAAAAAATAGAATACCTTTATAAATCTTAATAACACTTTTTGGTGTGCATACCAAATATATTTTTATCCTGTTTTACATAGGCATAATACTTGACCATTTTCATAACAAGTATTTTAGACTTGATAACTTTGATGTGATTGATCTGGATAGGCAAGGCAAATGAGAGTACACTTCAGAATACAAAAAGCTATATTGATACAAAAACACAGGCTAGTGATTTAAGCTATGTATATCAATTAATTTATGATTCTTAAATAGCAAGAGTAGTAAAAGTATTATCTTATAAGTAATGATTTTTAATAGTTTATGTAACTGTGCTCTAGTGATGAGTCTCAATTCAGCTGAGTCTGTTAGACAGATGCACCTTTATCAGATGCATATCATTGTGCTGCTCTCTCAAACAAAGCACATCAAATGAAAATTAATAGACTAATTTCTTCTGACATATAAGAGATATCTTGTGTTTTGCTTTCAAACAACTTCAAAACAACTTCAAAACAACTGTTTTTATTTGACTGTAGTTTCAGAATTCAGATACACCACCATAAAATTTTCCAGTTAATTTTGATATCCACCTATTGCGAAAAAAATAAATAAATAAATAAAATCCTCCTCATCAACTGAAGTGTTCTGATATACACATGTAGATTTCAAGAATGACTTCAAGAAACATGAAGGATTAAAGAAAATATGTAGATTATTTGTAGGCTTTTTGGATTTCCTATGGATTTTCTTATAATCAGAATCATACAAAAACATGCACAGCCCCAATTCAAGGTAGACTTTAAAGTATTAAGCAGAGAAATAAAACTTTTAGGCAATGTATTTAGTGAAATCAAATGTTATGTAGTGCAGGATCTGGTACGGAAAATGTGCAAATTCTGCAGAAGTCAAGAGTTATCCCAAAATATCACAAAAGCAGAGAAATAATGTTTGCAATTTTGTTGCTGTTGTCATTGTTTGTTTGTAATTATTTTAACTCGTGTCCTTAGAAGTGTCTGATTTATTCAAAATAACATTTTTACTCTGCCCTCTATCTATATTGTGTTTTCTTGTTATTGCTGTTCATTTGAAAATAGATCAGCATGTTATGAAATGTCACTAAAGATTCCTGCTCAGAGATATAATATTTTAAGCTGGAGTTGAAAAGTGGGGTTATAATTTTCCAGAATATGAACAAAATATTGCCAGTTGTATTTTCAGGCATATGGATTACCATTATCCATGAACTTTATGTTTTTGATACAAGAATATGGTATATCTACAGGAGAAGAAATAGATACATAAACAGTAGCTGCAGAAGGAAGTGATTGCTTAGTTTAAGGTGCTATTAAAACATACAAAATATAAAATATGGGTGTCTCTGGTTAATTTCTTAAGGAAAAAAAAAAAATCATCCTAATGCTATTTGAAAAGCCTTGTCAGTTAAACTGTGAAATGTAGTGTTTGTCAAAATATAACATAGATATTGAAGTTTGACTTCAAGATATCCCTAAAAACATTGTTATTTTATTCTGAACTGCAAAATGTAAGGTCTTAATTAAAGATCTTAAAGACTGTTGAGTAGGTGTGATATGCTGAATTAATTGATGAATTTCTTGTTTGATTAAAGTATGATTAAACCAATTTATTTTTATTTCATATTCTATAAATGATAAATGACTCTAAAACTAGTTCTGTAATTGAGTTACACATACAGTAAATGAAGAGATTAATGTTTAATTAACTAAGGTCTTAACTTGAGGCACTATTCATTAAGGAAAATTTACAGCAGTTATGCTGGCCTAACAGTTTTTTCATGGAACTTTTGTATCAAAGTTATTGTGTATGAAGAATTAGGTTAATTTCTGAAACAGCCAAAGGCCTTTTTCTTCACAGAGGAGAGTCACATATAAATTCTTACTTGTAAATTATACCTGCATTTGTACCAATGAGTATTTACTTATTTCCATCACAGAAGATTCTGATGTAAAGTACATTAGATGGTTATTGGATCAAATTAATCTTGACCATGACTCTACAACTACATTAGGAGCATTCTGAATTCATCTTCTATTAAGTAAAACTGAAAAAAAAAAAAAAAAAAAAAAAAAAAAAAAAAAGTAAATTCTGGAGAAGATTTTAAATCTGGTTTCATTGTAGTTCAGAATGAAACCTAAGCATCTCTGTATTCTCTGTATTTGACTTTTAGTTGAACATTTCATTTTGGTTTAGAGTTTGTATATTTGGACATAGAATGTTGAAACCATAAAAAAATGAACAATTTGGTTTTGGAATTAAAAAAAAAAAAAAAAAAAGTCTGGAAAAGGGCATCTTGTCCTAACTATTTTTAGATATACTGTGACTCTATACATGTCACCATATCAACTATGGAAAGCAACAAATAAGTGAAAGTGAATTCAGAGGGGAAAATGACAAAATTCCGGTAGAATTAACAGAAGATTTAAATATAACTTCAGATTCAGTGTTTAACAAGAAAAACAGATTTTAGAACCATAGACACATTAAAAAAAAAAAAAAAAATCTGAAAGCTCTTATCTGACTGAAAAATAATAGAATATAGATCCTTTTATTTCTACAGTTGCTACATGAGCTTCAATAACAATGTAATCACATTAAAAATAGGCAAACACATAAAAAAAAATTTAGTTGATAATAAATAAATTTAGCTTTGCTTCATGATTCACAAGTATGTTTTCACAAGTATATGTTGGTGTTCTGATGGGAATATATATTAAAAAAAAATCCCTAGCATTTTAAAGTGGGGGAAGATAACTACTAAATCAGGAGGAAAAAAAAAAGGGGGGGGGGAGGAGGGGAGTGGGAGTGAAATAGAAGGTAGGAGATCATTTTCTAGAGCAAAAGGAGGTATGTACAGCTTGTGGGAAAAAGCGTACTGAAGGAAGGGAAAGAAAAACAGGGGAACATAAGAAATAATGTAGGAGAAAAGCAAAGGACTCAAAAAATAAAAAAAATAAAAAACAGGTTAGATAAAGGCACTTTTGGAAAAGGAGTGAAAATGTTCTCTGATACCTTTGGAAAGAGATGACTTATCTGGAAGAGTTATAGATGATGACCTAAGATAAATGAGCATTGTAGCATTTGTAGGGTTGGTTTGGAGGTAGGCCTAGAATGACCTGGAGAGGCGTAGTAGGAATTATAGGCGAGAGATTGGAGACCAGAGAGCCAAATATGAATCTTCAAGGATGCATTGCACTATACTGAATAAATAAATAAATATTATAATTAAATAATATAATATAATAATTATATATAATTATAAATAATAGATAATAAAAATATATGGAGAGAGATCTGTGTTGATGATCTAGCTCAGTTCAGAAATAAATATTGAGCCAATTGGCCTGAAGAAAAGAGCTCAGCAGAATGAATCTTAGTGAAGTGACCATCTGCAAAGCCAAGTTGCAGTACTTGTGAAATATTAAAAAAAATAAATAAATAAATTCTAAACTTTTTTTATTAGTTTTACTTGCTTTTTTATTACTTAATAGTCTAAGCCTATAGTTTTGTTTTTAGATTAATAAAGAAAAAAATAATATGCTACTGAAAATAGGCTGATATATCTTGAAATTAATTCTTTGTTCCTTTAGTAAGCCACATAAAAGTTAAACATCTGTCTCTTCGGCAGTGTTTTATCTTGTTGCTTCTAATTTTTTTTTCATGATTTCAGAATCTGGTGTATGAATTTATTACTAACTGTAAATCTTACAGTGAGGTCATGTCTTAACAATCCATTATTTCCATTCTCATTAGAAACAATATCTCAGTCACAACTGAGCAGAGTCATGTATGATCTGAGATGTCAGGGCAAATGTGAAATCATCCCTGTCAGTAGTCCATATGTGAACATCAGTACAAGGATCTATAAAAATAGCTCAACAATTGTATTTTTATACTTTCTGTTTTATGCTCAATACTTATGACAATGTTAAACTATTTCATACTAATGAGTCATTTCAATTCAGAGCTCACATATTTTTGGTATTAAAACTTGGCATGTGAATTTTACTAGCTTACAGATAACTTTTTTTTTTTTTGTTCTTTCCTCAGCTGAGCTGGAAAACAAAGATCTTATAACGATATTAACAAAACAAAAATTAGTTTTGTCACAGACTTACAAATTTTTATTGCAACATTTCCAAGCTCAGCAAGTAAATATATAATATTAAACCTTCCTCATCACATTACCATAAAATAAATTGACCATGAGCAACAACATCATGAAACTGATTATGGTAATGTATCCTTCCATTGTTTTGAATTCCAAGTTATTTAGGAGGAAAAAAAAAAAAAAAGTTTAGATGAAGCTGTTAACTATGCTTGTGCTGGTATTTCAGTTTCAATATTTATATTTCAAATAAATAAATCTGTGATTATTTATTCAGGCAGTTTTATAACCTTCAAATTTTATCAAATCTGAAATAAATAAATAAATAAATAAGAGAGAAAAGATACAAGCTTTCCCCTTTTGGAAGGTGACAAAAGGAAGAGAAGTCTTAGGATTACTGCAAATTCTAAACTCAAAACACCTTTGTATCACTTATAAGATGGCTAAGAGAGAGCTTTGGTGTTGATTTGACCTAAATAAATGCTAATAGATACATTACTTAATATTATATTGTGTTGTTTTTCATTGTTATTTCTTTATAGACCTCTTGATTTGGAGTTTAAATCCTTTTACTTTGCAAATATTCACACACACATTAAGTTCCTATTTTCATATTTTTATTGTATGTTGAGGTGATTTTCAGGCTGGTTCAGTAAGCAATCTCAGTGATCTCTACCGTAGCTCTCTCTTGAAGATTTAAATGGTCCTTCCTCCTCTCCACAGAACCTCCAGCTCCCACTGAAATGAGGACTGAAAGATTTTTCTTTGTTATTATAGGTAGTGATGTGTTGCGTACATTGTTCAAATTACCCCAGGCATGTACAAGGTCTACTGTGAATTTGTAATTCTCTCAGTTGGGATTATTGTATCCCAATCAACAACAACAGACAGTGCTCTCACAGAGCTGCTAATTCCCTTGATGTCATACCTCACTAATACTTATGGCTTACCAAAACTGTGCAGCAGTACATTAAAATAAATAAATAAATAAATACATAAATAAAAAGGGACAACTTTGCTAGGGAATATCGAAACATGAGGGTTATGTGGCTATGTCTCACCTCTTTGGGCATGTTTTTATACTTCTGTGGCTAGAAACATGATGTACAGAGCTTAAGTGAATAATGGAGTTCTGACTACAACCTTGCTAATAGATGAGAAATGCCAGTAATTAACCTTTATCATAGAGATTGGCACGAATATGATATAGAAGTAAGTGATTTCAAAATACTTTGGACTGGAATAAACACAGAAAAAACTCTAGATTTCTGAAAAATAAATCTACAAACAAAATGACAATATACATTCAGAAACAGATGATGTTGCTTGGGTTGTTCTAATGCTGAAATTTCATCACAGACTATATATATATTTTTATTTTTTGCAATCCTGTTTATATGAAGTTCTTCCTAAAAAGAACTGTGTAAACCACTGATTGAAAAGAACACACATTGAACAGAAAATTCATTTCATCTGACAACCTAGGTGTATTTTATAAAAGAACAGACAGTATATCAGAAGAAAGTGTACATTTCATGAAATGAAATAAAATGTTTTTATATGTAAAACAAACAAACAAAAACACTTATTTCAAAACTGTATTTCCTTCTGAAAGTAATTACTGGCTGTACTAAATATTTTCATAAGCACTTTAAGTATTTAAAGATATCAATAGAAACAAATAGCAGTTCATTCTCATTTTCAGAATCAAAGAAGAGTCTAGGTTGGAAGAGACCCCCAAGATCACCTAGTCCAACCTCTGACCTAACACTAACAAGTCCTCCACTAAACCACATCACTAAGCTCCACATCTAAACGTCTTTTAAAGACCTGCAGGGATGGTGACTCCACCACTTCCCTGGGCAGCCCATTCCAATGCCTCACAACCCTTCTGGTAAAGAAGTTCTTCCTAACATCCAGCCTAAACCACGCCGGCGCAACTTTAGCCTATTCCCCCTCATCCTGTCACCAGGCACGTGGGAGAACAGACCAACCCCCACCTCACTACAGCCTCCTCTAAGGTACCTATAGAGAGCAATAAGGTCTGAGCCTCCTCTTCTCCAGGCTGAACAAGCCCAGCTCCCTCAGCCGCTCCTCATAAGACTTGTTCTCCAGACACCTCACCAGCTTCGTTGCCCTTCTCTGGACTCGCTCAAGCACCTCCATGTCCTTCTTGCAGTGAGGGGCCCAAACCTGAACACAGTACTCGAGGTGCGGCCTCACCAGAGCCGAGTACAGGGGGACAATCACCTCCCTAGCCCTGCTGGCCACACTGTTTCTGATACAAGCCAGGATGCTGTTGGCCTTCTTGGCCACCTGAGCACACTGCTGGCTCATATTCAGCCGACTATCCACCATCACTCCCAGGTCCTTCTCTGCCTGGCAGCTCTCCAACCACTCATCTCCCAGCCTGTAGCTCTGCTTGGGGTTGTTGCGCCCCAGGTGGAGGACCCGACACTTGGCCTTGTTGATCTTCATATAGTTGACCAGCCTATCATACTTCATACTTCGGTCCAGCTTATCCAGGTTTTCTTGCAGAGCCTTCCTGCCCTCTAGTAGATCGACACATGCACCTAACTTGGTGTCATCTGCAAACTTACCGAGGGTGCACTCAATGCCCTCATCCAGATCATCAATGAAGATATTAAAGAAGACTGGCCCCAGTACTGAGCCCTGGGGGACGCCACTAGTGACCGGCCTCCAACTGGATTTGACTCCATTCACCACAACTCTTTGGGCCTGGCTATCCAGCCAGTTTTTAACCCAACGAAGCGTACATCAGTCCAAGCCATAAGCAGCCAATTTATTGAGGAGAATATTGTGGGGAATGGTGTCAAAGGCCTTCCTGAAGTCAAGGTAGACCACATCCACAGCCTTTCCCTCATCCACCCAGCATGTCACTTTATCACAGAAGGAGATCAGGTTCGTCAAGCAGTACCTGCCTTTCATAAACCCATGCTGCCTGGGCTTGATCGCCTGCTTGCCCTGCAAGTGCCGTGTGATGACACTCAAGATAATCTGCTCCATGAGCTCCCCTGGCATTGAGGTCAAACTAACAGGCCTATAGTTTGCTGGGTCTACCCTCCGGCTCTTCTTGTAGATATGTAACTGTGTTTGTTTTACTCGGGTGGGCAGCTGAGCTCCACCACAACTGCTCTCTCACTCCCCCTCTCCTCAAAGAGGAAGGGAGAGAAAATACAACACAGAGAACTTGAGGTTTGAGATGAGAAAGGTTTAATTAAAAGGAAAGGGAATGGGGAGTAAAATCAGAAACAAAAGAAACAATCAGTCCGCGCGGAAGCACAGAGAGAGAGGAAAAATTATTCTCTACTTCCCATCAGCGAGTGGTGTTCGGCCACGTCCTGGGAAGCAGGGCCTCAGACGTGTAGTGGATGTTCAGGAGGAACAGCCCCCTCCCCCACAAGAGTCCCCCCTTTTATTGCTGAGTTTGACATCAGGTGTTATGGAATATCCCTTTGGTTGGTTTAGGTCAGCTGTCCCGGCAATGTCCCCTCCCCATCACTTGCCCACCACCAGCCTGCTGGCTCTTGGGGGCTTGGAAGGAGTCCTGATGCTGTGCCAGCACTACACAGCAATAGACACAACACTGGAGTGATACCAGTGCTGTTCCAGCTACGAGTGCAGAGTACAGCACTGTGCGGGCTGCTGCAGGGAAAAGGTGACTCCAGCTCAGACAGACCCAACACAGTAACATATATCAGGACATATAATATAATCAGTATCTAGTTGAATAAACTTAAGATCTGGGTATCTGACATATGAAAGAAAGTGTAACTTTCTAATTTTTCACCTCTTCCATGAGCTAAAGTATAGGTCCAATTCACAGAATCGAAGAATACCTGAGCTTGGAAGGGACCTCTGGAGGTCATCTGGTCCAACCCCCCTGCTAAACAGAGTCACATAGAGCATGATGAACATCACATGTAGATGAGTTTTGAATATCTCTGGAGAAGGGGACTCCATAGCCTCTCTGGGCAAATTATTCCACTGCTCTGTCACCCTTGTAGTAAAAAAGTGATTTTTTGTTTACTATCGTAGAATGATAGAATATCCTGAGTTGGAAGGGACCCATAAGGATCATTGAGTCCAACTTCTGGCACCACACAGGTCTACCCAAATGTTTAGACCATGTGCCTAAGTGCACAGTCCAATTGCTTCTTAAACTCCAATAGGCTTGGTGCTGTGACTACTTCCCTGGGGAGCCTGTTCCAGTGTGCAACCACCCTCTCGATGAAGAACCTCTTCCTGATGCCATGCCTATCCTTCCCCTGGCATAGTTTAACACTTCTCCAGATTCCCAGGATTGTTGACAAATAATTGAGAGAGGTCCCACAATAACACCATTCAGCTCTTTAAGCACCCTGGGCTGGATCCCATCCAGACCCATGGACTTGTATGGATCCAGCTGGAGCAGCAAATCCCGCACACGCTCAGGGGCAGCTGGTAGTTTGTCATTCCCACCGTCATTGTCCTCCCGCTCAGGGCACCCTGGGTCCCGAAGCCCAACATCAACATTGAAGACAGAGGTGAAGAAGGCATTAAACGTCTCTGCTTTGCCTATGTCATTGTCTGTGAGGAGACCTTCCCCATCAAGTAGTGTACCTATATTTTCTTTGGTTCTCCTTTTTCTGTTCACATATCTAAAAAAAAAAAAACTTTTTTATTGTCTCCCATGGACAACCAGCTTCAACTAGTTGGGCTTTGGCCACACTAGTTTTCTCCCTACAAACACGAGCCGCATCCCTATATTCCTTCCTTGTCGCCTGACCCTCCTTCCAGCAGCCGTACACTTTCTTTTTCCGTCTAAGCTCCAGTAGAAGATCCCTAGTCAGCCAGGCCGGCCTTCTGCCCCACCTTCCTGCCTTCCAATATTTTAGAATTGCCTGATCTTGTGCTTTTAGGAGGCAGCACTGATGGATGCCAATGCCTTCAAAAGCAGCTTCCCAAGGGACCTTACAGACTAGTTCCTTGAGCAGCCTGAAGTTTGCTTTCCCCATATCCAGGGCTGAAATTTTGGTGGCAGTTTTCCTTCTGTCACCATAAATTCTAAACTCAACCATGGTCACTATGACCGAGACGGCTGCTAATTGCCATGTCTCCCACAAGACCCTCTCTGTTTTCCAGCAATAGATCTGGGAGGGCACCTTTCCTAGTTGTCTCCCTTAGCACCTACACCGAGAAGTTATCATCTAGGTGCTATACTAGTACCTCCTAGACTTGCTCGTGTCAGCCATGTGGTGATCCCAGTTGACATCTTGCAAGTTGAAGTCCTCCATAAGGACAAACTGGGGGTTGATCTGGAGGCATCTCTTAGTTCTGCAAAGAATAATTCATTGGCATTGTCATCCTGGACAGGTGGTCTGTAATAGACTCCCTCAGTGACATCCCCTTTATTTGTTCATCCCGTGATCCTAACCCAGAGGCTCTCAACTTTGCCATCCCCAACTTGAAGTTCCACACAGACCATCCCATGCTTCACATACATCGCCACCCTGCCACCTCACCTTCCCATGTCTGTCCCTCCTGAAGAGCCTGTAACCATCTATTGCAGCACATCAGCCACAGGACTCATTCCACCAGGTTTTGCTTATGCCAATGATGTCATAGCTGTGGGACTGGGCCAAGACTTCTAGCTCATCCATTTTATTCCTCATACTGCGTGTGTTTGTGGAGAAGCACTTCAAATGTGCTGGGACTGTTTAGCCCAGAGAAAAGAAAGTTCAGGTTGGATCTTATCAATGTATGGGAGGATGTAAAGAGAATGGAGCCAGCCTCCTTTCAGTGGTGACTGGTGACAGGAGAAGACACACAAACTTAAATACAGATTCCATCTGGACATTAGGAAATGTTTATTTTCTGTGTGGATGAATGAACACTGGAAATGGTTTCCCAGAGAGGCTTTAAAGTTTCCATTCTTAGAGATATTTAAAAGCCGTCTGGACATGGTCCTGGGCAACCTGCTCTAGGTGGGCACCTCCACTGGCAGCAGTCTGGACATATGCTGTGGCATGGTACACCATGGGCTGCTGGACACAGCCAGCTCCACCAGGGACCTCTCCACAGGCCACAGGGAAACTTCTGCTCCAATACCTGGATCACCTCCTCAGCCTCCTTCTTCACTGACCTTGGGGTGTGCACAGCTGTTTCTCACTCATCTCTCTCCCAGTGGCAGTTGCCCAGCATTTTTTCCCCTTCCTTAAACCTGCTGTCACAGAGGTGCAAACAACATCACTTACTGGCTCAGCTCTGGCCAGCGATAAGTCCTTTTTGGAACCCGCTGGAGCTAGCTCTTGTTCTAACATGGCACAGCTTCTTGATTCTTCTCACAGAGGCCACCCCTGCAGCCCTCCTGCTACCAAATCCTTGTCATGTAAACCCAATACACTATTTTATTCACATATTCATATATATGAACCAAATATATATATATATTTACATATATATATATCTCCTGTGCTATTTCTTCTTCTTTGCTATTAACTTTGTTTAAATTTTTAGTATAGACAGACAGAAAGTTAGCTGAATGCACAAAAATTTAGTTTGGAAAAGTCCCAGAGAGAGTTTGAAGGTCTTTTTAAAATCTATGATATGATTTTGAAGTGAGTGGAGAGTGTGGGGTATAGAGCTATAAGGTGAGATTTATGTTGTTGTATTTTATTTACACCTGGAAGAATATAAAACCCTTCAATTCTGTAACAGAAAGCTTGTAAATACAAGGAATCTTGGACTTCAGTGGAGAAAATAGTTATAATGACAACCAGATATGATAAAACAGTCAAATCACAAAACATAATGTAAGATAAGAGGAAAAGAAGGGCTGGATGAAAAGTTCTGCTGGGGCTGAATCAAAGCAGTTACAATCATGTGTCATTCAGATGATAAGGGATATCTCGTGTAACAAGAAAAAGGAGATTAAGAATTTAAGACTGAAAATAAAAAACAGGGTACATCCTCACTGTTCAATGAGCTAAAGTTTGACCTCTGTTTATAAAAGATCCACATCTGTACGGCAATACCCACATTGTACCAAAAACTCATGTGTCAGAACTAAAATTTGCCTTATATTTGGAGAGCTGAAATATCCTGTCCTACAGGTAATCTGTTCAGTCCTTAAAACTGTACTGTGAAGGATAAGTTTTCCTTACTGGACAACCCCTCTGAAATTATTCTTAGCCCATGCAATCTGGCACATCTGTATCCTGTTCCATTTACCTTTTCTCACTATGAATGTTGAAGAGTGGAAGCCATTATGAGAGCCAGTCGTATTTCAGACTGAGAAAGACAACACAAAACAGAACCTGTCAGAGAACTACAGATGAGTTGCAGCACTTTTTGTTTCCTGAGAGAGGTGGCAGCATGACTTAACTGAAATCACATATGAATTTACTAAGGTCAGACGTAAATGAAGGACAAGAATCCTTTGGTGTTTTCTTTCTGAAGCAGGAATGAAAACATAAAATTTTGTGTTTGCTTTCTACTGCCTGCCCCAGATGCCTGAAACTGCATCTAGAAACTCTAGTTAGCTTCTCAATACTGTCAGAGCTCTAACTCTGCGCCAGGTGCTGCCAGATGAGAATCAGACTTCTGTTTTTCCCGCTGCACAATTGTAGTTAAACAGATTGATTGAATGTGTCAATTGTTGGGCCAATGATTTGCAAAATAAATATTGTTCCCTATAACTGTGAGCTGTGAAAAGGCCTCTTAATTATCAATGTGTTTATCAAGGGTGTGCACTCTGATTTAGTGTTTTACTAAAGAATGTGAAGATTGGAGAAGACATTATCTTCTAGAAATTCATTAAGAACATTTTTATCAGTCAAGGAAGAAGGATAAGAAGCTCCATGATGGCAACTACAGCTGTATGGCAATGCATCTTTAAGTAAAACATGTATTTACAAAAGTTTCTTTCTATTTGTTTATTTGTAAAACGATAACAGAGAAGTGCTTATCAGAACAGGATGTGGATTTGGCTGAGTGAAATCAAGTTGACAGCTAATAGGAAATAAGTAATAGTTTTGTACTAACACTGTTTTGTTGAATTGTAACCATCATTTTGTATGTAATCAGTGCACTGGATCAGTGTACCTGTGTGTCTGAGTGCTTTTCTCATCAATTTTACCATCATGAGAGTCTGAGATTTTAGAAGCTATGCTTCACAATTTCTGTTCTTTATTGTTGCTTTACTTTAATACCTATATAGGAAAGGGACAAAAAGAACATAATCTTAACCATAAAAATCTATTAATGTAATCTTATAGTCATCTAGTTTCCCTCTCTATTTGGAAAAGAAAGATAAGCACTGTCAGAGGATGGTAAGTTCCCCTTTGAGACAGGTGTATCAGACAGCTCTGAGGAATCTTTCTCTGGTGGTATTCGTAGTAATAAAGAGTCTAAGTGATAAGTTCAGGTGAGATCCCTAATATGGAATGACAGTAGCTGTTCAGGATTTTAGAAATGATGTGAAAGTCTAGCACTGCTCCTGCTAGAATTTAAACAACTAAATTAAAAATAATAATAATAATAATAAAATAAGATATCTGAAAATGATAAATAAAAATATACACCCAAAATGTGATAGGATTTTTTTTTTTTTCAGGCTAATAATTCACTTTCACCTGAGAAAGTGGTTTGGTTAATGCATATGCTTACAAGTTTCCATTCTTTGAACTTCATCAACAAAGTAATTATCCCTTCGTAGTGTTTCAACGTATAACAGAAATGGAGGAGGAAAAAGACTGAAAATGGGCAGGATATTGACAAAAATTTTAGCCACCTACTGTGGGGAAGGAAGAGATCTTTGAAGAAGTGATTAGACAGAACTACTCTGCTCCTGCTCTACTCTACATTGGTGCAGCCTCACGTTGAATGCTGTGCGTAGTTCTGGGCACCACAGTAAAAAAGGACATTACACTGTTGGAGAGTGTCTGGAGGAGGGTGACGAAGATTGTGAAGGGCCTAAAGGGGAAGACATATGAGGAGCAGTTGAGGTCACTGGGCCTGTTCATCCTGGAGAAGAGGAGGCTAAGGGGGGACCTCATCGCAGTCTACAGCTTCCTCGCGAGGGGGAATGGAGAGGCAGGCGTTGACCTATTCTCCGTAATCACCAGTGATAGGATCCACGGGAACGGTGTTACACTGAGGCAGGGGAAGTTTAGGCATGGCATCAGGAAGAGGTTCTTCACCGAGAGGGTGGTTGCACACTGGAACAGGCTCCCCAGGGAAGTAGTCACAGCACCAAGCCTGTTGGAGTTTAAGAAGCAATTGGACTGTGCACTTAGGCACATGGTCTAAACTTTTGAGTAAACCTGTGTGGTGCCAGGAATAGGACTCAGTGATTCTTATGGGTCCTTTACAACTTGGGACAGTCTATGATTCTATGATTCTATGACACCAAGTTAGGTACGTGTGTCGATCTACTAGAGGGCAGGAAGACTCTGCAGGTGGATCTGGATAGGCTGCACCGATTGGCTGAGGTCAACTGCATGAAGTTCAACAAGGTCAAGTGTCGGGTCCTGCACCTGGGGCGCAATAACCCCAAGCAGAGCTACAGACTGGGAGATGAGTGGTTGGAAAGCTGTCTGGCAGAGAAGGACCTGGGAGTGATGGTGGATAGTCAGCTGAATATGAGCCAGCAGTGTGCTCAGGTGGCCAAGAAGGCCAACAGCATCCTGGCTTGTATCAGAAACAGTGTGGCCAGCAGGGCTAGGGAAATGATTGTCCCCCTGTACTCGGCTCTGGTGAGGCCGCACCTCGAGTACTGTGTTCAGTTTTGGGCCCCTCACTACAAGAAGGACATGGAGGTGCTCGAGTGAGTCCAGAGAAGGGCAACGAAGCTGGTGAGGGGCCTGGAGAACAAGTCCTATGAGGAGCGGCTGAGGGAGCTGGGCTTGTTCAGCCTGGAGAAGAGGAGGCTCAGACCTTATTGCTCTTTTTAGGTACCTTAAAGGAGGCTGTAGCGAGGTGGGGGTTGGTCTGTTCTCCCACGTGCCTGGTGACAGGATGAGGGGGAATGGGTTAAAGTTGCGCCGGGGTGGTTTAGGCTGGATGTTAGGAAGAACTTCTTTACCAGAAGGGTTGTGAGGCATTGGAATGGGCTGCCCAGGGAAGTGGTGGAGTCACCATCCCTGCAGGTCTTTAAAAGACGTTTAGTTGTAGAGCTTAGTGATATGGTTTAGTGGAGGACTTGTTAGTGTTAGGTCAGAGGTTGGACTAGGTGATCTTGGGGGTCTCTTCCAACCTAGATGCTTCTGTGTTTTTGTGTTTCTGTTACTTAAATCAATTACACAGAAAAGTATAAGAATACATGTATATCATAACCAATGAGAAACATAAAAACTCAGAAGAAATCTAAAAAAAATACATAGAAGAGTGTGAGGGCAGAACAGAAATAAGAATGTGTGAATTTAGAGAGAAGATTAAGACGGACATAACCAAGATTCAAGAATCATGAGAACAGAAAGTCATATGTACATAGATATGTACATAGATGACAGAGACGAGACTGTTCATCAACGTATTAGAAAGTATGGGAAACTCACTAGAAGAAAGAAAGTTGTCCTTTGCAGTACTGAGCTAGGAAGAAGCTAGGAAAAAAAAAAAAAAAAAAAAAAAAAAGTTGAATTATCTCACATAAATTTATGCTTTTAACTCCCTATTAATTTCAATACAAACTACCTGTGAAGAGCAAAAATTAGAATACTATATTTATGCAGTAAAGAATAATTTTAAAAGTTAAATGTAAACACATAAATGGTCATAAATATAAGTTGGTTACATGTTAAGTTCACATAAAGGAGACAAACCATTGTATTTTTACATTTGTCTGGATAAGTTATGACAATAAGCATGCTTTCATTGTAATTTATGTCTCTGAGTTCAGTTACTTTCTTTCCTAATAAGAGTGACCTTATCTTCTGGGTCATTTATCCTGCATGAGCTCATACTTTCAAGGTGAATGGATTTCAGTTAAAGAGAACAAACATACTGCTTTCAGATATGGTTCATAAATGTTGTCTGGTATTTTGTCAGTGTTTTAAAAGTCAAGTTATAAATAAAATGGCAAAGGTTGTTTTAACTGATGAGAACAAAATGTTTCCACTTTATTAGACACATGCAAAACATAAAGCTATTGGAGAAGCTAAGGTTCTATAAGGTTCTATATCTTTATGAAATAATAGCAAAGAAAAGAGAAGAAAGAAATTTTGTGTTTGGAAGAATTTATTTCAAAGAAAAACTACAGGGGACTAGTTGATGTTATCTAAATTCACTCACAATTGTAGCATTCACATTAAAAGTGTGATGAATTAAGTTTATGACAGAAGTTAATGCTTATCATCATATAAGCAAATATTTTCCATATGTATAATAAAGTTGTTCTCTCATTTTGTCTTTTAAATAGAAATTAAATAAAAATTTTATTCTGAGTGGTAAATCATGACAAGTGATGACTCCTTGATGGCAAGAGAGGAAAAACTAAAATAGAGAATGAGACTGGAAAAAACAAACAAAAAAAAACAAAAACAAACAAAAAACTACAACAAAAAAAAAGATATACATAGCCTATGTCCATTATGCACAGAAACTGTACAAAGGAAAATATGAGAATTACCACGGGGCTATTTTTTCTTGGAATACAAAACTTCTGAATCTGAAAATTCTGGATATACTAATAATATGTCCGTTAGAAGTCAACTTCAAGGTGGGAATGGTGCAGTTGAAAGGACTATTTAGTCAAAATAAATAACAACAAAAAATCCCCAGGATAACAGCAACAGAGATTCAAAGCTCTTCCTTGCTGAAAACCAGCCACAGAATTCTGTTTTCTTATATTAACAGAGTAAGTAAGTAAGAGTAACTTCTTTTGGTTTTGTATGTAGTTAGTGGGCTACACAAGATTTTCCAGAGGAATAAATATCTAATTTATGTTAGGTGTCTGTTTGTTGGGACAAACAAACAAAACAAACCAACAACCCTCTTCACCACAACCACCACCAAAATAAAAAACAACAACAAAAAACACCACCACCACCAACAACAACCAAAAAAACACCCAACCAAAAGTTTCATGTTATATAGCTCTAAAAGTACTTAGCTAAGAAGATGAGTACAAATTAGTCCTTCTACTGAACTCTGACAGATTTAGGCATAAGAACAAACATCCATAACTATTTAAATGAGTTCCAGTAAATGACTATTCCCAGTCTGACTGCAGCAAGTAAAATTTTTTGTATACTATCAGTAACATATACAATATAATCTTGCTTCCAAGATCTTAAGCTTTATCTCTACTGACTGAATTAATTCATTATGAAAAGACTATATAATATTTATTGGAAATGGTTTGCATATTTGCTTTCACCTAAACTTTATAATAGCTGTATAGAAGGACTCTGAAATGCGTGTTTGCATCTTTCTGGAAAATTTTACGCAGTGATCAATGTTTGGAAAAAAAAGAAAAAGAAAAACAAGATAAAAAGAATGTTATCACAAGCACTGCTTTTCACTGAATATGCTGAATTGCAACAAAAGAAAATGAGGCTTGTTTCTCACATCATAAAATCCTCTTCTATAATATTCACACTTTTATTATAGGATTGCTATTCTCCATTTAGTACATGTAATTTTGTCTGTGGGGTGCTGTTTAACTTGTGATAGAATAAGAAAGTAGGCAGTACTTTGCATACAATAATTTAAGGTATTCAGTGGAAAAATGTTTATCCTATTTTTACCTTAGTAACTTCTTTGTGTATGTTGATAACACTACTTGGTTTTAAGGGAGAGTTAAGAAAATAAACATGTTACTATCTGGGAAGTACCCATGTCTTGTAACAAAGACCTCTACTGAAAAAAAAAAAAAAAAAAAAAAAAAAAAAAAAAAAAGATTAGTACAAATATACTTTTATTTATTTATTTATTTTTCCCCCACAATAAATACCAGTATGTATACATGTATTTTAGATATATAGGTAGATAAACTGATAGACAAACAGACAGAAAGAAAATGGCACAGAGCCCAGAAAGAAGCAATGAGATGACAAAAAAATAACTTGCAGCTAGTACAGGAACTGGTATTACAAACTTTTGCATTTTTTTCCTGTTCCTCTCCTAACAATGAAATGCTTAATTTTTCACTCTTAATGTACTTATTCTTTATTTTATTTTATTTTATTTTGTTTTGTTTTATTTTTTCCCTGTGCAACCAGTATTTAAGACAGCTGCATGATGTACAATAACTATTCTTTGATGCAGACGGGAATCCTATCTGAAAAATTTTGAAAGCTGAATTACTGCGTTTCTTCAAGAATCCCTCAGAAGTAGCACTGGCTTGGAAACTTACATTTATGTATGGAAACTTATTAGGTCAGCTAAGATATGAAAATTAAATAAAGTAAAAATTGATCCTGATGCATAAAAAAAATCTCCAATACTCCTGGCTTATGAAAGCAGAGTTTTATTATTTTATAAAGACATGATAAATTCTCCCTGTAACAGGAAGTGTTCTCACAAAGAGTAGTTAAGCTTGTACACATTTGCTGTTGATGGGCAGCTGGCATTTCTTCTAGCTATCTGATAATTATCTCTCAAAAAATTCAGTATTTCCTTACTTTATTTAAATAATTTGATAAATGACAATAAAGTAATAAAATAACAGAACTTAATTTCCTAACAACATATATATATATATATACACACACAATATATATGATATAGACAATATATATACATATTATGAGAAGAATGGACTAGTACTTCTCTGCTTGTGGTTGCCTCCAGCAACAAAAAAGGAGAGAAGGCTTTGTAGAGGTTCAGTTAAAGGAAGCCTCTAGACCCTTGTATTTGTGCAGAAGTAGAAACACATTCAAACAGCTATCATACTGGTTCCAGGAGTTGGACTTGATGATCCTTATGGGTCCCTTCCAACTCGGGATATTCTATGACTCTATGATTCTATATTTTTACAACTGTGTAATTTTAAAATATTAACATGAAATTAACATGAAATTGTATCAAATATAGACAAAAGCAAAGTAAGAATACTATTATGTAATAAAAGTTTAAGGATTTGAAGGATATGCTTCATTTTAATGAAGCATAACATGAGCACGGAATTAAACAGAACCAAACCAAACAAAAATCCCCAGTATTTGAACATATACATGAAATATCTATTATTATTATTACTATTACTTTTTTTTTTTTTTTTTTTAAACTACTGCATTAAGGTTTATGTGGCAAGGTTTTGGTAGCAGAGGTGCTGCAGGGGTAGCATCTGTGAGAAGAGTCCAGAAGTTGCCCCATGTCAGATCAGAGATAGCTGTAGCTGGCTCTAAAAGTGACCTGCTACTGGCCAGAGCTGAGCCTGTGAGTGATGCTGGTTCAGACTCTGAGAGTATATTTAATAAAGGAAATATTTGCTGTGCAAGAGCAGCTGGGAGAGAAAAGTAAAACAAAATGTGAGAGAAACAGCCCTGCAGACCCCAAGGTCAGTGAAGAAGGAAGGGGAGATGGTACTCCAAGTGCCAGAGCAGAAGTTCCCCTGCGGCCTGTGGAGAGGCCCCTGGCGGAGCAGGCACCCAGCAGCCCATGGTGTCCCATGGCAGAGCAGATCTCCATGCTTCAGCCCCTGAAGGAGTCCCTGGTGAAGCAGGTGTATGTGGCCTGGAGTAGGCTGCGGCCCATGGAGAGCTCCCACAGGAGCCAGAGCTGTAGCCCATGGAGAGGAGCCCACACAGGAGCATCGGGTCTGGAGGGAGCTGCTGTCTGTGGGGAACTCATGCTAGAGTAGTTTGCTCCTGATGGATAGACCCCGTGATACAGACCCATATTGGAAAAGCTCCTCAAGAGCTGCTGCATGTGGGAAACCCACGCAGGATCAGTTTGGGAAGGGAGGGACCCCATGTGAACAGTGTGACCATGAAGGAGTGGCAGAGATGAAGTGTTAGGGAATGACCGCAGCCCCCATTCCCCCTCCCCCCTGTTCTTCTCGGGATGTGTGTGTGTGGGGGGGGGGGCGGGAGGTGAAAGAGAATGAATGGTGGAAGGTGTTTTTAGTTTGCTTTTAGTTTCTCAGTTCTCTTGTCTGATAGTCATAGGCAACACGTTATGTTAATCTCTCTGTGTAGAGTCTGTTTTACCTGTGGTGGTGATTGTTGAGTGATCTCCCTGTTCTTATTTCAACCCTTTCAACCTTTTCATCATATTTTCTTCCCCATTTCCTTTGAGGAAGGGTAGTAAGAGAGTGGTTATAGTGGAGCTCAGCTGCCCAGCTGGGTAAAACAACAACTATTTGTAAGAAAATAAAAATAAAAATGTATTAATGAAACATTTGAAAAGAGATTGAAGGAATTAGTCCTCACTCCACAATCCACCTATGGCTTTGTATATATCTGTTTACTGCAGTTAACTTCTTGCAGTCTTCTTCCTGTAAAATCTTTATAATCCATATGAGAAACTGAATGAAGTTTGAAGAGAGAAAGTGAAGTGATTTTTCTGGCCTTTACTTATTTATTTATTTTTCTAAAATGGATCTGTCTCCATTTTTAGACAGTATTAAATAATTTATGACATATAATCCATACATGGGGCACACTAAATAAAGAGATGAACATATTCAGTTTTATTTTTTATTTTTATTTTTGAAACATACTGTCTTAAGTCAAGTACAGTCTGTTCCCAGTCAATAATGTTGTATCTCTGCTCCTTTCCTCTGAGACCAGCATTGAAAGGTTGTATTAGATACGTTGTACAATATAATTCTTCATTAAAATTAGAGATATATTAGAGATATATTCATGGAAGACTGAAGATATGAGCAACATATATTTCAAGAAATAGAAGGTGTGAGTTTTGATGAGTGAATATCCTTTTAAGGCACTGTAGTGGGCTTACGTGGCAAGGTTTTGGTAGCAGGGGGCCATAGGGGTGGCTTCTGTGATCTAGAAGTTGCCCCATGTTTGGTAAGGGCCACACTGTTGACCAGAGCCAAGCCAATAAGTGATGTTGTTTTGCTGTGAGAGCATATTTAAGACAGGGAAAAACAAAACAAAACAAAATAAAACAAAACAAAAAAAAAAAAAAAACAAACGTTGCGACACACAGCAGCTGTGAGAGTGAGAGGAGTGAGGAACAGCCTTGCAGGTGCAAAGGTCAGGGAAGAAGGAAGGGAAGAGGTGCTCCAGGCGCTGGAGCAGAAGTCCCCTGCGGCCTGTGGTGAGGACCATAGTGAAACAGGATGTCCCCCTCAGCCCATGGAGTACCACGGTGGAGCAGGGTTCCACATTGCAGCCCGTGGAGGAGACAACAGTGGAGCAGGTGGACTTGCACTGACAGAGGCTGCCGCCTGTGGAAGACCCCTGCCGGAGCAGATTCCAGGCCAGACCCGTGGAGAGGAGACCACAGTGGAGCAGGTGACCTGGCAGGAACTGCTACCCATGGGGGATCCAGGTTGGAGCAGTTTGCTCCTGAGGGATGGACCCCATGGTATGGACCCATATCTGGAGCAGTTCTGGAAGAGCTGCTGCCTGTGGGAAGCCCACGCCGGATCAGTTCAGCAAGGACTGTATCCTGTGGGAGGGACCCCACAGCACAGGGGACGAGAGTGACTGAGAAGGAGCGGCGGAGAAGAAGCACTATAGACTGACCATATACCCCATTCCTCCGCTCCCCTGTGCCACTCGGGGGGTGGACATGGAAGAGGGTGGTTGGGGGGGAAGGTGCTTTTGGTTTCTTCCCTTTGTTTCTCGCTTCTCTAGCTTGTTAGTAATAGGCAATAAATCTTACTATCTCCCTATGCTGAGTCTGTTTTGCCCGTCACAATAATTACTGTGCGATCTCCTTGTCCTTATCTCAATCCTTGAGCCCTTTTCATTGTATTTTCTTCCCGTTCCTTGTTGAGGAGGGAGAGTGAGAGAGCAGTTGTGGTGAAGCTTGGCCACCCACCTGAGTAAAACCACCACAGGCACAATTCATCTTGCCTTTTTTTTTTTTTTTTTTTTTTTTTTCTTTTTGTTGGTGGGGGGTGGGATTCTTTAAAATGAGATGAACCATGCTTTAAAAATGACTATTTATCTCAACTGTTTGTGAGTGATTTTAGGGTAGTTTAACAGAGGTACAGTCATCTATATGCATTCAGATGAGCTCTGCATTATACAACTACACTGAAAGAGTGAAAGCCACTTAAACAAGTGTTCAAGTAGTTTACAGTTGAAAATACATATTTTTAAATATGAATTTGCTATTTCTGTAATATACATTCAGAAAATTGTATTTTATTGATTAGTAACCTGAATTTATTTTCTGTTTCTTTTAAAATTAATCATGAATATTTTCAGTTAATAATGTTTTACTTCCCCTCAAAACTCATGTTTGATGCTTTGGAAACTGGAAAATATATTATGTAATTCTTTCTTGAAGTTTTGAATTTTAATCATGAAATACTTTAGTTGGAGGTAACATTTTTTTCAATATTTTACTTAATTTTTTCTCCACAGAATTCAGGAATTCAGGATGAAATCTTAATATAAACTGAATTCTGGTAAGAGTTCAATAGCCCTAACTCTGTATACAAAAATAAATGATACTATATTTTTTATTAAATTTTAAAATAAAAGAATACAGTGTTTAAAAAATAAAAATATAATAATAATAATAATAATAATAATAATAATAATAATAATAATAATAATAATAATAATAATAATAGATTCCTAACAGAATTAAACCTTGAAAATAATATATATATGTGTGTGTGTGTGTATTTCTGCTTCTGAATATCAGGCCACTAACAAAAGCTCAATATTCTAACAAGATCCAGATGTCTTTGATCCATCTATATATTCCTTCTACAATCTTATCACACTTTCTCTCAGCCTCATACTTCATTTCATTGTTTTGGTTGCTCACATCTGAGCTTCTGACAATATCTCATATTTAGCACTAAACTCAAATTTTATTTTATTTTATTTTATTTTATTTTATTTTATTTTATTTTATTTTATTTTATTTTATTTGTTTCCTTCTAGCAGCAAGTCAGCACTTCTTTCTATATTTTCCAAACACTCCCACATCTCTGATGTTGTGTGGTCAGGTATTTAACCTGTGACTTATTTATTCAAGTTAGGACTTAAGTTCTAGCTTAAAAGGTAAAATTAAAGGGAACGAAAAGATGAGTAACTTTCTTCCCCCCTCCATCTCTGGTGTTAAATTTATCACCTAGCACTGCTCATAAAATAAAACAAAATACATAAAGCCTTTCATCCATAAATACACATAAGAAAACAGCATACAGAACACGTTTCTGTTCTACAAATTCGTCCTCAAAATTCAGATGTAACAATTGTATTGAAAATTGTATTTTATTGATTAATTTTATTGATAAAATTGTATTTTATTGATATTTATTTTATTGATTTGGAACCTGAAATTATTTTCTATTCATTTTAAAATTAAGCATGAATATTTTCAGTTAATAATGTTTTAGCATTTTGCTTCTTCTAAAAAGTCATGTAAGGAAAGTAAATACTAAGTAAATAAAGTCTTCTTCATCTGGTAAAAATCCTGTATGATAATAAATAGCATTGTTTCAATAATCATAAAGATATTTCAAATAAAATACATTAGGAAAAAAAAAAAAAGATAATTGTATAGATTGTCTATAGGTAGATTATCTATAATCTATAATTAAAATTACAATTAATTTATAATATAGATTATATTATAATTTATATTATATTATATATTAAATTATATTATAATTATATTATTTATAATATAGATTATATATAAATTATCGATTGTAGATAATCTACCTCATCTATATATTATAATCTATGGAGAAATATATATATTTATATACACCTATATATATATAGGTAGATTATAGAGAATAATAAATATAAATCAGAGATTGATGAGGGTAGCGCTCTGATATATAATTGTTTTTTCTCTAACTGAAAGCATTTGTTTCAAGAATAAAGAAAAAAATTGTGTTATGAAATAGATTCTGTGACACAGACCTTCCTATCTTATAGAGGTTAGATTCAAAGGCTAGAACACATACCACATGATCCATCATTGCACAGTTTTTCTGAGTCAGCTTTCTCAGTATGAATAGAATCATACAATTGCAGAATGACTAAGGCTGTGAAATAACCTCTAGAGGTCATCGCGTTCACCCTATCTGCTCAAGAAGGGCAAAAGCTATTTGCCCAGTACCATGCCCAGATGACTTTTCAAGATTTTTAAGAAGGGAGGTTACTCTACACTGGTACCTTGTAGGCACCAGACACAGCTAACAGCAAACTACTGTGATGTTTCCACTCCTTTTATGCATTTGTAATTGTCTTTATTTATCAATCAATTTGTTTCTGTTCACCATCATTTCCCTTTTTGTGTAGCTTTGTTTTGTTGGATTCTTAATTAACAACAGACTCTCTTCTTAGCTGATCAAAATGTCCCCTTTTAAAACAAAAATACATTCTGAGAAGAGATGAAAGATCCCATACTTTTTTTATCTTGTGCTGTTTAAAAGTATCTGCATTCTAAGCAACATCAGTCTAATTATTGAGAATGTCTCATAAATAATACACTAGATTATGTAGCAAATCTAAAAGTGAAATAAAAAGGTTTGTGACAATTTCCTCTTCAAGCATACCAAAAGGAAAAAAAATGCAGTTTTAAAACATATATGTCTGTTCACTTAATAGATTAGTAGAAAATAGTAGAAAAGCCTCCAAATACATAACTCAAGTAATTGTATTATAGGAAGAATACAGTGGAGATAAAGGGAAATATGTTGTCTGTTTAGACACAGACACACACACACAAAAGCAGACATTGTCGTCTGTTTTTCTATTCTCCCTGTAGTTCTAATACTAAATAAATAAATAAATACATAAGAAAAAGGAAAAGAAAAAAAAAAAAAAAAAAGGAGAGAGAGAGAGAGAAAAGGAAATGTACTCATTTTTGTAAGCTTGGATCCTGATTAGGCCTTGGCAGTAGGAATATGCTATAAAGTGTCTGGTATCAAAATAAAATGTTTGTTCGTTCATTAAAAATGTCTTCTGGATTATTATTGTTATTTTTTTTTTTGATACTTTTAGATGTAACAGAACTAATAATAACTAGTAACTAATAATAAGAGACAAAGGATGTCAAGCTCTGACAGGCTGAATAGAATTCAATTGACAATGCAAAACTGAACTTGAGGAGATGCCAAACAACAACCGCTACTTGACATTTATTATATTATATTATATATTAAATTATATTATAATTATATTATTTATAATATAGATTATATATAAATTATCGATTGTAGATAATCTACCTCATCTATATATTAGCTAACTAGCTAACTACAGACTAAACTAGCTAACAACAGACAGTCTTAAGCAGATGTGTCACTAATGAAAAGCTTTAATACTGGTTTACAAATGCAGTAAACACTCAGGGTCCTCATGGAATAATTCTGACATGGATAATAAGATTAATTGTTAATTATCTAAATAGGAAGACACGAGTGATATGTATATGGTAACGACAAAAATTTATCAAAATTATTTTTTATCTTAGAAATTGATACATATATTTTCTTACTAGAGTTTATATTAACTTAATTAAAAATGAATTGTTAGTGATGCTTAAAGAAATAAAAGCTTTTCTAAATAAAATTAAAAACAATCATTTTGAAAATAAGTTATTCTGTTCATTTTAGGCAGTCACAAAACTGTAAACACAGATGTAAACTCAGATTTTCAGATTTCTCTGAATTCCATTTGGAAAAAAAATGATTAAGGACAAAAAGATAACTTAAGATCTCAAGGTTCTTATATTTATACCGATTTGTAAGTTGCAGCCATTTGTCATTGAAGGACAGCTTTTCATGTATTTCACATTAGGGAACCATCAGAAGAGAGAGAACAGAAATAACATATAAACATTTTTTATTTTTTTTTTTTTAACCTTCAGTGCTTCTGTTTCCTTCTGACTTTTCCAATCACAAACTAGAGATGTTTTTCAGCTCTTAGTTTTAGAGCCCATGTCCTGGCTTCAGGAAATACATCAAATGTTCTTAGATAGTACTCTACAGCAACACATAGAGTACTTCTCCTGGCATGTGAGAAATATAAATTTAAATGACCAAAGAAGGCCTTGAATGAGGGTATATCAATCTTTCTAGATACATGCTCTGACAGTCACCACCCATCCTACTTTATTATTCAGTGATTTTACTCTGTCCTGAATATATCTAACGAATAAGACCACACAAATTCTTAGACACAAGTATTTTTGTTTTTAAATTGCTTTGGACAACCTGTAGCTGCCTTGAAGCTTGAATGCTTTTAAATGCTTTGCTAAAATTCTGGTCCTAGTGGTTGTGGGTAGGGAATGATTTAATAATGAAAATAAATTTTCCCATGAGCTATGGGTTTTACTAGCAGAGTAGTTTATAGATCGTTTATTTTCTCTACTTTTTTTCTGTACTGTTTTTTCTGTACTATTTTCTGTACTATTTTTCTGTACTATTTTCTGTTTATTTTCTGTACTTTTATAAGGATCTTAGCTTCCTGAACCATTTCCAAGCTTCATATTTGTGAGTTCAGTACTGTAAACTTACTACTGTAAGATTTTTCTTTTATTTCTAGAAAAATTGTGCAGTGTTATGGAGCTCAATATTATACAATCAGAGGTAAGCATCATATTTTCTTGTATTCCCATCTCTAAGATTATATTTCTTTAAATATTTCCTAAATGTATTCATGACCATTTTATATCTGTCCTTTATTGTGCCAATATTTTCTTTACTTTACATGTCTCTTTGCCAGCCTTTCCTGATGTTTGTGTCACTGAGATATTTATAGAAAGCTGTCATGTACCATACTAAACTAGATTATCTCCTGTAATGTCCTGTTGTAAAAAGAGACTCTCCTTTCCTGTTATCACTCTACAAATTCTTGTCTATTTGTTTCACTCTGAAATCATGTTTCTTGACCACAAGTATGTCCAAAATTATACAAGTGATGTTCCAGATGATTCATTCATTCCATGTATCTTTTTAGTGGGACTGAAACATTCACGGTTCTACTAATAAACCTCTCTGATACATACAAGAATGGCAATTTCCTTTTTAAGGGGTCACTCTTCAGCTTCTTCAGATTCTTCTTTCTCCCTTTATTTTGTCTTTTTTTTTTTTTTTTTTTTTTCTGGCCTTTCAGAGACAGTTTCTTACATAGACTGTTACAATTGTGTTGTCATTTGCACCATCAATTAATTAATTTTTTTTCTCTATTATAGTGATTCATACTAATGATAGAAATCATTGGTGTCTAGCTAACATTTTAAATGCTTAAAAATCCTCTTATGCTTTAATGTATTTGGTGATTGGAGAAATTAATCATTTTCCTGGGGATGTTAATCAACACTGTCCAACAAAGGTCATGTGATAAAGAAATTAATGGTGCTGTGTTGTTTTTTTTTTTTTTCTTTCTCCTTTAAAAGAAGGAAGGAAGGAAGCAAGCATGGAAGGAAGGAAGAAAAACAAAAACAAACAAACAAACAAAAAATTAGCATAATTTTCTGATTAAATGCTAGTAAGATTACTTTTTCCTTGTAGATAGTCAAAACTATTCAGATTTCACCTCACCATGTAAGTAGGGAACTATAAAGGAAAAAAAAAAAAAGAGAGTTTTTTTTTTTTTTTTTTTTAATAAAGGCTTTCATAAGATAAACCTTGCTGTCATGATTTTGGCTGGGGTTAGTGCTAATTGTCATATTAAGGGTTCACAAAATTCTGTGTTTTTTTGTTTGTTTGGTTGGTTGGTTGCTGTTTTTTTTTGAGCAAAATAGTGACAATAAAACACCAATGCTTTTAGTTGTTGCAGAGCAGTACCTGCAACAAAAGCCAAGGACTCTTCTACTTCTTATACTGCACTGCCAGCAAACAGGCTAGGGGTACACAAGAAGCTAGGGACACAGCCAGGACAAGTGACCGAGACTGACCAAAGAGATATTCCATATCATATGATAAAATGTTCAACAGTAAAGGTTGAGGTAAAGAAGGAGGAAGAGGAGGAATATTCAGACTGATGGTGTTTGTCTTCCCAAGAATCTGTTACATGTGATGAGTCTAACTTTCCTAGATTTCCTACCTGCCCACTGTTGGAAAGTAGTGAACGAAAGCCTTATTTTGCTTATATTTTGCATATGGCTTTTGCTTTGCCTAGTAAAGTGTCTTTATCTCAGTCCCACCTGGTGAGAGTGAGAAAGCAGCTATGTGGTATTTAGCTGCCTGTCAGGGCTAAACCACAAAACCTGTGTTTGAGAAAGATCCCAAAACAATTTTAAAGTATATTATTCTACAGAAAAAGTAAATAAATAAAATGTAAACTACAGTAAGAAAAAAAACTTTCAGTAGCTTTTTGTGGGTCACAGAATACTTTGAAATGTTTTTACAGCTTTTCTGTGCAGTGTGCTGCTGACATGGCATCAAATCAGTTGTCTGCTTCAGAAACCTCAGCAGTTCTTTTTTTTTTTTTAGGTTTTACTGGAATAAATAAGACTATGTGCTGTGGCAGTAGATGGGAAGTTAGCATAATAATTTCTGAACCTTTAAACAATGAATGCGACAAATGAACTCAATGCTACGTTTCAACCATATGTTAGCCTTTGCAGTTTGTCAAGATCCCTTTTTTTTTTTTTGGTCTGCTACTATGTTGAAACAGACCTCAGTGATGCCATAGGCAAAATAAGTATTTGTGTAATAACAATTTGTTTTAAAATGCTTCAAAATTAAAGAGAAGAGAAAATAAACCAAGGCAGATTTTTTGGGATAGCAGCAACTATTTGATAAACACTATATATATGTAGATTTTGACATTGTAGTCCGACTTTAAAACTTCTTTAGTGTTACAGTACTAAACAATAGCAATAATTCTACATGATTCATTCTACATTTCTTTTTCTTTTTGTTTGTTTGTTTCTTTATTTCTGAAAGATTTTGGTTAAAACTTACAAAGAATAAATATCTTTTGATTAAGTCACAATATGCATAAAATTTTAATTTTAATAACCTGAATTTCTGAAATTGTCAGAACAATAGAAAGAGAGTAATTGTTATATTTTATAATACTTACCTGTGATTAGCACAATTCCAAAAATATGTTTTTCAGTGGTAATTATCCATTATATATATATAATATTTACTTATATAATATATATTATATTATATATAAATATGTATAATATATCATATACATTTAAATATAAATATATATACTATTTACTGCATATAATAATATAGTATGATAAATATTTATATTTATATTTATATATTTGCCCCATATATTTAGGGGCAAATTAATTTATTTGCATTAGGACAATAAATGTCTTTGATCTAGAGTACACATGATTAAATATATTTAAGATTTTTTCTTCAGAAGCTTTCTTCTCTAGGCTCAAGAAAAAAACAACAAACAAACTAAAAAAAAAAAAAAAAAAAAGAGAGAGAAAGAAAGTGACTTCAGCCTCATATATCTAAACCCTTCACCATATTTGTTGCCCTCCTTTGGAGACTCTCAAAATTTTTTTTTTCAATAACATTATATCATTGTAATTGTCTTAAAATTCTCGTACTTGAATATCATGGAATAGAATAGAATAATACAATATCCCAAGTTGGACAGATCCTCACAAGAATCATCAAGTCCAACTCCTGGTTCCACACAGGTTCACCCAAAAATGAGACAATATGTCTGAGAATATTGTACAGCAACAGGCTTGGCGCTGTGATCAGTTGTATAAGGGTGCCCAACCACCCTCTTAGTGAAGAACCCTTTCCTTATACCACCCTAAACCTACTCTGACACAGCTTCAACTTGCCATTTACCAAAATCCCCAGATCCCTTTCTGCTGGGCTGTTCTCCAGTAGATGGAGTAGAGCAAGTGACACTGTTCTTTTCTCTCTGGTGAACAGAGACAGGACCCAAAGAAATGGCATGAAGCTGTATCTGGAAGGGTTCAGAATGGTTATTAGAAAAGGTTCACTGAAAGGGTGGTTAGGGCACTAAAACAGTTCCCCAAGGAACTGCTTGGTCATAGCACCAAGCATTATGGGGTTCAAGAAGTGTTTGGACAATGTTCTAAGACATATAGTTTGATTTTTGGATGGCCTGTCTGGAGCAAGGAATTTGACTTGACGATCCTTGTGAGGATCTGTCCAACTTGGGATATTGTATGATTCTATGATTCTAAGCTTAGCAAAGAGTAGGTTGAGTATATTTTTACATTGCAGGAAAACAGGTTTGCAATCTCCCATAACCTAGAAACATAGGTCTCATGATGACATAGATCTCATGATGATTTCCTGCAAACATTGCTATATTAGTATTTATGAGGAGATAAGACATGAATCTCCAATAAAACAGTTTGAAGACTCTTAATCCAAATAAATTGTTGCTTTTATTTGTTAAGAATATATATATAGAAAGAGAGAGAACAAAAAAAAAAATAAAAAATACAAATGAAACCATGAGAAAATATAAAAAACATCTATATTTGTATATAGTATTGGCCTACATTTGGGGACCAAAAAAAAAAATAATACACATCAGTCACCTTGTTTTACTTAGTAGAAATTGATACCCCAGTAAGTAAGATCATCTAAGACCATCTAAGCCAAAATACATTATTTCTCAGTATCATAATGTATTAGAGAAAATAGGAGAAAAAAGTTCATATTCATAAGTTAAAAACAAACAAACAAACAAACAAACAAAAATTAACAGAACAGAATAGAGATTGTTATCAATAAGTACTGTTGCAGGAGAGACCTAAATGTTATTGCTATATTTTAATACAGGAGTCGTTAAAACAAGACTTCTTTTATTACACATATGTAGAATATATTCTTTACATAGATTGATTGTTTCATGTCACTTACGAGATATCAGGAGGATTTAGTTATTTTCCAGCAGAATAGTAATACATGTAGTTCAATCGTATCATATGTATAGTTACTGTTGGTTCTCATTGTAGGAAAGAAATTCAATGGAGTGTCTTCACTATAGAAGTCACTTCCATCTCGGTGTTATAAGTGTCTTGTAGCTTGAAAAGCACATGACAGGGAATAAATTAAGTCACTTGGTTTACCTTACCCAGTAAAAGTCCATTTATTTTTTATGAACTAGTCAGTTGTGCCACATTTCTGAGTAGTGCCACATTTCTGTTTCATTAATTTTATATTAATAGAAGTTTTGACTTTTAAAAGATGTTGATACTTATACCTGGAAGTTAGTATCTGAAAACAAATAAACCAAAAATTCTTATTGGTTATCAGATTTTCTGTCTCAGAATAGATCCGCACTGAAGATGGGAAAGAGTTCCTTATCACTATTTTGCTATAATAGATGTTTTGATTAAAATAATAATAATAATAATAATATATTGCTATTAATTAAATCATCATACAAATGATTTTTCTCTATATCAAAAAATGACACCAGGAAAGTGCCAAGGAACATGTATGTTCTGGATCCTGCATTTTGGTCATAACAACCCTATGCAATGCAACAGGCTTGGGGCAGAGTGGCTGGAAAGCTGTGCAGAGGAAAAGGATCCGGGAGTGTTGGTTGACACTCACCTGAACATGAGCCACCAGTGTGCCCAGGTGGCCAAGAAGGCCAACAGCATCCTGGCTTGTATCAGGAATAGGGTAGTCAGCAGGACCAGGGAGGTGATCATCCCCCTGTACTCGGTTCTGGTGAAGCTGTACCTGTATTCCTGTATTCAGTTTGGGGCCCTTCACTACAAGAAAGACATCAAGGCTCTGAAGCCCACAAAAGGGCTATGAAGCTGATGAAGAGTCTAGAAGAAAAGTCTTATGAGGAGCAGCTGAGGGAACTGCTGTTGTTTATTCTGGAGAAGAGGATGCTCAGGGGAGGTCTTCTTGCTCTCTACAACTACCTGAAAGGAAGTTGTGGGGAGCTGGGAGTCAGCCTCTCTTCACAGATAAGCAGCAGTAAGACTAGAGGGAATGGCTTCAGGTTGCACCAGGGGAGGTTTAGGTTGGAAATTAGAAGATATTTCTTTTCAGAAAAAGTAATCAGACATTGGATTGGGTTGCCCAGGGATGTGGTGGAGTCACCGTCCCTGGTGGTATTTAAAGAAAGGTTGGATGTGGTGCTTAGGGGCATGGTTTAGTGGGTGACATTGGTGGTAGGGTGATGGTTGGACTAGGTGATCTTAGAGGTCTTTTCCAACCTTAATGATTCTGTGATTCTTTGTTCTTCATATTGCCACTCCACCACATAGACATAAATTTTGGGCAGTGAAAATATTGTCAGGAATAACAATGAAACAGCAGGTTTCATCAGTAGTCTCTGTAAACCAGACTTCATATAGTGTCTTACATCCCAGTCACAGTACATTCTCCTGAGTGCTGTAGATGTTCAATTTAAGACACCAGTTTATTTACAGAAACATAGCTGCATTGGTAATATTACACCAGGTATGTTTGACAAGACTTAATTTCCTTAAAGCCATATTTTTAAAAATACTATTTCTAAAACTCTCTAGTTTTTTATTGTTTCATCCCATCTCTGGTTACTGTCAATCTATTGTGTGGTGTTAATTTGGATTTCCTTATTTTTATTTATTTTTTTTTAATTAATTCTAAAGGTATACTTCTGATTCATCCTCACCAAGTTGTATGACATTTCAAAACTTTCATCTAGCCTTTTGCAAACTTTTATATATTTCTAACAGGTCTTGCAAGTTACATGTTTCAGAAACATTTATATATATATATATATAAAAAATATATATATATAATATATAATATATATATATAATATATATATATATATTCAAATTAAAACATTTTACCATCCTCTTTAATTGCAAAAAGAATAATGTTATCTTTACATGTTAAAGTATATATTATAAGGCTTCCTATGGAATATAGGAAAGATACATTTGTCACTATCTGATTTATGACTATAAACATCATTATTTTAATGACCTCAAATATTTGTTTGCTTGTTTCTGTGTGTGTGTTTAAATATATTTTCCCTGCATTAACTGCAAGACTTTTTTTAATGATAGTTTTCTTCCCTAATCAATTCTCCATTTTATTTATTTATTTATTTATTTATTTATTTATTTATTTATTTATTTATTTTACTGATCTTAACTGCTAGAGTTCAATACAAAATTATAGTTCTAACCTATATGAAATTAATTAATAGGTTTGACAATCTGAATTTGAAGCTTCCTATACTTTCATTATTAATTACATATAAATGTAATTTAAAATGAAAGATGAAAGTGCTGGAGAGAAGTGGAATCCTGCCTAGCTTGACTATATTTATCTTTATTATTATTCAGTGAACAGCCATAGTATATGCTGAAAACTCTTTCATTTTTAGCTTATTTGTAAATCTTTTTCTGATATCAGCTTCATCTTGAAAGGAAATTATTATTTGACTTGGGAATACAGGGGAATTACCTTCAGCTTTATTAAGGTCTTTGTTAAGACCTGAAACTTATGGGATGCAGGAAAATCAGTTACATGTTATTGTTCTAAAACTACAGAAGAAGTTTCATCCTAATATTTCTTCAAGTATTATAAGGCTTAATGATGACAGGGAAAATCACGTATCTGTGAGATCAGCTCCAAACTAAGAGCTCTATTGTAAATAAATTATATGCTGAAGGAGTATATTGACTCTAATTGTAACTTGGGGGGAAACAAAACAAAACAAAACAAAACAAAACAAAACAAAAAAAAAAAACACAAAACAAAAAAAAAAAAAGAGGTGTAAAGGAAAGGGAAAATGGTAAGCAAGGAAGCAGTGACAGAATTTTTTTAATATGAGTGTATTCCTCTGGGGGTCGTCTCTAATGCAGCAGGTGGTTGCCTCATAATACTTTCCAGATAATAATTATGGATTTTTTTCCAGGAACTTGACAGAAGTTTTTGTTCCTCTGTGTGTTGTTCCCCATAATGATGCTATTAGAGGTGACTGAAGGATGCTTTATTCAGGTGCAGAAATTACACACCGATTTGTTGCTAAGCTTTGTGAAAGTTCATGAAAATAGCAGCAAAAGAAAAAAATGCATGAGACCAGTAGCAGAAAAATAGTGATACAACAGCTCAGTTGAAAGGATATGCAGTTGCAAGTGAAAGACAGGCTGTAATGAAAGTTAAAAGACAGATTGAAAGTGAAGCATACAGTTTTGCAATACCCTTTGTATTGTAAAACTTAAGGTGCTTAGGACACTGTACAACACAAGAAACATCAAGGCTGATATACTAATTGCAGGATTAAATCCTTTCTTAGAATCATAAGATAAAATCAGTAGAAATGTACGAAACCCTGGTTAAATTTGGGAGTCACCAATATAGTCACTCATAAAGAGAATTTATTTTTCTGTGATTGTGGTAAAAGGAGATAAAAGATCTTTCTGGAACCATACCACCTGCAGCGCAAGCTGGCCTAAATCTCAGCAATATCTTCTGTGTGGTGTAACCACAAGAATGACAAAGAAATCCACACCATGCACAACACCAATATTTAATAAACACATTTAATGATTTCAAAGATCTATATGCCTGAATGCAGAAAGAAGAAATAACAACATGGAAGAGATGAAACAGTTGCCTGAAAGTGGTCAGGTGGGAGAGTGTGGCCATGGGGGTCGACAAGCCACATGGCTGGTGATAATATCAGACTTTTAACAGACACTTGTTTGTCTACTGACATGGCTGCTTGTTCTCCAGCCGTTAAGACAGGTGGAGAAGTTGCTGGGTATTTTTTGTTGCCAGGCAAAATTGTTGACCAATGAATAGTGGAAAAGTACTGCTGTAGAGCAATTGGTATAAGATTGGGATGCTGTTCTCAGTAAAGTTATATGAAGTTATGCCCTCATTAAAGTGGTAACAGTTACTGATCCTAAAAGAACCCTGGTGTCCGTGGGGTCATTACACCACAGTCAAGGTCTTCTGTTTTGTCATTTTTTTCATGCAGAGCACAAAAGCTAAGACAATAAAAGATACAAATACTACACATAAGTAAGAAATATTACAAGTACACTGCATTGAGATTTGAGGGTCACTTATATGGACATTTCATGCGCTGACTGGGACATATTGTCTTTTTGACCTCCTATGGCTTGCAGCTCAGTCAAATAGCATTAATTGGACTGGTTTATTTTATCTAATGAGTTTAGATCTTTGTTTCTCTTTTAAGAAAAAGAGGCACATGAAAATAGTGTTTTCACAAATAAAATGACTTAAAAATAAAATGATTATGTAATTACTGTACATTTTCTCCTGGATTTAACTTTGTCATTTGTCTGCATAATTACTGAATAAACTAACAAGAGACAATGCTGTGACAAAAAAAAAAAAAAAAAAAAAAAAAAAAATGTTTCTGTTTTCACAGAAACAGTGAAACTAGATACTTGATAAAAATGAAGAATAGCAAACAGTAAAGGACATACTTTGACTGGTGCAATTTGAAACACAGTATCAGTCACACCTCTAAATGCTCTAAATGTTCATTATTCATTTTTGCAAAAAAGTATGCAAAAAAATAGTCCTCATTACTTATTTATATCTTGGGAGTCATTGTGGTAATGTTGTTTCACAGATTGATATTTTTTGGTTATTGTTGCATTATTATTGTTTTACTATCAACATTTACATCCAAGAGATAGATATATGCTTTCATTTTCAACATTTTCTCCAAGTAAAGTTCTATTCTATCTATATTTCACATTTTGTTTTATTTTTCTTACACCAAAAGGTACTCACTAGTTATTTTATTCATATTATCATAAACTATAATGAAGATGTAAATTTTTTTCTCAGAAACTGAAAAATGCTGGGGCCGGTCCTCTTTAATATCTTCATCGATGATCTGGACGAGGGCATCAAATGCACCCTCAGTAAGTACGCAGATGACACCAAGTTAGGTGCGTGTGTCGATCTGCTTGAGGGTAGAAAGGCTCTGCAGGAGGGTGTGGATAGGCTGCACGGATGGGCTGAGGTCAACTGCATGAAGTTCAATAAGGCCAAGTGTCGGGTCCTGGACCTGGGGCGCAATAACCCCAAGCAGAGCTACAGACTGGGAGATGAGTGGTTGGAGAGCTGCCAGGCAGAGAAGGACCTGGGAGTGATGGTGGATAGTCAGCTGAATATGAGCCAGCAGTGTGCTCAGGTGGCCAAGAAGGCCAACAGCATCCGGGCTTGTATCAGAAGCAGTGTGGCCAGCAGGGCTGGGGAAGTGATTGTCCCCCTGTACTCGGCTCTGGTGAGGCCGCACCTCGAGTACTGTGTTCAGTTCTGGGCCCCTCGCTACAAGAAGGATATCAAGGTGCTTGAGCGGGTGCAGAGAAGGGCGACGAAGCTGGTGAGGGGTCTGGAGAACAAGTCCTACGAGGAGCGGCTGAGGGAGCTGGGCTTGTTCAGCCTGGAGAAGAGGAGGCTCAGGAGCGACCTTATCACTCTCTATAGGTACCTCAAGGGAGGCTGTAGCGAGGTGGGGGTTGGCCTGTTCTCCCACATGCCTGGTGACAGGACGAGGGGGAATGGGCTAAAGTTGCGCCAGGGGAGTTTTAGGTTAGATGTTAAGAAGAACTTCTTTACTGAAAGGGTTGTGAGACATTGGAACAGGCTGCCCAGGGAAGTGGTGGAGTCACCATCCCTGGAAGTCTTTAAAAGACATTTAGACGTAGAGCTTAGGGATATGGTTTAGTGGGGATTGTTAGTGTTAGGTCAGAGGTTGGACTCGATGATCCTGAGGTCTCTTCCAACCTAGAAATTCTGTGATTCTGTGATTCTGTGATGAAAAAAAAAAACTATGATCAGGGATAATTTTGTGAATATATCTGTATTATTTTTTTGAAGTTCATCTGTATTTATGTCAAATAGAATTAACTGACTTCTTTGGAATGTGTTTATAGGCCGTTTTTTTTCACATGTGGGCATGTGACAAAACTATAAAAAGATTGGGATGTGACACAACATAATGTGGTTAACGTGATATGGTACTGATTTTCTGTTAAATATCAAATGTGTTTTATTTTGTTTTATTTTTTTTTTTTCAAAATAAATTTAGGCCCAAGTATGTTTACAAAATAACCAGGAACAACAACAACAAAAAGCTTAGTAGAAATTTAAAACATATGAAACTGGAATTTCAAACATATGAAATTACACACAGGAAGACAGTGTGGAACTCCTTACCTGATTATCTAGCCTACAAACTGTCCTCAGTCGGCTCCCTTTGGTAATTTAATCTGTAGAAATAATTAGGCATTCATGAAAGGAGACTTCACTGGCTTTCCAAATTTTGAATCATAGTTCTGCCTATGGACTGTGAACTTTACAGTGCAATCATTTCAGGACATCATTGTATCATATTATGCATGCATAAAATGTACAAATCAATACACTCTTTGCAAAAATGTTTATTTCATTAGAATGAAATTAAATTTCTGTGTTGTTATGTTTTTGTTGTTGTTATTGTTGTTTTGCTTTTAGAAAATCATAGGAAGCAAAGAATAAAAATTGGTTCTAAATTTGAAAGCATCTTGCATGAACATCACTTCCAAATATAAGCTCAGAAAGCTAGGTTCTCAGTCTTGTTGCTCCCAGACCCCTATTACATTATTTCCATCTTTGTCTGCTTAGAGAAAATACCCTCTTGATGCATATTTCTTACTCTGATTCATCTTTCTTAACTTTGTAATTCTTTAAATTATAATTCTGCAAGTACTAAAATTGTAGGGCAGCTGAGAACTGAAATCAACTTCAGTAATACAAGAGAGAATGGAAGAAAAAGTGAAACTGAAAGGTGCAAGACATTAATATTCCCTGGAAGGATATTCATTCCATGAACATGTACTTAAATTTTTCCATTAAATACTTATTTAGTTTTTATTTTGCTAAACCTGTTACTGTAATTTAAGAAGATCTATGAGAATCAGCCCCTCTTATAAGTCTTATTAGACTAGCAATAAAAGACTTTGTAAGTCAGAATAAAATAAAATAAAATAAAATAAAATAAAATAAAATAAAATAAAATAAAATAAAAATACTAATCTGATTTCAGAGACAATGCATTTTAGTTTGAAATGAAAAAAAAAAAGTCTTTTTCTTTCTTTATTTGTTTTAATTTATTTTGGAGGAGGGGAATTATGGAGGAAGAAAAATTAGCTGCTGGATATGTCACTTTAATAATTGTTCTTTTAATTAATGGCAAAAGCATGTAAAAGAGGTGCCTCTTTCTGATTTGATTCATTAGAAATAAAAACAGATGAAATACTCCTTGCTGTTAGAAGCCACTATGGGTTTGTATCAGCAGAATGTAGTTGTATAGCTGCAGTCTGACTGTAACAATAGACTCTGTGTTAGAAATAGTGAATAATATACAATTCAGGTCTATTGTAAAAACAGTTGTTTCTAAGTGGAAAAAAAAAAAAAAGATAACAAATGACAACAAAATGAGGAATATATTAACTACGTTGTCTTTCTTAAAGAAATTTTAAATTTAGTCTACATTCAGTTACTGAGCTAAATCATTATGTTTTAAAAACACAATCTGATGCAGTAGGTGGAAAACATTTCATATCAAAAGCTTAATACATCAGGTTGAAAGGTTGGTTGTTGATGAATTATACCTCAAATATTTTAGTCAGCTGCTGAGATTTAAAAACAACATTTTAATAAATTGATGTATGACCCACTCTAACCACAGCTTTCCACAGTGAATTAAAATGCAGAATTAAAAGATTTTCCTCTCTCTCTTTTTTTTTTTTTTTTTTTTTTTTTTTTTTTTTTTTGGTGGTTGTGGTGGTGGTGTTTGTTTGTTTGTTTAAATATACTACATATATACTACTTTGACTGATCTCTCTCTAAATTTACCAATGAAAGGTTAAAATACATTAAATTTGTCTTCACCATAAATGTTAAATTGTGGGGCACATGCCATTTTCAATCAATAAAAACTTCCTAAATGCTATGCTGAGGCTGTACGTTCTTCCTTTTGCAGCTAAATAGTAAATTTTCTCTTTCACCATTGGCTGATATTCCATGTGTCAACAAGATCAAGTTATGAAGTATCTTACAATTAAACATTGTTAAATAATTGACTAACTGAAAGAATACCCTGTGCTACACCTCGCAGATTTTCAGATCTGGTTGCAGGAAACTCTCAAATGCTGCTTTAGAGTAACAGATATGAACTGGAGATAGGTGGACAGAGGAAGACAAAAGCACAGGAATGAAAAGGGAAAAAGTGCAAAACATTTCTGAGAGAAGAAGAGACAACATAGCTTGGGGAGATACATGAAGGACTCTGCAGATAAGGAGAAGCCAATACAACTTCCTCGTAAGGGGTTGTCAAGAGGCAGGAGACCTTTTCTCCATTAACAATAGTGACAGGACCCGTGGGAACGGGGTTAAACTGAGGCAGGGGAAATTTAGGCTGGACGTCAGGAGGGGGTTCTTCACAGAGAGGGTGGTTGCACACTGGAACAGGCTCCCCAGGGAAGTGGTCACTGCACCGAGCCTGTCTGAATTTAAGAAGAGATTGGACTGTGAACTTAGGCACATGGTCTGAACTTTTGGGTAGACCTGTGCGGTGTCAAGAGTTGGACTTGAAGATCCTTAAGGGTCCCTTCCAACTCAGGATATTCTATGATTCTATGATTCTATGAAGACATGGTAAAAATAATGATAGAGGATAAAAAGTCATCCTGGTGACAGTGCTTTGGGATGAACATGACAGAGGACTTGGTAAGAGAGTAGATGTAAAGAGATGTAAGAGAGTAAAAGGTAGGGAGAAATCATGAGACCAGGGAGAAGTAGCAAGTCAGAGCATCTGATGCAGTAAAGGAATAATGAAATCGTGAGGATTAGAATATTTCTCTAAATCTACTCTCATGACTCTGAATAGACTTTTTTTTTTTTTTTTTTTTTTTTTTTTTTTTTTTTAAGCTTAGGAGAGAAGAAGACACTCATAGGCTGTGAATCACATCTTGCTGATGTTGATTCATTTACTGTCCTACATTGGCATTTGTTGCTATTGGTGACACACAGGATGCTATATCCTCAGCAGACTAGTAATGATTATAGAGGAGCTATACAGGGTTGCATAAGAGTAAGGCACAAGTTCTTCTGAAGCTACAGAGAAAGTGGTATACAAGAGGGTACCTCACAAAGTAGGAGACGGATATGCATGGGTGGCTTAACTAGGTCAAGATGTTTGCTTTTGGTCATAATGACATGACACCTGAAGAATTTTCCAACATGTAACCAGATGCTTACACACTCCAATAGTCTGTTTTGTCCACTGATAATAAAGGGTTCTTAAGGTAATAGCTCAGACTTCCACATTATATATTTCTAAAGCTAAGTAACATAAATGCTACTCCTGTATCATGCTGCAAGAAGAAGCCTTCCAGTTATCAGAGCTGCCCATAAAAATGGAAGGCATTAATTAATATATTACATTCCATTCTTAGTTACAGGCATAGCTTTATCTACCCAGGAAAAACCCCAGCTTTTAAGGCAAGTTCACACTATGCTTTATCTTTAATATATATATAAAAATATATAAATATATATATATTTAATTTTATTTTACATTAAGAGTGGCTATTTAACCATGAAAAACATTTTAACTTTCATAATAAAGAATTTAACCCTCACACAATATTTCCATTTGTGTCATCTAAACACTTAAACACCCATTTAACTTTCAGCTTGTGTCAGAATTCTTTATTGTAAGTAATACATATTCTGGGGAAAAAAAATTAAAATGGAGAAAAAAAGGTTAAAAAAAAATCCAATTAACTTCTCCTCAGTGGAATATTTGCATACCCCCTGGAATACAGAGAGAAAAGCACTTTAATATATTTCATTGTATGTAATACTATTTAATTTGCTTGGATATTTTGCTTGAGAAAAATGTCTGGCATAAGGTTCAAAATGTTATTTTCTTCATAAGTCTTTAAAGATGATTATCGGTCATATTTATAAGTCAGATGGTTATACATACAAAGCAAGCATATTTTCTTCTCCTTTGCTAATTCACAAGTAATATTTTTCAGCTTTTTGTATACAAGATTGTAACTCATAAGTTCCAAAAAATGTCACAGAGAATATTAGACCAAAAGGAAGAATACTACTGAAACCAAAGTTACATAGCATTTTTTTTTATTATTATTTTTTATTTAATTATTTATTTTATTTTATTTTATTTGCATTCTTGGAGCTAGCTCTTGAAAAGCAAACCAGGTGTGGACACACCACACAGAGCTGTTTTAGATATCTTCTGACTTTTATTGGGTACTCTGTTGGCCCAAAGATATGAAAAACAAACATAATTCTGTATGGGTGGATGAGTGAGTGAGCGAGTGAGTCAGTCAGTCAGTCAGTCAGTCAGTGAGTTTGTAGAAAAGTTTGAGGGTATACAACACACACGCATAATGGAGAGCAACATAAAAAAATAAAATACACGCAATAATACCTGTACTATCCTAGTATTATCCTAACTTGTTGTCTCCAGAATAAAATATCTTTAGGATTACGGTTTTGTTTGTTTGATTGTTTAACCTTGAACTTCTGATTTACTTTGGAGTGACTTCCTTGGAGTCTTGCAAAATGAAGCCAAAAAGCAAACTGACAATTAAACAGAATGGACGACCATGTTCAACTTAGCTCCATACACTTTTTTTGGCACCATAAAAGTGCATAAAGGAATCTGAGATGTTATCTGAACCATCTGCTTGGTTTAAATTTTTTGTCTGATAGAGAAATTCTCTGCCTCACAGGCTAAGACCATACCATGCTAAACGCTTAACTGAAAGAAACCAACTGAAAAGAGAGTCATCCTTTTGGACTAAATAGCCTGACCTCAGCCTTAAATCACATTCTGGAAAAGTTTCTCTCATTCATACACACACAAAAGTAGGTCAGCCTTGTGATTTAGAATCAGATCTACATTGTAAGGCATAAATTACATGTCTTCCTTTAGAATAAAAATCCCTTTGTGTAAATATATATATTAATACAGTTGCATATACATATATTATATAAAACATACATATATACTTGCACAAAGGATTTATCTCTATATATAAACACAGAGGGTCTTAGTGTATATATGAACACATCTAATATATATATATGTCTTTCTGTACTTCTGCACCATATTTCTTTCTTCTAGGCATCTCTTTTTCTTCATTTCACTACGTAAAATTACAGTGTTACATAACCATTCTGCATTTTGCTTCCACAGAATATCAGCCACAGTGTAAGAGATACTTAACATTAAATCTCTTAATAACAGCAATTTATGTAGAAATATATTTTCTTACCAAACCTCTCAAGTTAGAAATAATCAGTCCAGATCATGTTTACAAAAATATTTTTATAAGTTTGCTTGTTAATATTTTGTCCAAGCTTGCATCCTCTTCTTCCTACAATGTAACAATTAACATAACACAGCATCTCATAGCATTTTTTTAGGCTGGAGAACAGTAAACAACAGGAATCAGAAAGGGTGTTCTTCTTGAAAATATATTCCCACCTACTGGAATAATGCCTATTTCACTGTTTCCCACAAAGCTGGTAGACCAAACTAAGTGATCCTATCACCCTTTCCTATCTCCAATCACAGAATCTGGGCTCTTACTCTTGTTAGGAAAATGGTGTAACAATGGTGTAATAGAAGTTTTAGGCTGATACCACATTCTCTTCATGGCACCAAGTTTTGAGAAAGTACCCAGAGCACTTGCCCCACCATTGTTCTGAAATTTTCACTGAAACTGCCTCAAAATTTTATGATTCCTAATTTTAAGATGATGTATCATCATTAGCATAAGAGAGTCCTGTCTATTAACTCACCATTAAGAAGGTAATAATTCAGTTAGAAGGGATTTACAAAGATTATCAGGTCCAACTGCATGACAACTTCAGGTCTAACCAAAAGTTAAAGCATATTATTGTGGACATTGTCCAGATGTCTTTTGAACACTGACAAGGATGAGGCCACTCAACCACTTCACTAGGAAGCCTGTTCTAACGTTTGACTATCTTTGCAGTAAAGAAATTTCTCGTTATGTCTGAGCAACCTGATACAGTGTGTGGTGGCCCATGGCAGGAGTGTTGGAACTAGATGATCTTTGAGGTCCCTTCCAACCTGAGCCATTCTATGGTTCTATGATTCTATGATTCTATGATAATCTGAACCTCCCTGGATGCAGCTTTGTGCCATTCTCACACATTCTGTCATCAATTACCAGGGAGAAGAGACCAGCATCTCCCTCTCTGCTTTCCCTCTTCACGAAGTTGTAGAGAGAAATGTGGTGGCCTCTTAGCCTCTTCTTCTCCTAACTAGGCAAACCAAATGTCCTCAGCCTTTCCTCATAGGACACATGCCTTCCAAACATTTTATCAGCTTTGTTGCCCTCCGCTTGACACTTTCAAGTATCTTAACATCCTTTTCATATTGTGGAGACTAGAACTGCACACAGTATTCAAGGTGAGGCTACACTAATGTTAAATACAGAGAGAGAATGAGTGACTAGTTGTGTTGTGTTTAATACATTCCAAAATGTAGTTTGTCCTCTTGGCTGCCAGGGCACACAGCTGACTCATGTTGATTGTGCTATCAACCAACATCCCCAGATCCCTTTCTGCAGACTTGCTCATCTCCCAGTTTTTCCTGTGTTTAGCATTACTCTGCTCCAGGTAGAGAACCTGCCATTTATCTTTGTTGAACTTCATGCCATTGATTATTGCCCAGCATTCCAGTATATCTAGATCCCTCTGTAAAGCCTTTCATCCCTCCAGAAAATAAACAGCATCTTCCAGTTTTGTAATATCAGCAAACATCTATTCAAATCCTGCATCCAGATCATTAATAAAAGTGTTTAACAGAACTGGCCTTAGAATTGAGTCCTGAGGAATGCTACTAGTGACTGCCTAGTCAGAAGGATGTTCCCCAGACTCCGAAGACTTTAGGTAAATTATTGAGAGGTGTCCAGCTATAACATCTGCTAACTCCTTCAGTACTCTGGCATGAATTCCATCCTACCCCATGGACTTATGCATTTTCAACTGATATAATTGCTCTGTTACCATTTCTGTGACCACAAATGGAAAGTCATTGCTTCATCATGAGGGTGCTCCTATACAGCTTTCTTGACCTTCTTAATATTCTAAATAGTGGAATTTAACCTTGTTATCTTAACATTTAACAAGAAGAGATTATAAATAATTTATTTAACTTTATATATATATATATATATTTTCTCATGTAACAATATGAGTTTTTTTGTGTTTGTTTTTTTTTTTTTTTTTTTTTTTTTTTTTTTCTACTAGACACCACATTTTGCTAGAGGCAGATTTCTAAACTAAATGTTATTTGGAAAAAAAAATCCATTAGTTTCAATCTTAATACACTCTTTGTTATTTGGTTTAGATATTCCCCGAGGTTTTGAAAGAAAATATACTATTATCTAATAGATTCTGGCAGCATAAGCTTTAAGAAAAATCTTCATTAGCATGCTTATCACAAGTATTAAATTATTTCATGGGAGATGGAACAAATCAATATACTGCTGAAACCTCCCCAGAGATGTATGGATTAGTCACCTCTATAATAAACAGCCAGGCATCTAGATGATTTGGAAATCATCTCGAGTGATGACAACCTTGGTTAACATAACTAATATCTTTACTCAAAAGGTAGAAAGGTTTGTTTTTATTGTTTGTTGTTTCCTTAAATAATTTTATATATGTGAACAAAGCTTCTGAGTGTTAATGTGTGGTAGCTATGGTACAAATAAATAATTTAGCTCTACTTCATCTTTTCATGCTGTGAGATAGGTTCATCTGATTCGTGTCAGTATGGAACAATGCTAGGGCCGCATTGTATGATGAATGTGACCTTCTGTATTACATACACTTGTATAAGCACAAGTCTAAGAAAAACAGAGTGGTTAATGTATATAATTCTTGTATTTTGCAAAGGAATGTTTTAGCAATTCGTGTCAATAGAGAGCTTGAAGGGAAATGTATTTATAGGCTTTTCCTTGAAGTCTCTGATATCTGGGGAGTTTCAGAATAACTGCTAACTATTATGACTATTGCATGGGACACTAGGCAAGTCTCTGATATCTGGCCAGGAGATTAAGGAGATGGGGAGAGCTGAAGAACAACTAAAAGACAAAGCTTGCAGGGGACATTGCACAAGCCTCTGACATACAGCCAAGTTGGACAAAGGAGAAGCAAAAGAAGGAGGAAGACTATGAGCCTTCAGCATGAGAGACCCCCGGAGACCCCCAGAGGGACCACCGGAGACTGATACGCATGCTCCAGCAGGAGGGTTTGGATTCCAGAAACTAATTATAATAACCCTGTTTTTTTTAGAAGTAGTAATGAATATATATTAGCCTAGGAGCATAAAAATCAGCTGCTTGATGTAACTGGTGTGTGTCTTGGTGGAGCAGAGACTCCCGGCGCACCCAGCGCTGTTTGCTTACCTCTATTCCTTTAATACATTGTAAACTTTGATTATAGTCCTATTTTGAAGACTGAGCCATTTATTACAATGCTAAGATACCGTCCACTCCCTCAACCAGTTTCAGTCGTCTCTAACAGAGTCATTGGGGAATTATTTTGATTTTGGATCATAAATAATGGAGTGAAAGAGGGTCAGTGAGAGTTATGACAGTATTTTTGTAGGGAAACTGAAAAAAAAATGAAAAAAATATATATTAGCTTGTTATTCAATACCTATACTAGGTGTTCAAAATAGGAATTTTCTGCCCTGACTCTGAATACTGCAATGAATATTGAGAGTTAAGCTTCTGGAGAGAGAGAAAAAATAAAAATTAAAAAAAGTAATAAAGGGTACTAGTAAATGTGTGCAAAGATATGTATATATGGAAAAATGTGTTGGGGTATAAAGAATTAATAAATTAAAATTGAAACATGAAGCTCAATATCACTTGTATAGACCTTCACTAAGTTTCCCTTGTTATAAGTAAGGTGAAAACACACATCTAGAATTTAAGTATTATTTTCCACAGACAGGCTACATGATATAAGGAAAAGTAATATCTTCCTTCCTTCCTTCCTTCCTTCCTTCCTTCCTTCCTTCCTTCCTTCCTTCCTTCCTTCCTTCCTTCCTTCCTTCCTTCCTTCCTTCCTTCCTTCCTTCCTTTCTCCCTCCCTCCCTCTCTCCCTCCCTTCCTCCCTTCCTCCCTTCCTCCCTTCCTCTGGAAAAAAGAGGAAAAGCTGGAGAGGGATTTTTTGTAAGGGAGTGTAGTGATAAGACAAGAGAAAATGGTTTCAAACTAAAAGAAAGTAGTTTTAGATTAGATATTAAGAAGGTATTCTTCACAATGAGTATGGAGAGTCACTAGGTAGTAACTACTCAAAGAAGTTCTGGATGCCCTATTCGTGGAAGTGTTCCAGGCTGGGTTGAATAAGGAAACCTTATCTAGTGGAAGGTGTCCCCGCCCATGGCAGGGGAGTTGGAGCTAGGTATCTTTAAGGTCCAACCCAAACCATTCTATGATTCTTTGATTCTATGTACAGCTTGGAAGAAATAGATTACAATTTAGCACAGCCCAATGTATCCTAAATAAAATAGAGAGTGGATTTGGAATGAAAATTATTACTTGGGGAGGAGGGAGAAGCTTGAAACTAGCCTTCTGGATAATTTCAAAGATCTGTATCTATCTATCTGTATCTATGTCTCTGTATCTATCTGTGATCTCTGATAACAGCTAATAAAAGATACCTATGGTCAAGACAAGCATATATTCGCTCCTGCAGCATTTTCTCAGTCTCCATATACATATATAAAAGCTTTAACTTTATTTAAGGATTTTTCTGAGTCAGAATTTTTTTCTAGGTCTTATAGTTCTCTCCTGTTTTTTTGTTTGTTTGTTTGTTTGTTTGTTTGTTTGTTTTCCCTATCTGATCAATTACAAAACTCAATGGCTAACTTCAGCAGATATAGTATTCTGTAGCAAAAAATTCCTTAGCTTTGCTACTTGTGGAGGTAGATTGTACAATGAGATAGTCATTCAGATTATGGGGTTTGAAGTGTGCATGCAAAAAGGGGGGTTGTTGACATTGTTCCATTTAGTTGAAAAATAAAATAAAGTATTTTAAAGAAAGAAAAATAAAGAAAAAATAATAAAATAAATAAATAAAAAGAGCAATAACTTTTTCTTGCATGATCTTTCTCTGTAAGATAAAAAATAAAAATAAAAAAAAAATAATCAAAAAGAAAAATTCCTTTCTCCTATTCTTATAATAATTCCCCCTAAAGGGAATTATCAGGTCTTCAGTTAATTTCTGATTAAAATGTTTTCCAGTTGAGAACATATTTTCAAAAATTCAGTTTTAATTTTGGACAGATGTGGCTACTGTGTTCAGTCTTTTCCCTGGTGTTTACTCTTGGGTTTGTTTCAACCCTTGGCATCTTATATTTGATATGTAATATAGAATGTCACTTTTATTTTTCTTTATCATTCCATTTGTTATTTATTCTACATAGGGTTTTTCTTAGAAGAGGTGAGGTGTTTCATAAATATTTAAGAAACATTTCTATGTATGAAGCAATCTCTAAATCAAACCATCTTCTACAGACCTTAGCCTTTTCCTTCACTTTTTCAATTTCTTTATTTTTACACATATGGTGGATACTGCCTCTGCATTACATTTTAAGCAAAATGTATTAGACAGTGCTTCAAATTCATCCCATACTTATAACAACAGAAATATTATCATAATTCTGCTACATTGGAGTATTTTTTCATTAAATGACAATGAGATTATCTGAATGAGCTAAACTTTGGCAACTAAATATAAGACATGCACGCCAGTCCTAGAAAACCACTTTGTATAATTAAACAATGTCTTGTAAAAACATGTAGGCTATGGAAAGCATTTGCATCTCTTGCTGCTTAAAACTGATTAGTCATCTGTATAATTGCTTCTGACCTATGAAATAGGAAGTAAAATCATTTAGCTCACTTTAGATCACTAAGGAATAGGATTTATTTAATCAGAAATGTAGGCAGAAAAGCAGTGAGATAGATCCCTTTGCATCTATTAATATTTTTGTTTATATACTGTATAGCAACTGCACTCTTAGACATGAGAAACTATTTAAATAGTAGGATCTCTTGCCATTGATTGTAACTGGAACAAAACGGGTGATTCCTTGTGTCAGGGACCAGCGTGCACCCTCTTCATGCCGCCCAAGAGTTTGGATGTTAATGTCTTGGGCGAGTGTAGGTTTGGTACAGCTGTGTGAACTGAGATTGGGCTGATGGGAAGCAGCAATGCAAGAAAAGTCTGGGAGATGTGAGACCTGACTCCAATTCATTCAAGTGCTGCTTTTAAGCTTAGAATCTTGCAGTGGGTCCTGGCTGTAGTCAGACTGAAAACATGTCATGTGCCTTGTCAATAATGACCCATAGGCACAATTACACACTGGTATTTGAACCTTCCTGGTCACTGCAGACTTCTCTGCACCTGGCCCTGCTCTCCTGGTTGTGGGACTGCACCCCTTGGTGAGTTACTGTTGCACCCACCTCTCTCTCTCAGCTCTTGACTTCACCACTCCTTGACACTTTCATTCATACATATATATATACACATATTATTATTATTATTATTATTTTATTTTATTTTATTTTATTTTATTTTATTTTATTTTATTTTATTTTATTTTATTTTTGTTAATGTGTGTTTCATATGTATATATCCACCTACTGTGTCAAAAAGTTGTCCTCAGTGCTCTGAAGGAACATCTTGGACTGTTTGTGCCTAGCTATGTTGTCTTTCCAGAAGACGCCAAGGTGGTTGAAGTCCCCCATGAGAACCAGGGCTTGTTATTTTAAGGCTACTTCCAGCTGTCTGTTAAAAGGTTTCATCTGCTTCCTCTTCCTGATCAGGTGGTCTGTGGCAAATATCCAAAACAGTGTCAGCCATGGAAGCCTAACTTTTAATCCTTACTGATAAGCTCTCAACTAACTCTTTATCCACCCTTTGGCAAAGCTCAATGCATTCCAGTTGTTCTCTCACATAAAGAGCAACACCACAACCTCACCTTCCTGGCTCTTGTTTCCTAAAAAACATGTATCTGCCCATGACAGTCATCCCACCATGTTTCTGTAACTGCAATGAGATAAAAGCCCTGCAACTGCACACAGGTCCCTAATTCTTCTTCTTTTCCCCCATGCTACACACATTGGTGTACAGGTATTACAGAGAGGTATTCAAGTCTGCCAATATTTCAGGAGGTGTGCAAGAGGACACCTCATAGCATGTTAAAGACTATGCTGAGAGCAATGGGTGCTGGGGTATTCAAATACTGGGATACACATTCAGCAAAAGCCACCTGGTTAGTCAACACTAGGGAATCTGCCAGCTGAGCTGGTCCTGGCCAATCAAAACTGTTATGTACTGTAGAAGGAGATAAAGTTTCTGTAGTGCACATAAAAAAAAAAAACATGCTTGGGAAGACAGTCTAGGTTATTTTAGCCTTGGGTAAAGGCAAGCCCATCCATGGGATGACTTTTGTTCAAGGACCTGGGTGAACTTGGTGGGTAATGCAGAAGGATGGGTAAGTCTGGACTAGATGGTGTTTGTCACTCATACATTCTGTGATTTTTATGTATTTTACTTCTATTATCCCAATCTTACCCCATTCTCATTACGTCCATGCCCCTTTCTACATTTTTTATTCTATTCCTCTGTTGAAGATGAACAAAGTTAAAAACAAGAAAACTAAACATAGTTAAGTCTACCTGAATATACAAAAATGTTGTGTAACAGGCAGTGTGTTTTTGACTGGATTACTAGTCTGTTTTTAACCACATATTCTTTTGTCAATAGTTTACTGTATTTTTATATCATATAGCCATTAAAATCTCTTCTCCACAGGGTTGCTGTCTATCCACTCATCAACTATACTCTATTCATGCTTGGGATTGCCCTGATCCAGGTGCAGGACCTTGCACTGGGCTCAAGAAGTTCACACAGGTCCACCTCTCAACCCTAACAAGTTACTGTGTTGACCTCATGACACAGCCTGGTGTCATTGGCAACTTGCTGAAGGTGCACTCAATCTCGCTGTCCGTGTCTCCAATAAAGATGTTAAATAATACTGGTGTCATTATTGACCCCTGAGCTATACCACTAGTTACTGGTCTCTGCCTGGGTATTGAGGCATTGCCCACAACACTTTGAGTACAACGATCCAGCCAATTCCTTATTAACTGAGTGGTCCATTTGTCAGATCCATTTCTCTCAATTTTGGAGACAAGAATATCATGCAGGATAGTGTCAAAAGCTCTGCACAAGTCAAGATAGATGGTGTCAGTTGCTCTTACCCTATCCACCAGTGCTGTAGCCCCTCTGTAGAAGGACACCAATTTGTGAGGCACGTTGTCATTCACTGATCACCTGTCTATCTATGTGTGCTTTAGAATATTTTCCAGGGTGATCTGCTCCATGATCTTGCCAGGCAGAGGTGAGACTCACTGGCCTGTATTTTACCAGGTCTTCCTTTTTTTTTTCCCTTTGTGAAAATGGGGGTTATGTTTCCACTTTTGCAGTCTCTGGGAACTTAACTGGACTGCCATGACTTCCCAGATAAGATAGATAGTGACTTAACAACTTTGTCTGCCAGTTCCCTCAGGATCCATGGGTGCATCTCAATAGATCCCATGGACTTGTTGGATGGTCTTGACCCTTAGATGGTCTTGAACCTGGTACTCTCCTACAAGGGGTGGTTCTTCATTCTCTGAGTCATTCCTTTACCTTCTGTAATTTGGGCAGGTAATTTGGCACAGCTCTTGCTGGTGAGGGCACACGTTTCATAGGCTTGAGTTTAAGTCCTGTAGATATTAAATTAGGGGCAGACACTTACTAAATTTATGTTGTGGTTTAACCCAGCCAACAGCTAAGTACTACACAGCCATTTGCTCACCCTCCCCCCTCCCTCTCTGGTGTGGGGGAGAGAAACATGAAAATGAAGCCTCTGGGTTGAGATAAAGTCAGTTTATTAGGACATGAAAATAGTAATAATAATAATAATAATAATAATAATAATAATAATAATAATAATAATGTGTATGAAACAAGTGATGCACAATGCAATTGCTCACCACCCGCTGACCGATGCCCAGCCTATCCCTGAGCAGCCAGCCCCCCCACCCCAGCCAGTCACCCCTATATATTGTTTAGCATGAGGTCAGGAGGTATGGAATACTCCTTTGGCCAGTTTGGGTCAGCTGTCCTGAGTCTGTGCCCTCCCAACTCCTGCTGCACCCCCAGCCTGCCCACTGGCAGGACAGAGCAAGAAGCAGAAAAGTCCGTGGTTCGGTGTAAGCACTTCTCTGCAACAATTGAAACATCAGCATGTTATCAACACTCTTATCATCCTAATCCAAAACATAGCACCCTGTCATCTACTAGGATGAAAATTAACTCTATCCTAGCTGAAACCAGGACAATGTAATAAACTTTATTTACTTTACTAAGTGTTTAGGAAAGATTGGAATGCAGGACTCTTCCTACCTGTCTTCTACCAGACATTTAAAAGAAAAAAATATATAATTTGACTTGTTTTTATAATCTCAGTTTCACAGGGCTAAAAGATTAATGTATATACAAAGATATTTTCATATATATTTCAAAATATATACAAATATTTTTGTATATTCATTAATCTTTGACCCCTGTGAAACTGAGATTATAGCTCTGTGTGGAATGATTTCGATATCTGTCCAACGTTTTTCAGAACAGACCTATATTTCAGCACTACTTTAATTTCAAGACAGTCTTTTCATCCTCACTTCTCTGGCATGCTGATTCTTATTGTAATGATTGTTTTACATGTTCCTTTCTTGAAGTCTTTGTGTCAGCCATTCAAAGAATTAATAAAATACAAATGAGTTGCTTTTGAAAATTAATCTCTCCTCAAACTTGTGAGGAATGTTTTAACAATTCGTGTCCATAAAGAACAATTCTGTTTGAAATGTTTGAATCCTGTCTGCCTCTGGGCCCTGCACTGGCAATTCAATGCTTGAACCACAGCTGCAGTGTGTCCCAGTCTCCCCCTCATTCCTCATTCTAGCCAATTTATCACTTCTTAAATTTATGAACCTGTTTGCTTTTGTTATTCCGGACTTCTATTTCTAACACTGCTATAGATGTGTCTGTGAATGGCTGGGGAAGAATGTTTTAATTACCCGTGTGTCTGGGAGTTTCAGAACAACTGATAACAACTACTGACTGTTATGGGATACTATGTGGATCTTTGGTATCTGGTTAGGGGGGGGCCGAGAAAGAAGCTGAAAAGCGGCTGGGAGACAAGATTTGAAGAAGGTGTTTTGAAGAAGGTGTTCTGTAAACTTGGGATGGTGCCCAGTAAGTACAAAGGGGAAGAGGAAGACTGCGAGCCTTCAGCATGGAAGACCCCTAGAGACCCCCAGAAGAGACCCCAGAGGAGACCGCGCATGCTCCATCCAGTAGGAGGGACTGCACCCCGGAAGCTAATTTTAATAATCTATTTTTTTAGAAGTAGTAATGAATATGTATTAGTCTAGGAGCATAAAAATCAGCTGCTTGATGTAACTGGTGTGCGTCCTGGTGGAGCGGAGACTCCCGGTGCACCCAGCGCTGTTTGCTTACCTCTATTCCTTTATATTCTTTCAATAAATCCTATTTTTTTATTTAATCCTAATTTGAATCCTGAGCCATTTATAACAAACTAAAGGCAGAACTCACCTGTCTACAAATAATAGAGTGCTTTGATATATCCTAAAGTATGCTACGTTGCCAAAAACACATATCTGTAAATATTCTTTGGTTTTATTAGAATAATATTATTTGATCTTGAAATATGTTTTAAACTGGTATTTAGATGTCAAGAAACACAGAGGTGTATTCTATGCTGATGAGGGCAGTAGATGACTTATAAGGTGTTACATGAAAGGCTTGAAAACTACTGTTTGAGATGGAGGTTTGATTCTTGTTTGGGAGCTTTTAACAAGACACAGTCCAACTGCTGTACTTCAAAACACATTTACACTTGAACCAATTTGTTTCATTTTAATTATTATTATTTTTAACTTGATTACCTCAGAAATCTTTTATTTTGTTTTTTTTTTTTTTAAGGTACATCTATGTGACGCGGCACTTGCAGGGCAAGCAGGCGATCAAGCCCAGTCAGCATGGGTTTATGAAAGGCAGGTCCTGCTTGACGAACCTGATCTCCTTCTATGACAAAGTGACACGCTGGGTGGATGAGGGAAAGGCTGTGGATGTGGTCTACCTTGACTTCAGGAAGGCTTTTGACACTGTTTCCCACAGCATTCTCCTCAAAAAACTGGCTGCTCTTGGCTTGGACTGTCGCACACTTTGTTGGGTTAGAAACTGGATGGATAGCCGGCCCAAATAGTCGTGGTCAATGGAGTCAAATCATGTTGGAGGCCGGTTACTAGTGGTGTTCCCCAGGGCTCGGTGCTGGGGCCAGTCCTCTTTAATATCTTCATCGATGATCTGGACGAGGGCATCGAGTGCACCCTCAGTAAGTTCGCAGATGACACCAAGTTAGGTGCGTGTGTCGATCTGCTCGAGGGTAGGAAAGCTCTGCAGGAGGATCTGGATAGGCTGCATGGATGGGCTGAGGTCAACTGTATGAAGTTCAACAAGGCCAAGTGCCGGGTCCTCCACCTGGGGCGCAATAACCCCAAGCAGAGCTACAGGCTGGGAGATGAGTGGTTGGAAAGCTGTCTGGCAGAGAAGGACCTGGGAGTGATGGTGGATAGTCGGCTGAATATGAGCCAGCAGTGTGCTCAGGTGGCCAAGAAGGCTAACAGCATCCTGGCTTGCATAAGAAACAGTGTGGCCAGCAGGTCTAGGGAAATGATCGTCCCCCTGTACTCGGCTCTGGTGAGGCCGCACCTCGAGTACTGTGTTCAGTTTTGGGCCCCTCACTACAAGAAGGACATCAAGGTGCTTGAGCGGGTGCAGAGAAGGGCGACGAAGCTGGTGAGGGGCCTGGAGAACAAGTCCTACGAGGAGCAGCTGAGGGAGCTGGGCTTGTTCAGCCTGGAGAAAAGGAGGCTCAGGGCCGACCTTATTGCTTTCTACAGATACCTTAAAGGAGGCTGTAGTGAGGTGGGGGTTGGTCTGTTCTCCCATGTGCCTGGTGACAGGACGAGGGGGAATGGGCTTAAGTTGCGCCAGGGGAGTTTTAGGTTAGATGTTAGGAAGAACTTCTTTACCGAAAGGGTTGTTAGACATTGGAACAGGCTGCCCAGGGAAGTGGTGGAGTCACCATCCCTGGAAGTCTTTAAAAGACGTTTAGATGTAGAGCTTAGGGATATGGTTTAGTGGGGACTGTTAGCGTTAGGTCAGAGGTTGGACTTGATGATCTTGAGGTCTCTTCCAACCTAGAAATTCTGTGTGATTCTCTGACTTCAATGTGATGGGTTATAAAAACTCTCCCCTTGACTGTTTTTTTTTGTTGTTTGTTTGTTTTTTTATTTATTTATTTTTTTTTTTTTACTATAAATCAATGAAATTTCAAGTAGTTTTTAAATTTATTTTTTCCTTAGCACACAGTGTGCAGAGTTCCCTCATTGTCACTGTAAATATTTTAAATTATGAAATTAGGAATTAATGAAATATATACTATATGAACATAGGGTTTACCCATTTTAATTACAGATTCTTTAATTACTATAATACACTAATTTCATTGCTACCAGTCTTCTTACACTCTTTAAATTCAGTTTATTTCCACTAACTATGTCAGTTGCAACACTATCAGTTCAACAACATCAAGATTTCATCCAAGGATTCTCAGTTAGGTACCAGATGGCAAACCAGCATGCTGAATGTGACTCTAGTGTGATAAAGTCACATTAGAGCATGCAGAAACACTTTGTGTTGAACTATCAATACTTAACTAGTCTTTATACTGTCTGGTATATTATCTGCAGTACTACCTGGTACTTAATTTGTTTTAGAGGAAGGTCAGGTAAATTAGTGGAGCAGATTATAACACTTTCAGTGATTTCATGCTTATATTAATATAATAAATGAAGTTGTCATGATCACAAAAGACTACTACAGATTTTTTTTTTTTTTTCTCATAGTGTTTCATTTCTGACAACTTCAATAAAATGCATTTTGGAGGTTTCTGTGTCAATGGCTCTCCAGACATTTGATTCCCAGGAATCTTCACCTGGGAAATAGAGGCTCCATTTTGTTATTTTTGATGACTTTCTTAAAAATGTTCTTTCTGTGATAAATCACCATGGTTTCCCTCTGCAGAAAACACTACAGTATTTCATAGAAGTCTCAAATATCATATACTTTATGGAGGCCTCATAATGAACTTCTAGACATGTGAGAGGTAAGCAGGCATGGGCAAGTGAAGGAGAATGCTGTGTTTCATTATCACTGTTTCATTATCAGCTTCATTATCAGTGCAATTAAAATAACCCTGAAATTACAGGGAAACACCCTACTTTAAATCAGTGAGAAGCTCCATCATTTTACCTTTTTTTTTCTCTTGTGCAGTCTTGGTGGAAATAACTAAAAGTGTAACTGTCATGCCAAACTTTTATGACTGCTTAAAAGATTGTGCAATACAGGAAGAATCAAAATTAGCTTATTGAATTAATGGAATTGATGTTTGCAAATGTAATTCAAAATAGATATTTAATCACATATGTTGCAAAAATGCACAAAAAGCAATAAATTTAAATGCACAATATTATTTTATGTTCATTTCTCCAAACACACACAAACTTAAAAAACACAGGACATTTCAGCACCTCTGACTTTTTTAGTTTATTTGTTTTTCTTCTTTTTTTCTTACTGTAAAAATGCCCTATTCTGCATGGTTTTTTTTGTTGTTGTTGTTGTTTGTTTGTTTGTTTGTTTTCCAAAAGTAAATGATTACTTTTCACAGTGCAACAAAATAGTTATCTAAAAATTATTTGCTGTTATTTTGAAAGAAATATTTTAACTGTTAACAAAGAAGAAAAAAAACTCCAGTGTAATCTTTCATCTAATAGAATGGTATTTTGATATTGTAATATTTGCAGTGCAATTACCATTAAGCATTTCACTTTGTAATATAACTTATTCTGATTGAAATAGCTACTTAAGTCTTCAGCTTGTAATAATGACAAAATAATTGATACATGCCTCTCATTTATTCCAGTTAAATCATAAATTCCCCCATATTTCTTGCTTTGCAGAAAAGAATACTAAGAGAACTATCCAGATGCATTTCAGCACATATATGTAGTTACTCTTTCTTAAAATTCTTCCAGAAAACACCATAGTGAAACACTAGAATGGATTCCAAGAGACACTATGTAATCCCTGTCATTGAGCACATTCAGAACTCAGATGGATAAGCAACCTGACCTACTTTGACCTGTTTTTAGGAAGAAACTCGACTAGATGGCCTCCAGAGGTCCTTCCATCCTACATGATTCTGATTCTTCAAACACTATTAATATTCTGGTAGTACTGTTTACTAGTGATGCTTTACATAGTGAGACACTATGATAGTGATAAGGAGTTAATTTTTTGAGTGTCCCTAACTGGGACAGCAGTGTGCGTGAATTTCTACTTGTCTGCTAGGTCATAGTACATGTATACAAAATATTCAGAGCCTCAGGATATTCCGGTGACTTGTGATATGACTTTATTTGACGTTGCGCAGTCATGAAATTCTGAGTAACACTGTTCACTTTTACACTTACATTCACACTTATAATAAACAAGGAGAAAATATTTATACATATTTCAGTCTTTGTAATATATGCACAAAGGTCACTTGACATCTCCTTCATTAGGAGATTCAATCTGTTGGGGCACTTTTTATCGCCATTTGTAAGCAATAGATGTCATCAGTAGTAGACATGTAAAGCCTATTGATATAATATTAGGCTAACAACCCCTTTAGACTTTAGTTACATTAACATGAAAGTCTGAAATTATATAAACTTTATTTTTTTTTCTTGTTAGAATAATCTAGTCATTACACTCAATCAAAAACATAATAATAAATAAATAATAATAATAAAAAAGACCATACAAAAATCATCTGCTTGTAAAAGTCTCTAAGATATATGTCTTCCATAATGGATGTATTATAGAAGTTTATAGAAGTCTTGGGGTCAAGTTTCTCACAATTACAAATTGCAATTTCCTAACCAAGAGCTTTCACTGAGAGGAATATGCTTCCTGCTTTGGAGCTGATCTCTTTCAGTCCCTCCTTATCTAGCTACTCCATTTAGTAAAATAAATTAAGCCCAAGGTCTCTGAAATTCACTCATGTTAAGAATATATTGATAAAGCTAGTAAGTAAAGTTAGCAAATAAAATTATTTCTTAAGCTGCACATGGATTTAAATATTTACATAAAATGAGTTAGAGAAAGAAGTGAGGTAAGCTTTCACTTTTTTTTTTTTATACTTTCAGATCTTTCCAAATTCTGCTTTTCCTCTCAGGAAAAAATAAATCACCTTTAAATACAGCAATGATCTATGTAACTTGGTGTTGATATCCCTCTTGTTTTACAATTGTTTAATTGTGTTACCAGAGCATTATAACTCCGTTCAGCATAGTAGGTAGCATTTCAAATGCCTAGGGTATTCATAAAAATAACACAAAATATGCATAAAATATGCATTCCACTTGGTGTGTTTAGTCAATAAAATACAAAAGAATCATAATTTGATTTCTGGTATTCTTCTGAAAGGCAATATTTTCTTAAAAGCTTAGCCAAAAAAAATCACTTACCAATACAGATTATTTGTAGGTCTATTTAGGAGAACCAATGCATATTTTGCTGTTTAATACTATTATTAAACTCTGCTGTTTAATAATAGTAATGCATCACAAAGTGCACCCTCAGCAAATTTGCTGATGATAAAGAACTGGGAGAAGTGGCTGATACATCAGAGGGCCATGCTGCCCTTCAGAGGGACCTTGTCAGGTTGGAGAGTTGGGCAGTGAGGAACCCCATTAAGTTCAACATAAGCAAGTGCAGGATCCTGCACCTAGGGCGGAATAACCCCATGCACCAAAACAGGTCTGGGGCTGACCTGTTAGAAAGCAGCACTATGGAGAATGACCTGGGAATCCTGATGGACAGCAGGTTAGTCACAAGACAGCAATGTGCCCTTGTGGCCAAGAAGGCCAACAGTATCCTTGGGTGCATTAGAAAGACTGTTGCCAGCAAGTCAAAGGAGGTGATCCTCCCCCTCTATTCAGCCCTGGTGAGGCCACACCTGGAATAATGTGTCCATTTCTGTGCTTCCAGAAGGACAAGAGAGACATAGAACTAGTGGAGCAAGTCCAGTGAAGGGCTGCTAAGGTGATTAGAGGACTGGAGCACCTGTTGCATGAGGAGAGACTGAGAGAACAGGGCCTGTTTAGCTTGGAGAAGATAAGACTGAGAGAATCTTGCCAGTGTGTATGCATTTTAAGGGACGGTGTCAAGGATGGGGCCATACTCAGTGGTGCCCAGTGACAGAACAAGAGGCAATGGGCACAAACTGAAATACAAGACGTTACATCTAAACAGGAGGAAAAACGTCTTCACTGTGTGGGTGACAGAGCACTGGAATAAGGTTGCCCAGAGAGGCTGTGGAGTCTTCTCTGGTGATATTCAAAACCCGATGGGATGTGATCCTGTTTAACATGTTCTAGATGACCCTGCTTAGCAGGATTTTGGACTAAATTATCTCCAGAGGTCTCTTCCAACCACAAGCATTCTGTAATTAAATAGGCTTTGTTTCAGTTCTTTTATTAACAAAATAAGGTCTACTACCAATATAAGTATGTATTAAGCTCAGGAGAACTCAATTATAATGCAAATAATTGAAAATCTACTCATTTAAATATCTTCAAATGTTTCATTGCCGCACCTTAATTGTAGTCACTTGTTATCAAACAGGTGTTTGCCAACATGACCAAATTTTACAATGGATTTTGATTTCCCCTGGATTTTGATGGAGAGAGAATTCAGGAGTGGATCTGAAAGAACAGGATTACGACAAAATGTATGAGATAACTTCGATTCTCATGTTTATAGGGCATTTTATCTAACAGTCTGTACTTAACAGTATAATATTCAAGACATAAATCAATGCAGAGAGATAATAGAAGGGTGATTTTTTTCCTCAGATTTATTCATAGTAAGGACCCCTCAATGTACAAAACAATAATATAAAGTATCTTTCCTTTCAAAGCAGCCAAATGAAACTGCATAGATCATAAATAAACAGTTTTTTGTTTGTTTGTTTTTAACCAGAATGTACCAGAATTAAACAGTGAGTATTGCCTTTATTATTATTATTTATTGTTATTTCCACTTAACATATCTGGACAAAGTCCAGACAGATTCTTCACTTACAGTGTGGCAACAGATAAATATATCATTGTGTACAACAGGCTATGATAGCATAATAAACATTAACAAATAATAACTGTAACAAATTGCTGTACTGAATCATACTAATACTTCAAATAACTCATTACTTGCCTCTCCAAATAAACAATTGCAGATACTTCACAGAATACAAGATAACCAGCATCCTATTACGCATTATGAGATCTTTTGCCTCCCAGGAAGAATGTTCTTCTAAAACCTGTCAGTTAAATGTTAGTTTAAAAGAAAATGACAATGGGTGTAGGGACTGAAGCTTACCTGTTATAAATGTAGATGTTCTCATGCTCTGTGGAAATGATGAAATGTGTTTGGACCCTTCTAAGATCTTTAATATTGGGGCAGTGAAATCTTGTATAATACCTTGCATGTCAGCAACTTGTATGTGATCCACATGATTAAATGTCGGTCTATAAGTGGGCATCACACCTGAGCTTCTGTTCCAGTCAAAGAAGTTTTAATTTAATTACTTATTTGTATACCAAGGTCTTATATCACCTAATAAATCCTAGTGTATCTTACATGGCATCTAACTGCTGTTCCAGAAAAACACATTTCTATATGTGTTTCCATGCCGATATCTCAAGAACACATCAAGCTATCTCTGATACTTTATGATATCTGAAATAGTAGTAGATATCTATGATGACTGAATATAGCTTGTAGACAATTCAGCCAGTAATGTCGGGGAGGCTAATCAGCTAATGAAATATCTGTGATCTTTTAAAGCTGTGTTTTGTACTTCTCACCACTGATATGGAAATTCATTCAGATACTTAAATGCTTAAATGCAAAGTGTTGCCAAGTTATGCTGATTGCAAGCTGGGACTTGGCCAGAGAGTCCTGTCAGGAGTGTCTGGAGACAAGCTATGGTGTGGGCCTAATATATACTAATATATACATCCAGGAGAAGAGCTTCCAGCAGCTCTTGGCCCTGAGCCAGAGTCTGGACTGGTCACAAGCCAGACACCCCCACAGTATCTCTGGAATTGGTTTTGGATCCAGTTGAGCCAAAATGGGGTACAGAGACCCTGAATAGGGAGGTCCCAGGTGAGTTCCCTCAGGAAGTTTGGCCAAACAGTGTCTTCAGGGCCCTAACATACACATCCAGTGCCTGGCTTATTGATCTTTGTATGAATGTGAAAAGATGGCTTTATTGAAGTGCTTGGAACAAAATAAATGTGATGAATAGTGGTAACATGGTCACCGAAAATTTACCTGGATAACTCTTACAGCATGGGTGCAGTCTCACCACTATAAAGAAGTGCTATATGGTTATGCATTCTATTTCCTATTTTGTGACAACTATCAGGATGAAGAAATTTATAGGTATATCTAAATCCTTGGGCAGGATTATACAGATATGGAAGGAATGAAACACATAGAAGCAAAAAAGCGGAATACCTTTCAGTTAATACAACCTGAGAGATAATTGCTTCACACTGATGAAATTCTGCTCTTCCCATTAACCTAAATCAAGACTTGAATCACACACGGTTCTCATAAATAAGATTATACATTTTACATACTGAAGAAGGAAACTTGTAAAATTTTGCCATATAGAAATTGCCTACACCTTATTCTCAGTAGTTATAATTATTTAGAAGATTGTTGTTGTGTCACTGAAATAAAAAGAAGATTTTTGGTTGATTACTCAGATTCTTCTGTAATTTTGAACTGTCCTATTTTCCCAATAATTTCCATTGAACTCTCATAACATAATTCTTTGTCAGTTGCACTTATCATTAATGATAAGGGAAATCTTTAATGATCTTATAATTCTGGTTTCAACTTTATATATGACCAAATCCTACTTTCTTTACTATCAATCTTAGTTTGCACGAAACTAATGTTTTATTGTAATATTTGGAACTTTGTGTTGGGTCTGTCTGAGCTGGAGTCACCTTTTCCCTGCAGCAGTCCACAGAGTGCTGTGCTCTGCACTCTTATCTGGAACAGCACTGATATCACTCCAGTGTTGTGTCTATTGCTGCATAGTGTTGGCACAGCATCAGGACTCTTTCCAAGCCCCCAAGAGCCAGCAGGCTGGGGGTGGGCAAGTGATGGGGAGGGGACATTGCCAGGGCAGCTGACCTAAACCAACCAAAGGGATATTCCATAACACCTGATGTCACACTGGTCATATGTTGTTACTCTCTTGAAGCCAATGGAGAATTTTTATTTATTTATTTATTTTTCCAGTGGAAGTAGAATTGTGCTCCATATAGAAATACACATAAAGAAATTAAGATAAAAGATATACTTGGTGGGACAGTATTTCAGTTGATGTAAATCAGTGTCATTTAATTTCCTTTTTTTTTTTGTTTAATTAATAAGTAGTCAGAAGAATATCAATATAATGCAACGAATATTTCCTTTAAGTCATTTCTTAAGTAAATACATCATAAAAGAAATTCAGTTTCATCAATAAGATATATTTTATATGTGAATTACAGTAAACACAAAATAATTTAAATTATTCTAATAAGTCTGATTAATGCTATAAAAAAAAAAAAAATCAACAACAAAAAAACACCTCTGAATCAATCATGAATTTAATGTGGAAGACCTATATTATTTTATATGTCCCAATACAGCAACAAGGTATTTTAATGAACCTCATCTCTGCAGGTCAGCTACTCTGCATTCTTACTTGAATATATATTTTATGCACATTACCATTCATGTAGTGTTCAGTGGACTGTGATTGTTATTACTGTGCAAAATTCTTAAATTTAAAAACAATTTTGAACTACAGATAAGTACTTTTTAAGTAATTGGTTGAGAGGAGGAGATAAATAACATATCCAGAGTATATTACATAGCTAAAGTAGAGGCCAGGTACAACCCATGAAAAGAGTAGTACACAAAACAGATTTGAAAATTTGCTAATTATCAACCCAAACATAAGCACGCTAATAAACTCGAACAGTTAAACACAGTTGAACAATTAAACACCTCAATCAATACCTGGTAGTCTACTGAAAAGAGTATTGTCTTAGCTAGCCCCAGACCATAGGACTTGTATTAGGATAGGACTTATGCTGACTGTGTAAGGCCCTCATCCTTGCCTACAGTTATCAACATGTTATGAAGATTAGATGTGTGACCTTGTTACCAGGTGTCTCTTGTCACAATATGTAATTTAAATGAAGATAACAGCAAAAACCTTGAAAATATGGCCACAGATTGAAAATAAAGGTTATATGACTGTTAACAACTCAGTGATTGACAGTTATTGGTCATTGTAAAAGTACAAAATGGTGACTTGGGAAAAGACTGTGTTTGCTTTAAGGAAACAAGCAACAGCCAGGCAAGGAGAAAACAAAACAAAATAAAAACTAAAACAGCAAAGAAAGTAGACAAGCTACAGGATAAGGTACCTGCCTGTTACTTCCACCTCATATTTTGTCTTCTTACCTTTGGAAACAAAAGACTAGGATGTTTAAGATTAGAAACTTAACTGTCTTGTAAAAGAAGAATAAGGTCACAAAATCAGAGTAGGAGAGAGATGACAAACCCACTTCAGTCTGACTTATCCTGGCCGAAGGGCTTCCGGGTCTTATCACCTTAGACTTTTCAATAAAGACTGTCCCAGACCTTAATCATCAGTGCTAACTAGACATCACTTTGGTATGCTCTCAAGTAATGTAGGATATAATTACTAAGGACTGAACACTCTGAATACATAATAATAATGAAATGTAATCTGTAAGAATTAATTAGCATGAATTGTATTGTTAATTAATGTCAGTCCAGCAAAGTTTTGTTTTAAATTCTGAAACTGACCTGGTTTGTTAATCGTCTAAATGCTACAAACACAATAATCACCAATTCCTGAATTTATATATATATTATATATATACATATACAGCTACATTTATTCAGTTGCAATAGTATCTGTATTCATTTCATCTACAGCAAATTGTATGAGGAAAAAATAATTAAGTAGGATAAAGTTTTTGTTGTTTTAGGTAATACGTTGAAGACTGGCATTATAACATCCTCAGAAAAACAAGAAAATATTATTTCTGTAACACCTGGATATGTACACTGCAAATTACTGATATTGTGATAGTATTGTGCAAATGCAAAAATTTAATGAAACCATAAAATGATAAAATTTGTTGTAGATAAAGGAATCTGGAATACTTCTATATAATAGAAAAACAGAGTTCGTCACTCTGAGTCAGGTGAGAAGGACAAAGATAATGTTTTACCCCATGTAGTGCACGCTCAGTATTGCACAATGTTTGGCACAGACAGCACTCTTATCAGCAGTTGCAGTTGCTTGCACCTTGGATAAAATTGTTGAGAATTTTGCTCTTTGATACAGCTGGATCAAAATTTCTTCCCTAAGGAATATCTTTATGCCAGATGTTCCTGAACCTGAATAACTGAAATTATTTTATAAATAATAGCAATTGTTCTTGAGAAATGTTATAGTTCTAACTTCCCTTCATTAAAGACTGAAAAAGTAGGCTCCTCGCATGTCAGTTTCTCAAGACCTAAAATGATCTAGGATCCAACTTGGTCTTCTGCCTGTTTGATGTTGTTATTTAAATGGAATGAGTCACTCCAGTTTTCCCAATATTGCTATACTTAGAAGCAAAGTTAGGGTTGAGAAATAAATGTTTATGTATATTAAATTGATTTTGGTTTTGGTATTCTAATACACAGTTTCTGTCCTTTCATGACTAGATTCATCATAGAAACTGAGAGATCCCAAAAGCTTAATGTTGAACAGGATATGACAGGTGGTACTAATTCCAAAGTGACTCCAACCTTAGTTATCATAGAACTGTTGAATCTGATATAAACAGCTTCACTGCAAAATGCATTCTGTGGACAAATTAGAATTTTGTGACAGTGAGGGAATACTCAATAAACTGTGGAAAGATAATCTACTCAGAATTCTGCCACTGGGTTTTCTGAAGTGGGAAAGAGAAGACCATGATTTTCTGAAATAAATGGTTCTTAAGGGGTTGATTATCTTGTTAGATTTTGACTCATTTTGTGTCCTTCCAGCCTGAAGATATTTGAAATGTTTTCCTCTGCTTGCCAAGACAACACCATAACCATTAGGCTGTCATTTACTGAAGGAATAAATTTATCTCCTACTGAATTTGCTATGTTACAATAAAAATATTTATAGGTGCAAAAAAGGAATAAGAAACAGTATGATGAAATGGGACAGAAACTACAATAGAACTACATTTCTGTAACCTTTCTCTCCCCACTCTATCTAGTACCAAAATGCAACACTCTTCCTGCTCACTCAATCCTCCTAGACCAAGTCTTTCAGGTACAAATATGATATGGCAGGCTATCCAAGGGAGTTCTCCCAGTATTTAATTGTCTTGTCAGCTATTGGTTAGCTGTATTACTGTCCCTCATTCCTTTCACTGGAAGATCCTACCCTCCTTTGTTCTTTACCTGACTGTACACCTTCTTTCTGCCCACTAACCCTGACCCTGACCCTGACCCTGACCCTGATCCTAACCCTAACTGGACTGATATTGAAGACTGTCTTTTGCCACAGACTTCTGCAGTGTGAGAAAGGGACTACTGTAACATTTCCTGCTTTGGACGGGTGATTTAGTCACTACTATGTTAAAATAAATAAATAAATAAATAAATAAATAAATTTAAAAAATCCTAAAGCTTTCTTGGGGATGTAAATATGATTTTAACTTAGGGTACCAACAAGCTTAATCAGACAAATCTGAGTATGTGTTAAACACTTCAGTTGTCTAGGAAATTTTGTTCACCATATTGACAGATCAAGAGTCCCTGGGTCTCTCAGCCCAGGGGCTGAGATTATGTGCTTAGTTCTGGTATGCATGTTAACTTTTCATCCTCAATGATATTTTACCTCAGATCTTGGATATGCTATGCCCAACATCTTAAAAAAAATAAATAAATAAAATAAAATATATATATAAATATATATACAAATATATTATTTATGTATTTATAGAGATGTGCATATAATCTGAAACCTATCTTGGGCAGACATCAGGGCAATACGTTTCTTATCTATTGATCAAGTTCAATTATTTTTGAAGCTAGAACTTTCATATTGCCTCTCACATACTTTATAAAATCCTCTTAGGGTATTTGCAAAATTGCACAATTTAAAACTCCTGTCTTTCAAATTTTACATGAGATTTCTTCCATAGAAAATACTTAACACAGTGCTTCACCAATTTATAGGACAGATAAGAACAATCCTAAATGCTTGTAAACACAGTAGAAAGATAGCTATCTAGGCTAATTTGGTCTCTGGTATAGGCCTTAAACTCTTTAATTCAAATATTTCCAACATTTGACAATTTTATTGTTAATCTTTTCAATTCATACAGAGATTGTAGATCAGAATACTTACAGAGATTCTGTAAGTATTAGGCTAGAAAAAGAAGTAGAAAATATACTGTAGAAGATTGTTCCTATTTATTTCTTCATTTATGTTTATTTGAGCAGTCATAGAAATTGTCAAGGAAGTTACTTGAACTAGTTAACAGATGTGCTGCTAAAAGGGTCTATATGAAGTACTTATATTTATCTATAATTAATCATATCCATATAAATCTAACACAATTCTAATGATGTTCTGTATATAACTGAACAGTAAAATGCTGTTGATGCTATATATTGATATTATTGATGCTATATATTGACTTATATAACCCCCAATGTGACATATGGATGCATAGTTGTATAAATTCTGTGCATTGGAGAAACCATCCATCTAAAAATAATTCTTTTTTCTTTAAAAAAAGAAAAGAAAAGAAAAGAAAAGAAAAGAAAAGAAAAGAAAAGAAAAGAAAAGAAAAGAAAAGAAAAGAAAAGAAAAGAAAAGAAAAGAAAAGAAAAGAAAAGAAAAGAAAAGAAAAGAAAAGAAAAGAAAAGAAAAGAATTTTTCTTTTAAAAAAACCATCCATCTAAAATAATTCTTTTTTCTTTATAGATCAGAATTGATCCCACAGTTCTTCAACTGGAAAAAAAAAAAAAAAAAAAAAAAAAAAAAAAAAAAAAAAGTAATATATATATATATTACATTATATTGTTTTGTAAAGGATTTATTTCAGAATAAATGCAAATAAAGTCTAATTCTGCATTGTTGGAAGAAAACTACAAACATTGTGTTCTTAAAATATTTTGTGAATTTCTATTCTACAAGATAGCTCTTGTAGCATTACTGATTCTTTATGATCTAAAAAGAAAATCCACACCCACCTTTCCCACTAAAAGTTTCAATTTATTATTCCTTGTACCTTGAAGGTAAAAGCAAAAGATATTCACAGGAACTTTGGAGTAGTCCATATAACTATGTTATTAATTTAAATACACAAATATTTTATTTTCATATAGATTTTCTCTCTCATAAAAACACCAGACTATTTATGAGCAAATGTAGTTGCCATGGGAAACAAAAAGACATACAGAGATACTTAAGGTACTCAGCCGGGGAGTTGTTTTGGCTTGGATTTATGCTGCTTAGGTAAAAGTGATGCTGAATGGCTACTTCTTCACTTGAAAATAGCTCTTTTTGATCCACAAATTCATATGAGAATTACTCATTATTCCAGAGATAGTCCAAATGAAACCAATGGAATAAGTTTGTAATTGACTTTATGCAATTAATTTATTTGCAAATTGTCCTGTTTGGCTGAATACAATGAACAATACAGTTTATATGAGACCCAATTTTGTGAGCTCTCTATTTGTATTTCTATGCTGTTCCTCTTACCCAATTTGCTGATACATTACTATTCAATGTATCAATTCTTGAGGTATGTGATAATGTGACATATATAAATATAACACTTCAAAATTTAGTTTGCTAATAGAACAATTATATAATACTATTATACAATGGTTACACAGACTAACTAGAATATGTGCCTGAATAGTAAAAACTGAAGTAAAAAAGAAAGTTATTATTAACTACAAGTGTAAACTCTTAATATAAGATAACCTTATATAAGCTTAGGTACAGAGACAGAAGAGAACTAAAAGAACCGATAAACTTCAAGAAAATAGAGAAACAAGTGAGTTCTAAAATGAGAATATATTTTTTAAAACATCAACAATTTTTAAATCTTATTTCTGAAAAATGAATTTCCTAGAAGCTTGTGATAAATCTCATATGTATCTGTTTTTGAGTATACATATATTCAATTGGAAGTTAATGGATTATTATTTAAAAAATAAATAAAATGTGGTTTGGGCATTGAACTTTCTGAAATATAGCTTATTTCCAGGACAATCTTGGTAAAATAAACATATATGGATTTCTAGTAACTCTATTCCACTAATATTCCCCTAAAGATTACTCACTGTTTCTGCAGATATGATTAAGTTTTTGACTCCAAAAGTAAACTAATATAGACTGGCAAGGATTGGAGAAGACAAGAGATGTTCTTGGATGGAACTGGAGGAAGAAAATTTCCACATAGATAAGGTATCCAAACTATAATTTTAGAGAAAGATGGATAGAAATGTCTGTTCATTGGAAAAATAATTGTTCTCTTTTTTTTTTTTTTTTTTTTTCTCAAGTTTTTAGCACAGTATTTTTGTAAGAAGTCTAAAGAGAGAGAAAAAGAGTCAAGGAGAGGATGGTATCACTTATGAGAACCTAAACGGCAGTGTAGGATCAAAACACTGAGGAGGAAAAGTAGATGAAAAAATATTTGGAGAAAAAAAAAAAAAAAAGCATTATTGACTGCAATATATATTGAAGAAATAATATATATATATAGATATTGTCATGTCATAAGATTGGCATGATTGTATTTGTACCAAAATGATCTTAAGAAAGAAGCTGATTGTCTGGAGTGTCACCTCAGGAAACAATTTATTTAAACCAATTACTCTATTTTCAATAGAAGGAAAAAGGGGAAAAGTTAAGAGTCTGCTGCCATAACTGCAAGCTTTGATGTTTTAAAGTTCTATTGCTTTCCTTTTTCTTTTTCTTTTCTTTTTCTTTTTCTTTTTCTTTTTCTTTTTCTTTTTCTTTTTCTTTTTCTTTTTCTTTTTCTTTTTCTTTTTCTTTTTCTTTTTCTTTTTCTTTTTCTTTTTCTTTTCTTTTTCTCTTTCTCTTTCTTTCTCATTTTTTTTCTTTTTCTTTTTCTTTTTCTTTTTCTTTTTCTTTTTCTTTTTTTTCTTTTTCTTTTTCTTTTTCTTTTTCTTTTTCTTCTTCTTCTTCTTTTTCTTTTTCTTTTTCTTTTTCTTTTTCTTTTTCTTTATCTTTTTCTTTTTCTTCTTCTTTTTCTTCTTCTTTTTCTTCTTCTTCTTCTTCTTCTTCTTTTTTTCTTTTTCTTTTTCCAACATTATTGAGCTTTACTTTACTCTGAATCTTCTCTTAATAGACGAATACTGAGTCTGTGACAGCTATCAAATAATTCTGAAATAGTACAGCTCCTCATTCAAAAGAAACAAAACTCTTATGAAAAGTTTGCAAGTAGTATATTTTGAAGTTTTTCGTATATACCTTCTGCTCAGCTGGAACATACATGTATTCA